>NC_142075.1:17970000-18270000 GCF_059756535.1 Pantherophis guttatus | reverse complement strand
GGAGCGAAAAAATTTTTTTGTCTTAAATGTACAAGCGGATGCTAGGATGAGTTTTGGGGTGGAATTCCATGCTTAAAAATTTTATTATTTGCTGTTTTTAAAAATCGAGTGTTTTTGGTGTCCGAGGAAGAAAACGCGTGATGCCGGGGTCAGAAAAAAAGATGCTCAGGAGCAAAAAATTTTTTTTGTCTTAAATGGCAAAACCAATGCTAGGATGAGTTTCGGGGTGGAATTCCATGCTTAAAAATGTTATTATTTGCTGTTTTTAAAAATCGAGTGTTTTTGGTGCCCGAGGAAGAAAACGCGTGATGCCGGGGTCAGAAAAAAAGATGCTCAGGAGCAAAAAAATTTTTTTGTCTTAAATGTACAAGCGGATGCTAGGATGAGTTTCGGGGTGGAATTCCATGCTTAAAAATGTTATTATTTGCTGTTTTTAAAAATTGAGTGTTTTTGGTGCCCGAGGAAGAAAACGCGTGATGCCGGGGTCAGAAAAAAAGATGCTTAGGAGCAAAAAATTTTTTTTCTCTTAAATGTACAAGCGGATGCTAGGATGAGTTTCGGGGTGGAATTCCATGCTTAAAAATGTTATTATTTGCTGTTTTTAAAAATTGAGTGTTTTTGGTGCCCGAGGAAGAAAACGCGTGATGCCGGGGTCAGAAAAAAAGATGCTCAGGAGCAAAAAAATTTTTTTGTCTTAAATGTACAAGCGGATGCTAGGATGAGTTTCGGGGTGGAATTCCATGCTTAAAAATGTTATTATTTGCTGTTTTTAAAAATTGAGTGTTTTTGGTGCCCGAGGAAGAAAACGCGTGATCCCGGGGTCAGAAAAAAAGATACTCAGGAGCGAAAAAAATTTTTTGTCTTAAATGTACAAGCGGATGCTAGGATGAGTTTCGGGGTGGAATTCCATGCTTAAAAATGTTATTATTTGCTGTTTTTAAAAATTGAGTGTTTTTGGTGCCCGAGGAAGAAAACGCGTGATGCCGGGGTCAGAAAAAAAGATGCTCAGGAGCAAAAAAAATTTTTTGTCTTAAATGGCAAAACCAATGCTAGGATGAGTTTCGGGGTGTAATTCCATGCTTAAAAATGTTATTATTTGCTGTTTTTAAAAATTGAGTGTTTTTGGTGCCCGAGGAAGAAAACGCGTGATGCCGGGGTCAGAAAAAAAGCTGCTTAGGAGCAAAAAAATTTTTTTGTCTTAAATGGAAAAACCAATGCTAGGATGAGTTTCAGGGTGGAATTCCACGCTTAAAAATGTTATTATTTGCTGTTTTAAAAAATTGAGTGTTTTTGTTGCCCGAGGAAGAAAACGCATGATGCCGGGGTCAGAAAAAAAGATGCTCAGGAGCAAAAAAATTTTTTTGTCTTAAATGTACAAGCGGATGCTAGGATGAGTTTCGGGGTGGAATTCCATGCTTAAAAATGTTATTATTTGCTGTTTTAAAAAATTGAGTGTTTTTGGTGCCAAAGGAAGAAAACGCGTGATGCCGGGGTCAGAAAAAAAGATGCTCAGGAGCAAAAAAAATTTTTTGTCTTAAATGTACAAGCGGATGCTAGGATGAGTTTCGGGGTGGAATTCCATGCTTAAAAATGTTATTATTTGCTGTTTTTAAAAATTGAGTGTTTTTGGTGCCCGAGGAAGAAAACGCGTGATGCCGGGGTCAGAAAAAAAGGTGCTTAGGAGCAAAAATTTTTTTTTGTCTTAAACGGAAAAACCAATGCTAGGATGAGTTTCAGGGTGGAATTCCACGCTTAAAAATGTTATTATTTGCTGTTTTAAAAAATTGAGTGTTTTTGTTGCCCGAGGAAGAAAACGCATGATGCCGGGGTCAGAAAAAAAGATGCTCAGGAGCAAAAAATTTTTTTTGTCTTAAATGTACAAGCGGATGCTAGGATGAGTTTCGGGGTGGAATTCCATGCTTAAAAATGTTATTATTTGCTGTTTTAAAAAATTGAGTGTTTTTGGTGCCCGAGGAAGAAAACGCGTGATGCCGGGGTCAGAAAAAAAGATGCTCAGGAGCAAAAAAAATTTTTTGTCTTAAATGTACAAGCGGATGCTAGGATGAGTTTCGGGGTGGAATTCCATGCTTAAAAATGTTATTATTTGCTGTTTTTAAAAATTGAGTGTTTTTGGTGCCCGAGAAAGAAAACGCGTGATGCCGGGGTCAGAGAAAAAGATGCTCAGGAGCAAAAAAAATTTTTTGTCTTAAATGTACAAGCGGATGCTTGGATGAGTTTCGGGGTGGAATTCCATGCTTAAAAATTTTATTATTTGCTGTTTTAAAAAATTGAGTGTTTTTGGTGCCAAAGGAAGAAAACGCGTGATGCCGGGGTCAGAAAAAAAGATGCTCAGGAGCAAAAAAAATTTTTTGTCTTAAATGTACAAGCGGATGCTAGGATGAGTTTCGGGGTGGAATTCCATGCTTAAAAATGTTATTATTTGCTGTTTTTAAAAATGGAGTGTTTTTGGTGCCCGAGGAAGAAAACGCGTGATGCCGGGGTCAGAAAAAAAGATGCTCAGGAGCAAAAAAAATTTTTTGTCTTAAATGTACAAGCGGATGCTAGGATGAGTTTCGGGGTGGAATTCCATGCTTAAAAATGTTATTATTTGCTGTTTTTAAAAATTGAGTGTTTTTGGTGCCCGAGGAAGAAAACGCGTGATGCCGGGGTCAGAAAAAAAGATGCTCAGGAGCAAAAAAATTTTTTTGTCTTAAATGTACAAGCAGATGCTAGGATGAGTTTTGGGGTGTAATTCCATGCTTAAAAATGTTATTATTTGCTGTTTTTAAAAATTGAGTGTTTTTGGTGCCCGAGGAAGAAAACGCGTGATGCCGGGGTCAGAAAAAAAGCTGCTTAGGAGCAAAAAATTTTTTTGTCTTAAATGGAAAAACCAATGCTAGGATGAGTTTCAGGGTGGAATTCCACGCTTAAAAATGTTATTATTTGCTGTTTTAAAAAATTGAGTGTTTTTGGTGCCAAAGGAAGAAAACGCATGATGCCGGGGTCAGAAAAAAAGATGCTCAGGAGCAAAAAAATTTTTTTGTCTTAAATGTACAAGCGGATGCTAGGATGAGTTTCGGGGTGGAATTCCATGCTTAAAAATGTTATTATTTGCTGTTTTTAAAAATTGAGTGTTTTTGGTTCCCGAGGAAGAAAACGCGTGATGCCGGGGTCAGAAAAAAAGATGCTCAGGAGCAAAAAAAATTTTTTGTCTTAAATGTACAAGCGGATGCTAGGATGAGTTTCGGGGTGGAATTCCATGCTTAAAAATGTTATTATTTGCTGTTTTTAAAAATTGAGTGTTTTTGGTGCCCGAGGAAGAAAACGCGTGATGCCGGGGTCAGAAAAAAAGATGCTCAGGAGCAAAAAAAATTTTTTGTCTTAAATGTACAAGCGGATGCTAGGATGAGTTTCGGGGTGGAATTCCATGCTTAAAAATGTTATTATTTGCTGTTTTTAAAAATTGAGTGTTTTTGGTTCCCGAGGAAGAAAACGCGTGATGCCGGGGTCAGAAAAAAAGATGCTCAGGAGCAAAAAAAATTTTTTGTCTTAAATGTACAAGCGGATGCTAGGATGAGTTTCGGGGTGGAATTCCATGCTTAAAAATGTTATTATTTGCTGTTTTTAAAAATTGAGTGTTTTTGGTGCCCGAGGAAGAAAACGCGTGATGCCGGGGTCAGAAAAAAAGATGCTCAGGAGCAAAAAAAATTTTTTGTCTTAAATGTACAAGCGGATGCTAGGATGAGTTTCGGGGTGGAATTCCATGCTTAAAAATGTTATTATTTGCTGTTTTTAAAAATTGAGTGTTTTTGGTGCCCGAGGAAGAAAACGCGTGATGCCGGGGTCAGAAAAAAAGCTGCCCAGGAGCAAAAATTTTTTTTTGTCTTAAATGGAAAAACCAATGCTAGGATGAGTTTTGGGGTGGAATTCCATGCTTAAAAATGTTATTATTTGCTGTTTTTAAAAATCGAGTGTTTTTGGCGCCCGAGGAAGAAAACGCCTGATGCCGGGGTCAGAAAAAAATTTTTGCTGCTTAGGAGCAAAAAATTTTTTTTGTCTTAAATGTACAAGCGGATGCTAGGATGAGTTTCGGGGTGGAATTCCATGCTTAAAAATGTTATTATTTGCTGTTATTAAAAATTGAGTGTTTTTGGTGCCCGAGGAAGAAAACGCGTGATGCCGGGGTCAGAAAAAAAGATGCTTAGGAGCAAAAAATTTTTTTGTCTTAAATGGAAAAACCAATGCTAGGATGAGTTTCAGGGTGGAATTCCACGCTTAAAAATGTTATTATTTGCTGTTTTAAAAAATTGAGTGTTTTTGGTGCCCGAGGAAGAAAACGCGTGATGCCGGGGTCAGAAAAAAAGATGCTCAGGAGCAAAAAAAATTTTTTGTCTTAAATGTACAAGCGGATGCTAGGATGAGTTTCGGGGTGGAATTCCATGCTTAAAAATGTTATTATTTGCTGTTTTTAAAAATTGAGTGTTTTTGGTTCCCGAGGAAGAAAACGCGTGATGCCGGGGTCAGAAAAAAAGATGCTCAGGAGCAAAAAAAATTTTTTGTCTTAAATGTACAAGCGGATGCTAGGATGAGTTTCGGGGTGGAATTCCATGCTTAAAAATGTTATTATTTGCTGTTATTAAAAATTGAGTGTTTTTGGTGCCCGAGGAAGAAAACGCGTGATGCCGGGGTCAGAAAAAAAGATGCTCAGGAGCAAAAAAATTTTTTTGTCTTAAATGTACAAGCGGATGCTAGGATGAGTTTCGGGGTGGAATTCCATGCTTAAAAATGTTATTATTTGCTGTTTTAAAAAATTGAGTGTTTTTGGTGCCAAAGGAAGAAAACGCGTGATGCCGGGGTCAGAAAAAAAGATGCTCAGGAGCAAAAAAAATTTTTTGTCTTAAATGTACAAGCGGATGCTAGGATGAGTTTCGGGGTGGAATTCCATGCTTAAAAATGTTATTATTTGCTGTTATTAAAAATTGAGTGTTTTTGGTGCCCGAGGAAGAAAACGCGTGATGCCGGGGTCAGAAAAAAAGATGCTTAGGAGCAAAAATTTTTTTTTGTCTTAAACGGAAAAACCAATGCTAGGATGAGTTTCAGGGTGGAATTCCACGCTTAAAAATGTTATTATTTGCTGTTTTAAAAAATTGAGTGTTTTTGTTGCCCGAGGAAGAAAACGCATGATGCCGGGGTCAGAAAAAAAGATGCTCAGGAGCAAAAAATTTTTTTTGTCTTAAATGTACAAGCGGATGCTAGGATGAGTTTCGGGGTGGAATTCCATGCTTAAAAATGTTATTATTTGCTGTTTTAAAAAATTGAGTGTTTTTGGTGCCCGAGGAAGAAAACGCGTGATGCCGGGGTCAGAAAAAAAGATGCTCAGGAGCAAAAAAAATTTTTTGTCTTAAATGTACAAGCGGATGCTAGGATGAGTTTCGGGGTGGAATTCCATGCTTAAAAATGTTATTATTTGCTGTTTTTAAAAATTGAGTGTTTTTGGTGCCCGAGAAAGAAAACGCGTGATGCCGGGGTCAGAGAAAAAGATGCTCAGGAGCAAAAAAAATTTTTTGTCTTAAATGTACAAGCGGATGCTTGGATGAGTTTCGGGGTGGAATTCCATGCTTAAAAATTTTATTATTTGCTGTTTTAAAAAATTGAGTGTTTTTGGTGCCAAAGGAAGAAAACGCGTGATGCCGGGGTCAGAAAAAAAGATGCTCAGGAGCAAAAAAAATTTTTTGTCTTAAATGTACAAGCGGATGCTAGGATGAGTTTCGGGGTGGAATTCCATGCTTAAAAATGTTATTATTTGCTGTTTTTAAAAATTGAGTGTTTTTGGTGCCCGAGGAAGAAAACGCGTGATGCCGGGGTCAGAAAAAAAGATGCTCAGGAGCAAAAAAAATTTTTTGTCTTAAATGTACAAGCGGATGCTAGGATGAGTTTCGGGGTGGAATTCCATGCTTAAAAATGTTATTATTTGCTGTTTTTAAAAATTGAGTGTTTTTGGTGCCCGAGGAAGAAAACGCGTGATGCCGGGGTCAGAAAAAAAGATGCTCAGGAGCAAAAAAATTTTTTTGTCTTAAATGTACAAGCAGATGCTAGGATGAGTTTTGGGGTGTAATTCCATGCTTAAAAATGTTATTATTTGCTGTTTTTAAAAATTGAGTGTTTTTGGTGCCCGAGGAAGAAAACGCTTGATGCCGGGGTCAGAAAAAAAGCTGCTTAGGAGCAAAAAATTTTTTTGTCTTAAATGGAAAAACCAATGCTAGGATGAGTTTCAGGGTGGAATTCCACGCTTAAAAATGTTATTATTTGCTGTTTTAAAAAATTGAGTGTTTTTGGTGCCAAAGGAAGAAAACGCATGATGCCGGGGTCAGAAAAAAAGATGCTCAGGAGCAAAAAAATTTTTTTGTCTTAAATGTACAAGCGGATGCTAGGATGAGTTTCGGGGTGGAATTCCATGCTTAAAAATGTTATTATTTGCTGTTTTTAAAAATTGAGTGTTTTTGGTTCCCGAGGAAGAAAACGCGTGATGCCGGGGTCAGAAAAAAAGATGCTCAGGAGCAAAAAAAATTTTTTGTCTTAAATGTACAAGCGGATGCTAGGATGAGTTTCGGGGTGGAATTCCATGCTTAAAAATGTTATTATTTGCTGTTTTTAAAAATTGAGTGTTTTTGGTGCCCGAGGAAGAAAACGCGTGATGCCGGGGTCAGAAAAAAAGATGCTCAGGAGCAAAAAAAATTTTTTGTCTTAAATGTACAAGCGGATGCTAGGATGAGTTTCGGGGTGGAATTCCATGCTTAAAAATGTTATTATTTGCTGTTTTTAAAAATTGAGTGTTTTTGGTTCCCGAGGAAGAAAACGCGTGATGCCGGGGTCAGAAAAAAAGATGCTCAGGAGCAAAAAAAATTTTTTGTCTTAAATGTACAAGCGGATGCTAGGATGAGTTTCGGGGTGGAATTCCATGCTTAAAAATGTTATTATTTGCTGTTTTTAAAAATTGAGTGTTTTTGGTGCCCGAGGAAGAAAACGCGTGATGCCGGGGTCAGAAAAAAAGATGCTCAGGAGCAAAAAAAATTTTTTGTCTTAAATGTACAAGCGGATGCTAGGATGAGTTTCGGGGTGGAATTCCATGCTTAAAAATGTTATTATTTGCTGTTTTTAAAAATTGAGTGTTTTTGGTGCCCGAGGAAGAAAACGCGTGATGCCGGGGTCAGAAAAAAAGCTGCCCAGGAGCAAAAATTTTTTTTTGTCTTAAATGGAAAAACCAATGCTAGGATGAGTTTTGGGGTGGAATTCCATGCTTAAAAATGTTATTATTTGCTGTTTTTAAAAATCGAGTGTTTTTGGCGCCCGAGGAAGAAAACGCCTGATGCCGGGGTCAGAAAAAAATTTTTGCTGCTTAGGAGCAAAAAATTTTTTTTGTCTTAAATGTACAAGCGGATGCTAGGATGAGTTTCGGGGTGGAATTCCATGCTTAAAAATGTTATTATTTGCTGTTATTAAAAATTGAGTGTTTTTGGTGCCCGAGGAAGAAAACGCGTGATGCCGGGGTCAGAAAAAAAGATGCTTAGGAGCAAAAAATTTTTTTGTCTTAAATGGAAAAACCAATGCTAGGATGAGTTTCAGGGTGGAATTCCACGCTTAAAAATGTTATTATTTGCTGTTTTAAAAAATTGAGTGTTTTTGGTGCCAAAGGAAGAAAACGCATGATGCCGGGGTCAGAAAAAAAGATGCTCAGGAGCAAAAAAATTTTTTTGTCTTAAATGTACAAGCGGATGCTAGGATGAGTTTCGGGGTGGAATTCCATGCTTAAAAATGTTATTATTTGCTGTTATTAAAAATTGAGTGTTTTTGGTGCCCGAGGAAGAAAACGCGTGATGCCGGGGTCAGAAAAAAAGATGCTTAGGAGCAAAAAATTTTTTTGTCTTAAATGGAAAAACCAATGCTAGGATGAGTTTCAGGGTGGAATTCCACGCTTAAAAATGTTATTATTTGCTGTTTTAAAAAATTGAGTGTTTTTGGTGCCAAAGGAAGAAAACGCATGATGCCGGGGTCAGAAAAAAAGATGCTCAGGAACAAAAAAAATTTTTTGTCTTAAATGTACAAGCGGATGCTAGGATGAGTTTCGGGGTGGAATTCCATGCTTAAAAATGTTATTATTTGCTGTTTTTAAAAATTGAGTGTTTTTGGTGCCCGAGGAAGAAAACGCGTGATGCCGGGGTCAGAAAAAAAGCTGCTTAGGAGCAAAAAAAATTTTTTGTCTTAAATGTACAAGCGGATGCTAGGATGAGTTTCGGGGTGGAATTCCATGCTTAAAAATGTTATTATTTGCTGTTTTTAAAAATTGAGTGTTTTTGGTTCCCGAGGAAGAAAACGCGTGATGCCGGGGTCAGAAAAAAAGATGCTCAGGAGCAAAAAAAATTTTTTGTCTTAAATGTACAAGCGGATGCTAGGATGAGTTTCGGGGTGGAATTCCATGCTTAAAAATGTTATTATTTGCTGTTTTTAAAAATTGAGTGTTTTTGGTGCCCGAGGAAGAAAACGCGTGATGCCGGGGTCAGAAAAAAAGATGCTCAGGAGCAAAAAAAATTTTTTGTCTTAAATGTACAAGCGGATGCTAGGATGAGTTTCGGGGTGGAATTCCATGCTTAAAAATGTTATTATTTGCTGTTTTTAAAAATTGAGTGTTTTTGGTGCCCGAGGAAGAAAACGCGTGATGCCGGGGTCAGAAAAAAAGATGCTCAGGAGCAAAAAAAATTTTTTGTCTTAAATGTACAAGCGGATGCTAGGATGAGTTTCGGGGTGGAATTCCATGCTTAAAAATGTTATTATTTGCTGTTTTTAAAAATTGAGTGTTTTTGGTGCCCGAGGAAGAAAACGCGTGATGCCGGGGTCAGAAAAAAAGCTGCCCAGGAGCAAAAATTTTTTTTTGTCTTAAATGGAAAAACCAATGCTAGGATGAGTTTTGGGGTGGAATTCCATGCTTAAAAATGTTATTATTTGCTGTTTTTAAAAATCGAGTGTTTTTGGCGCCCGAGGAAGAAAACGCCTGATGCCGGGGTCAGAAAAAAAGCTGCTTAGGAGCAAAAAATTTTTTTTGTCTTAAATGTACAAGCGGATGCTAGGATGAGTTTCGGGGTGGAATTCCATGCTTAAAAATTTTATTATTTGCTGTTTTAAAAAATTGAGTGTTTTTGGTGCCAAAGGAAGAAAACGCGTGATGCCGGGGTCAGAAAAAAAGATGCTCAGGAGCAAAAAAATTTTTTTGTCTTAAATGTACAAGCAGATGCTAGGATGAGTTTTGGGGTGGAATTCCATGCTTAAAAATTTTATTATTTGCTGTTTTAAAAAATTGAGTGTTTTTGGTGCCAAAGGAAGAAAACGCGTGATGCCGGGGTCAGAAAAAAAGATGCTCAGGAGCAAAAAAATTTTTTTGTCTTAAATGTACAAGCAGATGCTAGGATGAGTTTCGGGGTGGAATTCCATGCTTAAAAATTTTATTATTTGCTGTTTTAAAAAATTGAGTGTTTTTGGTGCCAAAGGAAGAAAACGCGTGATGCCGGGGTCAGAAAAAAAGATGCTCAGGAGCAAAAAAATTTTTTTGTCTTAAATGTACAAGCAGATGCTAGGATGAGTTTTGGGGTGGAATTCCATGCTTAAAAATTTTATTATTTGCTGTTTTAAAAAATTGAGTGTTTTTGGTGCCAAAGGAAGAAAACGCGTGATGCCGGGGTCAGAAAAAAAGATGCTCAGGAGCAAAAAAAATTTTTTTGTCTTAAATGTACAAGCAGATGCTAGGATGAGTTTTGGGGTGGAATTCCATGCTTAAAAATTTTATTATTTGCTGTTTTAAAAAATTGAGTGTTTTTGGTGCCAAAGGAAGAAAACGCGTGATGCCGGGGTCAGAAAAAAAGATGCTCAGGAGCAAAAAAATTTTTTTGTCTTAAATGTACAAGCAGATGCTAGGATGAGTTTCGGGGTGGAATTCCATGCTTAAAAATTTTATTATTTGCTGTTTTAAAAAATTGAGTGTTTTTGGTGCCAAAGGAAGAAAACGCGTGATGCCGGGGTCAGAAAAAAAGATGCTCAGGAGCAAAAAAATTTTTTTGTCTTAAATGTACAAGCAGATGCTAGGATGAGTTTTGGGGTGGAATTCCATGCTTAAAAATTTTATTATTTGCTGTTTTAAAAAATTGAGTGTTTTTGGTGCCAAAGGAAGAAAACGCGTGATGCCGGGGTCAGAAAAAAAGATGCTCAGGAGCAAAAAAATTTTTTTGTCTTAAATGTACAAGCAGATGCTAGGATGAGTTTTGGGGTGGAATTCCATGCTTAAAAATTTTATTATTTGCTGTTTTAAAAAATTGAGTGTTTTTGGTGCCCGAGGAAGAAAACGCGTGATGCCGGGGTCAGAAAAAAAGCTGCCCAGGAGCAAAAATTTTTTTTTGTCTTAAATGGAAAAACCAATGCTAGGATGAGTTTTGGGGTGGAATTCCATGCTTAAAAATGTTATTATTTGCTGTTTTTAAAAATCGAGTGTTTTTGGCGCCCGAGGAAGAAAACGCCTGATGCCGGGGTCAGAAAAAAAGCTGCTTAGGAGCAAAAAATTTTTTTTGTCTTAAATGTACAAGCGGATGCTAGGATGAGTTTCGGGGTGGAATTCCATGCTTAAAAATTTTATTATTTGCTGTT
The DNA here is from genome assembly GCF_059756535.1 of Pantherophis guttatus. NCBI lineage: Eukaryota > Metazoa > Chordata > Lepidosauria > Squamata > Colubridae > Pantherophis > Pantherophis guttatus. Next base: position 18,259,314 of record NC_142075.1, on the reverse strand, counting down.
TTAAAAAATTGAGTGTTTTTGGTGCCAAAGGAAGAAAACGCGTGATGCCGGGGTCAGAAAAAAAGATGCTCAGGAGCAAAAAAATTTTTTTGTCTTAAATGTACAAGCAGATGCTAGGATGAGTTTTGGGGTGGAATTCCATGCTTAAAAATTTTATTATTTGCTGTTTTAAAAAATTGAGTGTTTTTGGTGCCAAAGGAAGAAAACGCGTGATGCCGGGGTCAGAAAAAAAGATGCTCAGGAGCAAAAAATTTTTTTTGTCTTAAATGTACAAGCAGATGCTAGGATGAGTTTCGGGGTGGAATTCCATGCTTAAAAATTTTATTATTTGCTGTTTTAAAAAATTGAGTGTTTTTGGTGCCAAAGGAAGAAAACGCGTGATGCCGGGGTCAGAAAAAAAGATGCTCAGGAGCAAAAAAATTTTTTTGTCTTAAATGTACAAGCAGATGCTAGGATGAGTTTTGGGGTGGAATTCCATGCTTAAAAATTTTATTATTTGCTGTTTTAAAAAATTGAGTGTTTTTGGTGCCAAAGGAAGAAAACGCGTGATGCCGGGGTCAGAAAAAAAGATGCTCAGGAGCAAAAAAAATTTTTTGTCTTAAATGTACAAGCGGATGCTAGGATGAGTTTCGGGGTGGAATTCCATGCTTAAAAATGTTATTATTTGCTGTTTTTAAAAATTGAGTGTTTTTGGTGCCCGAGGAAGAAAACGCGTGATGCCGGGGTCAGAAAAAAAGATGCTCAGGAGCAAAAAAATTTTTTTGTCTTAAATGTACAAGCGGATGCTAGGATGAGTTTCGGGGTGGAATTCCATGCTTAAAAATGTTATTATTTGCTGTTTTTAAAAATTGAGTGTTTTTGGTGCCCGAGGAAGAAAACGCGTGATGCCGGGGTCAGAAAAAAAGCTGCCCAGGAGCAAAAATTTTTTTTTGTCTTAAATGGAAAAACCAATGCTAGGATGAGTTTTGGGGTGGAATTCCATGCTTAAAAATGTTATTATTTGCTGTTTTTAAAAATCGAGTGTTTTTGGCGCCCGAGGAAGAAAACGCCTGATGCCGGGGTCAGAAAAAAAGCTGCTTAGGAGCAAAAAATTTTTTTTGTCTTAAATGTACAAGCGGATGCTAGGATGAGTTTCGGGGTGGAATTCCATGCTTAAAAATTTTATTATTTGCTGTTTTAAAAAATTGAGTGTTTTTGGTGCCAAAGGAAGAAAACGCGTGATGCCGGGGTCAGAAAAAAAGATGCTCAGGAGCAAAAAAAATTTTTTGTCTTAAATGTACAAGCGGATGCTAGGATGAGTTTCGGGGTGGAATTCCATGCTTAAAAATGTTATTATTTGCTGTTATTAAAAATTGAGTGTTTTTGGTGCCCGAGGAAGAAAACGCGTGATGCCGGGGTCAGAAAAAAAGATGCTCAGGAGCAAAAAAATTTTTTTGTCTTAAATGTACAAGCGGATGCTAGGATGAGTTTCGGGGTGGAATTCCATGCTTAAAAATGTTATTATTTGCTGTTTTTCAAAATTGAGTGTTTTTGGTGCCCGAGGAAGAAAACGCGTGATGCCGGGGTCAGAAAAAAAGATGCTCAGGAGCAAAAAAAATTTTTTGTCTTAAATGGCAAAACCAATGCTAGGATGAGTTTCGGGGTGTAATTCCATGCTTAAAAATGTTATTATTTGCTGTTTTTAAAAATTGAGTGTTTTTGGTGCCCGAGGAAGAAAACGCGTGATGCCGGGGTCAGAAAAAAAGATGCTCAGGAGCAAAAAAAATTTTTTGTCTTAAATGTACAAGCGGATGCTAGGATGAGTTTCGGGGTGGAATTCCATGCTTAAAAATGTTATTATTTGCTGTTTTTAAAAATTGAGTGTTTTTGGTGCCCGAGGAAGAAAACGCGTGATGCCGGGGTCAGAAAAAAAGCTGCCCAGGAGCAAAAATTTTTTTTTGTCTTAAATGGAAAAACCAATGCTAGGATGAGTTTTGGGGTGGAATTCCATGCTTAAAAATGTTATTATTTGCTGTTTTTAAAAATCGAGTGTTTTTGGCGCCCGAGGAAGAAAACGCCTGATGCCGGGGTCAGAAAAAAAGCTGCTTAGGAGCAAAAAATTTTTTTTGTCTTAAATGTACAAGCGGATGCTAGGATGAGTTTCGGGGTGGAATTCCATGCTTAAAAATTTTATTATTTGCTGTTTTAAAAAATTGAGTGTTTTTGGTGCCAAAGGAAGAAAACGCGTGATGCCGGGGTCAGAAAAAAAGATGCTCAGGAGCAAAAAAATTTTTTTGTCTTAAATGTACAAGCGGATGCTAGGATGAGTTTCGGGGTGGAATTCCATGCTTAAAAATGTTATTATTTGCTGTTATTAAAAATTGAGTGTTTTTGGTGCCCGAGGAAGAAAACGCGTGATGCCGGGGTCAGAAAAAAAGATGCTCAGGAGCAAAAAAATTTTTTTGTCTTAAATGTACAAGCGGATGCTAGGATGAGTTTCGGGGTGGAATTCCATGCTTAAAAATGTTATTATTTGCTGTTTTTCAAAATTGAGTGTTTTTGGTGCCCGAGGAAGAAAACGCGTGATGCCGGGGTCAGAAAAAAAGATGCTCAGGAGCAAAAAAAATTTTTTGTCTTAAATGGCAAAACCAATGCTAGGATGAGTTTCGGGGTGTAATTCCATGCTTAAAAATGTTATTATTTGCTGTTTTTAAAAATTGAGTGTTTTTGGTGCCCGAGGAAGAAAACGCGTGATGCCGGGGTCAGAAAAAAAGCTGCTTAGGAGCAAAAAAATTTTTTTGTCTTAAATGGAAAAACCAATGCTAGGATGAGTTTCAGGGTGGAATTCCACGCTTAAAAATGTTATTATTTGCTGTTTTAAAAAATTGAGTGTTTTTGGTGCCCGAGGAAGAAAACGCATGATGCCGGGGTCAGAAAAAAAGATGCTCAGGAGCAAAAAAATTTTTTTGTCTTAAATGTACAAGCGGATGCTAGGATGAGTTTCGGGTGGAATTCCATGCTTAAAAATGTTATTATTTGCTGTTTTTAAAAATTGAGTGTTTTTGGTGCCCGAGGAAGAAAACGCGTGATGCCGGGGTCAGAAAAAAAGATGCTCAGGAGCAAAAAAAATTTTTTGTCTTAAATGTACAAGCGGATGCTAGGATGAGTTTCGGGGTGGAATTCCATGCTTAAAAATTTTATTATTTGTTGTTTTACAAAATCGAGTGTTTTTGGTGCCAAAGGAAGAAAACGCGTGATGCCGGGGTCAGAAAAAAAGATGCTCAGGAGCAAAAAAAATTTTTTGTCTTAAATGTACAAGCGGATGCTAGGATGAGTTTCGGGGTGGAATTCCATGCTTAAAAATGTTATTATTTGCTGTTTTTAAAAATTGAGTGTTTTTGGTGCCCGAGGAAGAAAACGCGTGATGCCGGGGTCAGAAAAAAAGATGCTCAGTAGCGAAAAAAATTTTTTGTCTTAAATGTACAAGCGGATGCTAGGATGAGTTTTGGGGTGGAATTCCATGCTTAAAAATTTTATTATTTGCTGTTTTTAAAAATTGAGTGTTTTTGGTGCCCGAGGAAGAAAACGCGTGATGCCGGGGTCAGAAAAAAAGAAGCTCAGGAGCGAAAAAAATTTTTTGTCTTAAATGTACAAGCGGATGCTAGGATGAGTTTCGGGTTGGAATTCCATGCTTAAAAATGTTATTATTTGCTGTTTTTAAAAATTGAGTGTTTTTGGTGCCCGAGGAAGAAAACGCCTGATGCCGGGGTCAGAAAAAAAGATGCTTAGGAGCAAAAAAAAATTTTTCTCTTAAATGTACAAGCGGATGCTAGGATGAGTTTCGGGGTGGAATTCCATGCTTAAAAATTTTATTATTTGCTGTTTTTAAAAATCGAGTGTTTTTGGTGTCCGAGGAAGAAAACGCGTGATGCCGGGGTCAGAAAAAAAGATGCTCAGGAGCAAAAAATTTTTTTTGTCTTAAATGGCAAAACCAATGCTAGGATGAGTTTCGGGGTGGAATTCCATGCTTAAAAATGTTATTATTTGCTGTTTTTAAAAATCAAGTGTTTTTGGTGCCCGAGGAAGAAAACGCGTGATGCCGGGGTCAGAAAAAAAGATGCTTAGGAGCAAAAAAATTTTTTTCTCTTAAATGTACAAGCGGATGCTAGGATGAGTTTCGGGGTGGAATTCCATGCTTAAAAATTTTATTATTTGCTGTTTTTAAAAATCGAGTGTTTTTGGTGTCCGAGGAAGAAAACGCGTGATGCCGGGGTCAGAAAAAAAGATGCTCAGGAGCAAAAAAAATTTTTTGTCTTAAATGTACAAGCGGATGCTAGGATGAGTTTCGGGGTGGAATTCCATGCTTAAAAATGTTATTATTTGCTGTTTTTAAAAATTGAGTGTTTTTGGTGCCCGAGGAAGAAAACGCGTGATGCCGGGGTCAGAAAAAAAGATGCTCAGGAGCAAAAAAAATTTTTTGTCTTAAATGTACAAGCGGATGCTAGGATGAGTTTCGGGGTGGAATTCCATGCTTAAAAATGTTATTATTTGCTGTTTTTAAAAATTGAGTGTTTTTGGTGCCCGAGGAAGAAAACGCGTGATGCCGGGGTCAGAAAAAAAGATGCTCAGGAGCAAAAAAAATTTTTTGTCTTAAATGTACAAGCGGATGCTAGGATGAGTTTCGGGGTGGAATTCCATGCTTAAAAATGTTATTATTTGCTGTTTTTAAAAATTGAGTGTTTTTGGTGCCCGAGGAAGAAAACGCGTGATGCCGGGGTCAGAAAAAAAGCTGCCCAGGAGCAAAAATTTTTTTTTGTCTTAAATGGAAAAACCAATGCTAGGATGAGTTTTGGGGTGGAATTCCATGCTTAAAAATGTTATTATTTGCTGTTTTTAAAAATCGAGTGTTTTTGGCGCCCGAGGAAGAAAACGCCTGATGCCGGGGTCAGAAAAAAAGCTGCTTAGGAGCAAAAAATTTTTTTTGTCTTAAATGTACAAGCGGATGCTAGGATGAGTTTCGGGGTGGAATTCCATGCTTAAAAATTTTATTATTTGCTGTTTTTAAAAATTGAGTGTTTTTGGTGCCCGAGGAAGAAAACGCCTGATGCCGGGGTCAGAAAAAAAGATGCTTAGGAGCAAAAAAAATTTTTTCTCTTAAATGTACAAGCGGATGCTAGGATGAGTTTCGGGGTGGAATTCCATGCTTAAAAATTTTATTATTTGCTGTTTTTAAAAATCGAGTGTTTTTGGTGTCCGAGGAAGAAAACGCGTGATGCCGGGGTCAGAAAAAAAGATGCTCAGGAGCAAAAAATTTTTTTTGTCTTAAATGGCAAAACCAATGCTAGGATGAGTTTCGGGGTGGAATTCCATGCTTAAAAATGTTATTATTTGCTGTTTTTAAAAATCAAGTGTTTTTGGTGCCCGAGGAAGAAAACGCGTGATGCCGGGGTCAGAAAAAAAGATGCTTAGGAGCAAAAAAAATTTTTTCTCTTAAATGTACAAGCGGATGCTAGGATGAGTTTCGGGGTGGAATTCCATGCTTAAAAATTTTATTATTTGCTGTTTTTAAAAATCGAGTGTTTTTGGTGTCCGAGGAAGAAAACGCGTGATGCCGGGGTCAGAAAAAAAGATGCTCAGGAGCAAAAAAAATTTTTTGTCTTAAATGTACAAGCGGATGCTAGGATGAGTTTCGGGGTGGAATTCCATGCTTAAAAATGTTATTATTTGCTGTTTTTAAAAATTGAGTGTTTTTGGTGCCCAAGGAAGAAAACGCGTGATGCCGGGGTCAGAAAAAAAGATGCTCGGGAGCAAAAAAAATTTTTTGTCTTAAATGTACAAGCGGATGCTAGGATGAGTTTCGGGGTGGAATTCCATGCTTAAAAATGTTATTATTTGCTGTTTTTAAAAATTGAGTGTTTTTGGTGCCCGAGGAAGAAAACGCGTGATGCCGGGGTCAGAAAAAAAGATGCTCAGGAGCAAAAAAAATTTTTTGTCTTAAATGTACAAGCGGATGCTAGGATGAGTTTCGGGGTGGAATTCCATGCTTAAAAATGTTATTATTTGCTGTTTTTAAAAATTGAGTGTTTTTGGTGCCCGAGGAAGAAAACGCGTGATGCCGGGGTCAGAAAAAAAGCTGCCCAGGAGCAAAAATTTTTTTTTGTCTTAAATGGAAAAACCAATGCTAGGATGAGTTTTGGGGTGGAATTCCATGCTTAAAAATGTTATTATTTGCTGTTTTTAAAAATCGAGTGTTTTTGGCGCCCGAGGAAGAAAACGCCTGATGCCGGGGTCAGAAAAAAAGCTGCTTAGGAGCAAAAAATTTTTTTTGTCTTAAATGTACAAGCGGATGCTAGGATGAGTTTCGGGGTGGAATTCCATGCTTAAAAATTTTATTATTTGCTGTTTTAAAAAATTGAGTGTTTTTGGTGCCAAAGGAAGAAAACGCGTGATGCCGGGGTCAGAAAAAAAGATGCTCAGGAGCAAAAAAATTTTTTTGTCTTAAATGTACAAGCAGATGCTAGGATGAGTTTTGGGGTGGAATTCCATGCTTAAAAATTTTATTATTTGCTGTTTTAAAAAATTGAGTGTTTTTGGTGCCAAAGGAAGAAAACGCGTGATGCCGGGGTCAGAAAAAAAGATGCTCAGGAGCAAAAAAAATTTTTTGTCTTAAATGTACAAGCGGATGCTAGGATGAGTTTCGGGGTGGAATTCCATGCTTAAAAATGTTATTATTTGCTGTTTTTAAAAATTGAGTGTTTTTGGTGCCCGAGGAAGAAAACGCGTGATGCCGGGGTCAGAAAAAAAGATGCTCAGGAGCAAAAAAAATTTTTTGTCTTAAATGTACAAGCGGATGCTAGGATGAGTTTCGGGGTGGAATTCCATGCTTAAAAATGTTATTATTTGCTGTTTTTAAAAATTGAGTGTTTTTGGTGCCCGAGGAAGAAAACGCGTGATGCCGGGGTCAGAAAAAAAGCTGCCCAGGAGCAAAAATTTTTTTTTGTCTTAAATGGAAAAACCAATGCTAGGATGAGTTTTGGGGTGGAATTCCATGCTTAAAAATGTTATTATTTGCTGTTTTTAAAAATCGAGTGTTTTTGGCGCCCGAGGAAGAAAACGCCTGATGCCGGGGTCAGAAAAAAAGCTGCTTAGGAGCAAAAAATTTTTTTTGTCTTAAATGTACAAGCGGATGCTAGGATGAGTTTCGGGGTGGAATTCCATGCTTAAAAATTTTATTATTTGCTGTTTTAAAAAATTGAGTGTTTTTGGTGCCAAAGGAAGAAAACGCGTGATGCCGGGGTCAGAAAAAAAGATGCTCAGGAGCAAAAAAAATTTTTTGTCTTAAATGTACAAGCGGATGCTAGGATGAGTTTCGGGGTGGAATTCCATGCTTAAAAATGTTATTATTTGCTGTTATTAAAAATTGAGTGTTTTTGGTGCCCGAGGAAGAAAACGCGTGATGCCGGGGTCAGAAAAAAAGATGCTCAGGAGCAAAAAAATTTTTTTGTCTTAAATGTACAAGCGGATGCTAGGATGAGTTTCGGGGTGGAATTCCATGCTTAAAAATGTTATTATTTGCTGTTTTTCAAAATTGAGTGTTTTTGGTGCCCGAGGAAGAAAACGCGTGATGCCGGGGTCAGAAAAAAAGATGCTCAGGAGCAAAAAAAATTTTTTGTCTTAAATGGCAAAACCAATGCTAGGATGAGTTTCGGGGTGTAATTCCATGCTTAAAAATGTTATTATTTGCTGTTTTTAAAAATTGAGTGTTTTTGGTGCCCGAGGAAGAAAACGCGTGATGCCGGGGTCAGAAAAAAAGCTGCTTAGGAGCAAAAAAATTTTTTTGTCTTAAATGGAAAAACCAATGCTAGGATGAGTTTCAGGGTGGAATTCCACGCTTAAAAATGTTATTATTTGCTGTTTTAAAAAATTGAGTGTTTTTGGTGCCCGAGGAAGAAAACGCATGATGCCGGGGTCAGAAAAAAAGATGCTCAGGAGCAAAAAAAATTTTTTGTCTTAAATGTACAAGCGGATGCTAGGATGAGTTTCGGGGTGGAATTCCATGCTTAAAAATGTTATTATTTGCTGTTTTTAAAAATTGAGTGTTTTTGGTGCCCGAGGAAGAAAACGCGTGATGCCGGGGTCAGAAAAAAAGATGCTCAGGAGCAAAAAAAATTTTTTGTCTTAAATGTACAAGCGGATGCTAGGATGAGTTTCGGGGTGGAATTCCATGCTTAAAAATTTTATTATTTGTTGTTTTACAAAATCGAGTGTTTTTGGTGCCAAAGGAAGAAAACGCGTGATGCCGGGGTCAGAAAAAAAGATGCTCAGGAGCAAAAAAAATTTTTTGTCTTAAATGTACAAGCGGATGCTAGGATGAGTTTCGGGGTGGAATTCCATGCTTAAAAATGTTATTATTTGCTGTTTTTAAAAATTGAGTGTTTTTGGCGCCCGAGGAAGAAAACGCGTGATGCCGGGGTCAGAAAAAAAGATGCTCAGTAGCGAAAAAAATTTTTTGTCTTAAATGTACAAGCGGATGCTAGGATGAGTTTTGGGGTGGAATTCCATGCTTAAAAATTTTATTATTTGCTGTTTTTAAAAATTGAGTGTTTTTGGTGCCCGAGGAAGAAAACGCGTGATGCCGGGGTCAGAAAAAAAGAAGCTCAGGAGCGAAAAAAATTTTTTGTCTTAAATGTACAAGCGGATGCTAGGATGAGTTTCGGGTTGGAATTCCATGCTTAAAAATGTTATTATTTGCTGTTTTTAAAAATTGAGTGTTTTTGGTGCCCGAGGAAGAAAACGCCTGATGCCGGGGTCAGAAAAAAAGATGCTCAGGAGCAAAAAAATTTTTTTGTCTTAAATGTACAAGCGGATGCTAGGATGAGTTTCGGGGTGGAATTCCATGCTTAAAAATGTTATTATTTGCTGTTTTTCAAAATTGAGTGTTTTTGGTGCCCGAGGAAGAAAACGCGTGATGCCGGGGTCAGAAAAAAAGATGCTCAGGAGCAAAAAAAATTTTTTGTCTTAAATGGCAAAACCAATGCTAGGATGAGTTTCGGGGTGTAATTCCATGCTTAAAAATGTTATTATTTGCTGTTTTTAAAAATTGAGTGTTTTTGGTGCCCGAGGAAGAAAACGCGTGATGCCGGGGTCAGAAAAAAAGCTGCTTAGGAGCAAAAAAATTTTTTTGTCTTAAATGGAAAAACCAATGCTAGGATGAGTTTCAGGGTGGAATTCCACGCTTAAAAATGTTATTATTTGCTGTTTTAAAAAATTGAGTGTTTTTGGTGCCCGAGGAAGAAAACGCATGATGCCGGGGTCAGAAAAAAAGATGCTCAGGAGCAAAAAAAATTTTTTGTCTTAAATGTACAAGCGGATGCTAGGATGAGTTTCGGGGTGGAATTCCATGCTTAAAAATGTTATTATTTGCTGTTTTTAAAAATTGAGTGTTTTTGGTGCCCGAGGAAGAAAACGCGTGATGCCGGGGTCAGAAAAAAAGATGCTCAGGAGCAAAAAAAATTTTTTGTCTTAAATGTACAAGCGGATGCTAGGATGAGTTTCGGGGTGGAATTCCATGCTTAAAAATTTTATTATTTGTTGTTTTACAAAATCGAGTGTTTTTGGTGCCAAAGGAAGAAAACGCGTGATGCCGGGGTCAGAAAAAAAGATGCTCAGGAGCAAAAAAAATTTTTTGTCTTAAATGTACAAGCGGATGCTAGGATGAGTTTCGGGGTGGAATTCCATGCTTAAAAATGTTATTATTTGCTGTTTTTAAAAATTGAGTGTTTTTGGTGCCCGAGGAAGAAAACGCGTGATGCCGGGGTCAGAAAAAAAGATGCTCAGTAGCGAAAAAAATTTTTTGTCTTAAATGTACAAGCGGATGCTAGGATGAGTTTTGGGGTGGAATTCCATGCTTAAAAATTTTATTATTTGCTGTTTTTAAAAATTGAGTGTTTTTGGTGCCCGAGGAAGAAAACGCGTGATGCCGGGGTCAGAAAAAAAGAAGCTCAGGAGCGAAAAAAATTTTTTGTCTTAAATGTACAAGCGGATGCTAGGATGAGTTTCGGGTTGGAATTCCATGCTTAAAAATGTTATTATTTGCTGTTTTTAAAAATTGAGTGTTTTTGGTGCCCGAGGAAGAAAACGCCTGATGCCGGGGTCAGAAAAAAAGATGCTCAGGAGCAAAAAAATTTTTTTGTCTTAAATGTACAAGCGGATGCTAGGATGAGTTTCGGGGTGGAATTCCATGCTTAAAAATGTTATTATTTGCTGTTTTTCAAAATTGAGTGTTTTTGGTGCCCGAGGAAGAAAACGCGTGATGCCGGGGTCAGAAAAAAAGATGCTCAGGAGCAAAAAAAATTTTTTGTCTTAAATGGCAAAACCAATGCTAGGATGAGTTTCGGGGTGTAATTCCATGCTTAAAAATGTTATTATTTGCTGTTTTTAAAAATTGAGTGTTTTTGGTGCCCGAGGAAGAAAACGCGTGATGCCGGGGTCAGAAAAAAAGCTGCTTAGGAGCAAAAAAATTTTTTTGTCTTAAATGGAAAAACCAATGCTAGGATGAGTTTCAGGGTGGAATTCCACGCTTAAAAATGTTATTATTTGCTGTTTTAAAAAATTGAGTGTTTTTGGTGCCCGAGGAAGAAAACGCATGATGCCGGGGTCAGAAAAAAAGATGCTCAGGAGCAAAAAAAATTTTTTGTCTTAAATGTACAAGCGGATGCTAGGATGAGTTTCGGGGTGGAATTCCATGCTTAAAAATGTTATTATTTGCTGTTTTTAAAAATTGAGTGTTTTTGGTGCCCGAGGAAGAAAACGCGTGATGCCGGGGTCAGAAAAAAAGATGCTCAGGAGCAAAAAAAATTTTTTGTCTTAAATGTACAAGCGGATGCTAGGATGAGTTTCGGGGTGGAATTCCATGCTTAAAAATTTTATTATTTGTTGTTTTACAAAATCGAGTGTTTTTGGTGCCAAAGGAAGAAAACGCGTGATGCCGGGGTCAGAAAAAAAGATGCTCAGGAGCAAAAAAAATTTTTTGTCTTAAATGTACAAGCGGATGCTAGGATGAGTTTCGGGGTGGAATTCCATGCTTAAAAATGTTATTATTTGCTGTTTTTAAAAATTGAGTGTTTTTGGTGCCCGAGGAAGAAAACGCGTGATGCCGGGGTCAGAAAAAAAGATGCTCAGTAGCGAAAAAAATTTTTTGTCTTAAATGTACAAGCGGATGCTAGGATGAGTTTTGGGGTGGAATTCCATGCTTAAAAATTTTATTATTTGCTGTTTTTAAAAATTGAGTGTTTTTGGTGCCCGAGGAAGAAAACGCGTGATGCCGGGGTCAGAAAAAAAGAAGCTCAGGAGCGAAAAAAATTTTTTGTCTTAAATGTACAAGCGGATGCTAGGATGAGTTTCGGGTTGGAATTCCATGCTTAAAAATGTTATTATTTGCTGTTTTTAAAAATTGAGTGTTTTTGGTGCCCGAGGAAGAAAACGCCTGATGCCGGGGTCAGAAAAAAAGATGCTTAGGAGCAAAAAAAATTTTTTCTCTTAAATGTACAAGCGGATGCTAGGATGAGTTTCGGGGTGGAATTCCATGCTTAAAAATTTTATTATTTGCTGTTTTTAAAAATCGAGTGTTTTTGGTGTCCGAGGAAGAAAACGCGTGATGCCGGGGTCAGAAAAAAAGATGCTCAGGAGCAAAAAATTTTTTTTGTCTTAAATGGCAAAACCAATGCTAGGATGAGTTTCGGGGTGGAATTCCATGCTTAAAAATGTTATTATTTGCTGTTTTTAAAAATCAAGTGTTTTTGGTGCCCGAGGAAGAAAACGCGTGATGCCGGGGTCAGAAAAAAAGATGCTTAGGAGCAAAAAAAATTTTTTCTCTTAAATGTACAAGCGGATGCTAGGATGAGTTTCGGGGTGGAATTCCATGCTTAAAAATTTTATTATTTGCTGTTTTTAAAAATCGAGTGTTTTTGGTGTCCGAGGAAGAAAACGCGTGATGCCGGGGTCAGAAAAAAAGATGCTCAGGAGCAAAAAATTTTTTTTGTCTTAAATGGCAAAACCAATGCTAGGATGAGTTTCGGGGTGGAATTCCATGCTTAAAAATGTTATTATTTGCTGTTTTTAAAAATCAAGTGTTTTTGGTGCCCGAGGAAGAAAACGCGTGATGCCGGGGTCAGAAAAAAAGATGCTCAGGAGCAAAAAAATTTTTTTGTCTTAAATGTACAAGCGGATGCTAGGATGAGTTTCGGGGTGGAATTCCATGCTTAAAAATGTTATTATTTGCTGTTTTTAAAAATTGAGTGTTTTTGGTGCCCGAGGAAGAAAACGCGTGATGCCGGGGTCAGAAAAAAAGATGCTCAGGAGCAAAAAAAATTTTTTGTCTTAAATGGCAAAACCAATGCTAGGATGAGTTTCAGGGTGGAATTCCACGCTTAAAAATGTTATTATTTGCTGTTTTAAAAAATTGAGTGTTTTTGTTGCCCGAGGAAGAAAACGCATGATGCCGGGGTCAGAAAAAAAGATGCTCAGGAGCAAAAAAATTTTTTTGTCTTAAATGTACAAGCGGATGCTAGGATGAGTTTCGGGGTGGAATTCCATGCTTAAAAATGTTATTATTTGCTGTTTTAAAAAATTGAGTGTTTTTGGTGCCAAAGGAAGAAAACGCGTGATGCCGGGGTCAGAAAAAAAGATGCTCAGGAGCAAAAAAATTTTTTTGTCTTAAATGTACAAGCGGATGCTTGGATGAGTTTCGGGGTGGAATTCCATGCTTAAAAATTTTATTATTTGCTGTTTTAAAAAATTGAGTGTTTTTGGTGCCAAAGGAAGAAAACGCGTGATGCCGGGGTCAGAAAAAAAGATGCTCAGGAGCAAAAAAAATTTTTTGTCTTAAATGTACAAGCGGATGCTAGGATGAGTTTCGGGGTGGAATTCCATGCTTAAAAATGTTATTATTTGCTGTTTTTAAAAATTGAGTGTTTTTGGTGCCCGAGGAAGAAAACGCGTGATGCCGGGGTCAGAAAAAAAGATGCTCAGGAGCAAAAAAAATTTTTTGTCTTAAATGTACAAGCGGATGCTAGGATGAGTTTCGGGGTGGAATTCCATGCTTAAAAATGTTATTATTTGCTGTTTTTAAAAATTGAGTGTTTTTGGTGCCCGAGGAAGAAAATGCGTGATGCTGGGGTCAGAAAAAAAGATGCTCAGGAGCAAAAAAAAATTTTTGTCTTAAATGTACAAGCGGATGCTAGGATGAGTTTCGGGGTGGAATTCCATGCTTAAAAATGTTATTATTTGCTGTTTTTAAGAATCGAGTGTTTTTGGTGTCCGAGGAAGAAAACGCGTGATGCCGGGGTCAGAAAAAAAGATGCTCAGGAGCAAAAAATTTTTTTTGTCTTAAATGGCAAAACCAATACTAGGATGAGTTTCGGGTTGGAATTCCATGCTTAAAAATGTTATTATTTGCTGTTTTTAAAAATCGAGTGTTTTTGGTGACCGAGGAAGAAAACGCGTGATGCCGGGGTCAGAAAAAAAGCTGCTTAGGAGCAAAAAAATTTTTTTGTCTTAAATGTACAAGCGGATGCTAGGATGAGTTTCGGGGTGGAATTCCACGCTTAAAAATGTTATTATTTGCTGTTTTAAAAAATTGAGTGTTTTTGTTGCCCGAGGAAGAAAACGCATGATGCCGGGGTCAGAAAAAAAGATGCTCAGGAGCAAAAAAAATTTTTTGTCTTAAATGTACAAGCGGATGCTAGGATGAGTTTCGGGGTGGAATTCCATGCTTAAAAATGTTATTATTTGCTGTTTTTAAAAATTGAGTGTTTTTGGTGCCCGAGGAAGAAAACGCGTGATGCCGGGGTCAGAAAAAAAGATGCTCAGGAGCAAAAAAAATTTTTTGTCTTAAATGTACAAGCGGATGCTAGGATGAGTTTCGGGGTGGAATTCCATGCTTAAAAATGTTATTATTTGCTGTTTTTAAAAATTGAGTGTTTTTGGTGCCCGAGAAAGAAAACGCGTGATGCCGGGGTCAGAAAAAAAGATGCTCAGGAGCAAAAAAAATTTTTTGTCTTAAATGTACAAGCGGATGCTTGGATGAGTTTCGGGGTGGAATTCCATGCTTAAAAATTTTATTATTTGCTGTTTTAAAAAATTGAGTGTTTTTGGTGCCAAAGGAAGAAAACGCGTGATGCCGGGGTCAGAAAAAAAGATGCTCAGGAGCAAAAAAAATTTTTTGTCTTAAATGTACAAGCGGATGCTAGGATGAGTTTCGGGGTGGAATTCCATGCTTAAAAATGTTATTATTTGCTGTTTTTAAAAATTGAGTGTTTTTGGTGCCCGAGGAAGAAAACGCGTGATGCCGGGGTCAGAAAAAAAGATGCTCAGGAGCAAAAAAAATTTTTTGTCTTAAATGTACAAGCGGATGCTAGGATGAGTTTCGGGGTGGAATTCCATGCTTAAAAATGTTATTATTTGCTGTTTTTAAAAATTGAGTGTTTTTGGTGCCCGAGGAAGAAAACGCGTGATGCCGGGGTCAGAAAAAAAGATGCTCAGGAGCAAAAAAATTTTTTTGTCTTAAATGGACAAGCGGATGCTAGGATGAGTTTCGGGGTGGAATTCCATGCTTAAAAATGTTATTATTTGCTGTTTTTAAAAATTGAGTGTTTTTGGTGCCCGAGGAAGAAAACGCGTGATGCTGGGGTCAGAAAAAAAGATGCTCAGGAGCAAAAAAAAATTTTTGTCTTAAATGTACAAGCGGATGCTAGGATGAGTTTCGGGGTGGAATTCCATGCTTAAAAATGTTATTATTTGCTGTTTTTAAAAATCGAGTGTTTTTGGTGTCCGAGGAAGAAAACGCGTGATGCCGGGGTCAGAAAAAAAGATGCTCAGGAGCAAAAAAATTTTTTTGTCTTAAATGTACAAGCGGATGCTAGGATGAGTTTCGGGGTGGAATTCCATGCTTAAAAATGTTATTATTTGCTGTTTTTAAAAATCGAGTGTTTTTGGTGCCCGAGGAAGAAAACGCGTGATGCCGGGGTCAGAAAAAAAGATGCTCAGGAGCAAAAAATTTTTTTTGTCTTAAATGGCAAAACCAATACTAGGATGAGTTTCGGGTTGGAATTCCATGCTTAAAAATGTTATTATTTGCTGTTTTTAAAAATTGAGTGTTTTTGGTGCCCGAGGAAGAAAACGCGTGATGCCGGGGTCAGAAAAAAAGATGCTCAGGAGCGAAAAAATTTTTTTGTCTTAAATGTACAAGCGGATGCTAGGATGAGTTTCGGGGTGGAATTCCATGCTTAAAAATGTTATTATTTGCTGTTTTTAAAAATTGAGTGTTTTTGGTGCCCGAGGAAGAAAACGCGTGATGCCGGGGTCAGAAAAAAAGATGCTCAGGAGCAAAAAATTTTTTTTGTCTTAAATGGCAAAACCAATGCTAGGATGAGTTTCGGGGTGTAATTCCATGCTTAAAAATGTTATTATTTGCTGTTTTTAAAAATTGAGTGTTTTTGGTGCCCGAGGAAGAAAACGCGTGATGCCGGGGTCAGAAAAAAAGATGCTCAGGAGCAAAAAAAATTTTTTGTCTTAAATGTACAAGCGGATGCTAGGATGAGTTTCGGGGTGGAATTCCATGCTTAAAAATGTTATTATTTGCTGTTTTAAAAAATTGAGTGTTTTTGGTGCCCGAGGAAGAAAACGCGTGATGCCGGGGTCAGAAAAAAAGATGCTCAGGAGCAAAAAAAATTTTTTGTCTTAAATGTACAAGCGGATGCTAGGATGAGTTTCGGGGTGGAATTCCATGCTTAAAAATGTTATTATTTGCTGTTTTAAAAAATTGAGTGTTTTTGGTGCCCAAGGAAGAAAACGCGTGATGCCGGGGTCAGAAAAAAAGATGCTCAGGAGCAAAAAAAATTTTTTGTCTTAAATGTACAAGCGGATGCTAGGATGAGTTTTGGGGTGGAATTCCATGCTTAAAAATTTTATTATTTGCTGTTTTAAAAAATTGAGTGTTTTTGGTGCCAAAGGAAGAAAACGCGTGATGCCGGGGTCAGAAAAAAAGATGCTCAGGAGCAAAAAAAAATTTTTGTCTTAAATGTACAAGCGGATGCTAGGATGAGTTTCGGGGTGGAATTCCATGCTTAAAAATGTTATTATTTGCTGTTTTTAAAAATTGAGTGTTTTTGGTGCCCGAGGAAGAAAACGCGTGATGCCGGGGTCAGAAAAAAAGATGCTCAGGAGCAAAAAATTTTTTTTGTCTTAAATGGCAAAACCAATACTAGGATGAGTTTCGGGTTGGAATTCCATGCTTAAAAATGTTATTATTTGCTGTTTTTAAAAATCGAGTGTTTTTGGTGCCCGAGGAAGAAAACGCGTGATGCCGGGGTCAGAAAAAAAGATGCTCAGGAGCAAAAAATTTTTTTTGTCTTAAATGTACAAGCGGATGCTAGGATGAGTTTCGGGGTGGAATTCCATGCTTAAAAATGTTATTATTTGCTGTTTTTAAAAATTGAGTGTTTTTGGTGCCCGAGGAAGAAAACGTGTGATGCCGGGGTCAGAAAAAAAGCTGCTTAGGAGCAAAAAAATTTTTTTGTCTTAAATGGAAAAACCAATGCTAGGATGAGTTTCAGGGTGGAATTCCACGCTTAAAAATGTTATTATTTGCTGTTTTAAAAAATTGAGTGTTTTTGTTGCCCGAGGAAGAAAACGCATGATGCCGGGGTCAGAAAAAAAGATGCTCAGGAGCAAAAAAATTTTTTTGTCTTAAATGTACAAGCGGATGCTAGGATGAGTTTCGGGGTGGAATTCCATGCTTAAAAATGTTATTATTTGCTGTTTTTAAAAATTGAGTGTTTTTGGTGCCCGAGGAAGAAAACGTGTGATGCCGGGGTCAGAAAAAAAGATGCTCAGGAGCAAAAAAATTTTTTTGTCTTAAATGTACAAGCGGATGCTAGGATGAGTTTCGGGGTGGAATTCCATGCTTAAAAATGTTATTATTTGCTGTTTTAAAAAATTGAGTGTTTTTGGTGCCCGAGGAAGAAAACGCGTGATGCCGGGGTCAGAAAAAAAGATGCTCAGGAGCAAAAAAAAATTTTTGTCTTAAATGTACAAGCGGATGCTAGGATGAGTTTTGGGGTGGAATTCCATGCTTAAAAATGTTATTATTTGCTGTTTTTAAAAATTGAGTGTTTTTGGTGCCCGAGAAAGAAAACGCGTGATGCCGGGGTCAGAAAAAAAGATGCTCAGGAGCAAAAAAATTTTTTTGTCTTAAATGTACAAGCGGATGCTTGGATGAGTTTCGGGGTGGAATTCCATGCTTAAAAATTTTATTATTTGCTGTTTTAAAAAATTGAGTGTTTTTGGTGCCCGAGGAAGAAAACGCGTGATGCCGGGGTCAGAAAAAAAGATGCTCAGGAGCAAAAAAAATTTTTTGTCTTAAATGTACAAGCGGATGCTAGGATGAGTTTCGGGGTGGAATTCCATGCTTAAAAATGTTATTATTTGCTGTTTTTAAAAATTAAGTGTTTTTGGTGCCCGAGGAAGAAAACGCGTGATGCCGGGGTCAGAAAAAAAGATGCTCAGGAGCAAAAAATTTTTTTTGTCTTAAATGGACAAGCGGATGCTAGGATGAGTTTCGGGGTGGAATTCCATGCTTAAAAATGTTATTATTTGCTGTTTTTAAAAATTGAGTGTTTTTGTTGCCCGAGGAAGAAAACGCGTGATGCCGGGGGGTCAGAAAAAAAGATGCTCAGGAGCAAAAAAAATTTTTTGTCTTAAATGTACAAGCGGATGCTAGGATGAGTTTCAGGGTGGAATTCCATGCTTAAAAATGTTAGTATTTGCTGTTTTTAAAAATTGAGTGTTTTTGGTGCCCGAGGAAGAAAACGCGTGATGCCGGGGTCAGAAAAAAAGATGCTCAGGAGCAAAAAAATTTTTTTGTCTTAAATGGCAAAACCAATGCTAGGATGAGTTTCGGGTTGGAATTCCATGCTTAAAAATGTTATTATTTGCTGTTTTTAAAAATCGAGTGTTTTTGGTGCCCGAGGAAGAAAACGCGTGATGCCGGGGTCAGAAAAAAAGATGCTCAGGAGCAAAAAAATTTTTTGTCTTAAATGTACAAGCGGATGCTAGGATGAGTTTCGGGGTGGAATTCCATGCTTAAAAATGTTATTATTTGCTGTTTTTAAAAATTGAGTGTTTTTGGTGCCCGAGGAAGAAAACGCATGATGCCGGGGTCAGAAAAAAAGATGCTCAGGAGCAAAAAAATTTTTTTGTCTTAAATGTACAAGCGGATGCTAGGATGAGTTTCGGGGTGGAATTCCATGCTTAAAAATGTTATTATTTGCTGTTTTTAAAAATCGAGTGTTTTTGGTTCCCGAGGAAGAAAACGCGTGATGCCGGGGTCAGAAAAAAAGCTGCCCAGGAGCAAAAAATTTTTTTTGTCTTAAATGGAAAAACCAATGCTAGGATGAGTTTCGGGGTGGAATTCCATGGTTAAAAATGTTATTATTTGCTGTTTTTAAAAATTGAGTGTTTTTGGTGCCCGAGGAAGAAAACGCGTGATGCCGGGGTCAGAAAAAAAGATGCTCAGGAGCAAAAAATTTTTTTGTCTTAAATGTACAAGCGGATGCTAGGATGAGTTTCGGGGTGGAATTCCATGCTTAAAAATGTTATTATTTGCTGTTTTTAAAAATTGAGTGTTTTTGGTGCCCGAGGAAGAAAACGCATGATGCCGGGGTCAGAAAAAAAGATGCTCAGGAGCGAAAAAAATTTTTTGTCTTAAATGTACAAGCGGATGCTAGGATGAGTTTCGGGGTGGAATTCCATGCTTAAAAATGTTATTATTTGCTGTTTTTAAAAATTGAGTGTTTTTGGTGCCCGAGGAAGAAAACGCGTGATGCCGGGGTCAGAAAAAAAGATGCTCAGGAGCAAAAAAAATTTTTTGTCTTAAATGGCAAAACCAATGCTAGGATGAGTTTCGGGGTGTAATTCCATGCTTAAAAATGTTATTATTTGCTGTTTTTAAAAATTGAGTGTTTTTGGTGCCCGAGGAAGAAAACGCGTGATGCCGGGGTCAGAAAAAAAGCTGCTTAGGAGCAAAAAAATTTTTTTGTCTTAAATGGAAAAACCAATGCTAGGATGAGTTTCAGGGTGGAATTCCACGCTTAAAAATGTTATTATTTGCTGTTTTAAAAAATTGAGTGTTTTTGTTGCCCGAGGAAGAAAACGCATGATGCCGGGGTCAGAAAAAAAGATGCTCAGGAGCAAAAAAATTTTTTTGTCTTAAATGTACAAGCAGATGCTAGGATGAGTTTCGGGGTGGAATTCCATGCTTAAAAATGTTATTATTTGCTGTTTTAAAAAATTGAGTGTTTTTGGTGCCAAAGGAAGAAAACGCGTGATGCCGGGGTCAGAAAAAAAGATGCTCAGGAGCAAAAAAATTTTTTTGTCTTAAATGTACAAGCGGATGCTTGGATGAGTTTCGGGGTGGAATTCCATGCTTAAAAATTTTATTATTTGCTGTTTTAAAAAATTGAGTGTTTTTGGTGCCAAAGGAAGAAAACGCGTGATGCCGGGGTCAGAAAAAAAGATGCTCAGGAGCAAAAAAAATTTTTTGTCTTAAATGTACAAGCGGATGCTAGGATGAGTTTCGGGGTGGAATTCCATGCTTAAAAATGTTATTATTTGCTGTTTTTAAAAATTGAGTGTTTTTGGTGCCCGAGGAAGAAAACGCGTGATGCCGGGGTCAGAAAAAAAGATGCTCAGGAGCAAAAAAAATTTTTTGTCTTAAATGTACAAGCGGATGCTAGGATGAGTTTCGGGGTGGAATTCCATGCTTAAAAATGTTATTATTTGCTGTTTTTAAAAATTGAGTGTTTTTGGTGCCCGAGGAAGAAAACGCGTGATGCCGGGGTCAGAAAAAAAGATGCTCAGGAGCAAAAAAATTTTTTTGTCTTAAATGGACAAGCGGATGCTAGGATGAGTTTCGGGGTGGAATTCCATGCTTAAAAATGTTATTATTTGCTGTTTTTAAAAATTGAGTGTTTTTGGTGCCCGAGGAAGAAAACGCGTGATGCTGGGGTCAGAAAAAAAGATGCTCAGGAGCAAAAAAAAAATTTTGTCTTAAATGTACAAGCGGATGCTAGGATGAGTTTCGGGGTGGAATTCCATGCTTAAAAATGTTATTATTTGCTGTTTTTAAGAATCGAGTGTTTTTGGTGTCCGAGGAAGAAAACGCGTGATGCCGGGGTCAGAAAAAAAGATGCTCAGGAGCAAAAAATTTTTTTTGTCTTAAATGGCAAAACCAATACTAGGATGAGTTTCGGGTTGGAATTCCATGCTTAAAAATGTTATTATTTGCTGTTTTTAAAAATCGAGTGTTTTTGGTGACCGAGGAAGAAAACGCGTGATGCCGGGGTCAGAAAAAAAGCTGCTTAGGAGCAAAAAAATTTTTTTTTCTTAAATGTACAAGCGGATGCTAGGATGAGTTTCGGGGTGGAATTCCACGCTTAAAAATGTTATTATTTGCTGTTTTAAAAAATTGAGTGTTTTTGTTGCCCGAGGAAGAAAACGCATGATGCCGGGGTCAGAAAAAAAGATGCTCAGGAGCAAAAAAAATTTTTTGTCTTAAATGTACAAGCGGATGCTAGGATGAGTTTCGGGGTGGAATTCCATGCTTAAAAATGTTATTATTTGCTGTTTTTAAAAATTGAGTGTTTTTGGTGCCCGAGGAAGAAAACGCGTGATGCCGGGGTCAGAAAAAAAGATGCTCAGGAGCAAAAAAAATTTTTTGTCTTAAATGTACAAGCGGATGCTAGGATGAGTTTCGGGGTGGAATTCCATGCTTAAAAATGTTATTATTTGCTGTTTTTAAAAATTGAGTGTTTTTGGTGCCCGAGAAAGAAAACGCGTGATGCCGGGGTCAGAAAAAAAGATGCTCAGGAGCAAAAAAAATTTTTTGTCTTAAATGTACAAGCGGATGCTTGGATGAGTTTCGGGGTGGAATTCCATGCTTAAAAATTTTATTATTTGCTGTTTTAAAAAATTGAGTGTTTTTGGTGCCAAAGGAAGAAAACGCGTGATGCCGGGGTCAGAAAAAAAGATGCTCAGGAGCAAAAAAAATTTTTTGTCTTAAATGTACAAGCGGATGCTAGGATGAGTTTCGGGGTGGAATTCCATGCTTAAAAATGTTATTATTTGCTGTTTTTAAAAATTGAGTGTTTTTGGTGCCCGAGGAAGAAAACGCGTGATGCCGGGGTCAGAAAAAAAGATGCTCAGGAGCAAAAAAAATTTTTTGTCTTAAATGGACAAGCGGATGCTAGGATGAGTTTCGGGGTGGAATTCCATGCTTAAAAATGTTATTATTTGCTGTTTTTAAAAATTGAGTGTTTTTGGTGCCCGAGGAAGAAAACACGTGATGCCGGGGTCAGAAAAAAAGATGCTCAGGAGCAAAAAAATTTTTTTGTCTTAAATGGACAAGCGGATGCTAGGATGAGTTTCGGGGTGGAATTCCATGCTTAAAAATGTTATTATTTGCTGTTTTTAAAAATTGAGTGTTTTTGGTGCCCGAGGAAGAAAACGCGTGATGCTGGGGTCAGAAAAAAAGATGCTCAGGAGCAAAAAAAAATTTTTGTCTTAAATGTACAAGCGGATGCTAGGATGAGTTTCGGGGTGGAATTCCATGCTTAAAAATGTTATTATTTGCTGTTTTTAAAAATCGAGTGTTTTTGGTGTCCGAGGAAGAAAACGCGTGATGCCGGGGTCAGAAAAAAAGATGCTCAGGAGCAAAAAATTTTTTTTGTCTTAAATGGCAAAACCAATACTAGGATGAGTTTCGGGTTGGAATTCCATGCTTAAAAATGTTATTATTTGCTGTTTTTAAAAATCGAGTGTTTTTGGTGCCCGAGGAAGAAAACGCGTGATGCCGGGGTCAGAAAAAAAGATGCTCAGGAGCAAAAAAAATTTTTTGTCTTAAATGTACAAGCGGATGCTAGGATGAGTTTCGGGGTGGAATTCCATGCTTAAAAATGTTATTATTTGCTGTTTTTAAAAATTGAGTGTTTTTGGTGCCCGAGGAAGAAAACGCGTGATGCCGGGGTCAGAAAAAAAGATGCTCAGGAGCGAAAAATTTTTTTTGTCTTAAATGTACAAGCGGATGCTAGGATGAGTTTCGGGGTGGAATTCCATGCTTAAAAATGTTATTATTTGCTGTTTTTAAAAATTGAGTGTTTTTGGTGCCCGAGGAAGAAAACGCGTGATGCCGGGGTCAGAAAAAAAGATGCTCAGGAGCAAAAAAATTTTTTTGTCTTAAATGGCAAAACCAATGCTAGGATGAGTTTCGGGGTGTAATTCCATGCTTAAAAATGTTATTATTTGCTGTTTTTAAAAATTGAGTGTTTTTGGTGCCCGAGGAAGAAAACGTGTGATGCCGGGGTCAGAAAAAAAGCTGCTTAGGAGCAAAAAAATTTTTTTGTCTTAAATGTACAAGCGGATGCTAGGATGAGTTTCGGGGTGGAATTCCATGCTTAAAAATGTTATTATTTGCTGTTTTTAAAAATTGAGTGTTTTTGGTGCCCGTGGAAGAAAACGCGTGATGCCGGGGTCAGAAAAAAAGATGCTCAGGAGCAAAAAAAATTTTTTGTCTTAAATGTACAAGCGGATGCTAGGATGAGTTTCGGGGTGGAATTCCATGCTTAAAAATGTTATTATTTGCTGTTTTAAAAAATTGAGTGTTTTTGGTGCCCGAGGAAGAAAACGCGTGATGCCGGGGTCAGAAAAAAAGATGCTCAGGAGCAAAAAAATTTTTTTGTCTTAAATGTACAAGCGGATGCTAGGATGAGTTTCGGGGTGGAATTCCATGCTTAAAAATGTTATTATTTGCTGTTTTAAAAAATTGAGTGTTTTTGGTGCCCAAGGAAGAAAACGCGTGATGCCGGGGTCAGAAAAAAAGATGCTCAGGAGCAAAAAAAATTTTTTGTCTTAAATGTACAAGCGGATACTAGGATGAGTTTTGGGGTGGAATTCCATGCTTAAAAATTTTATTATTTGCTGTTTTAAAAAATTGAGTGTTTTTGGTGCCAAAGGAAGAAAACGCGTGATGCCGGGGTCAGAAAAAAAGATGCTCAGGAGCAAAAAAAAATTTTTGTCTTAAATGTACAAGCGGATGCTAGGATGAGTTTCGGGGTGGAATTCCATGCTTAAAAATGTTATTATTTGCTGTTTTTAAAAATTGAGTGTTTTTGGTGCCCGAGGAAGAAAACGCGTGATGCCGGGGTCAGAAAAAAAGATGCTCAGGAGCAAAAAATTTTTTTTGTCTTAAATGGCAAAACCAATACTAGGATGAGTTTCGGGTTGGAATTCCATGCTTAAAAATGTTATTATTTGCTGTTTTTAAAAATCGAGTGTTTTTGGTGCCCGAGGAAGAAAACGCGTGATGCCGGGGTCAGAAAAAAAGATGCTCAGGAGCAAAAAATTTTTTTTGTCTTAAATGTACAAGCGGATGCTAGGATGAGTTTCGGGGTGGAATTCCATGCTTAAAAATGTTATTATTTGCTGTTTTTAAAAATTGAGTGTTTTTGGTGCCCGAGGAAGAAAACGTGTGATGCCGGGGTCAGAAAAAAAGCTGCTTAGGAGCAAAAAAATTTTTTTGTCTTAAATGGAAAAACCAATGCTAGGATGAGTTTCAGGGTGGAATTCCACGCTTAAAAATGTTATTATTTGCTTTTTTAAAAAATTGAGTGTTTTTGTTGCCCGAGGAAGAAAACGCATGATGCCGGGGTCAGAAAAAAAGATGCTCAGGAGCAAAAAAAATTTTTTGTCTTAAATGTACAAGCGGATGCTAGGATGAGTTTTGGGGTGGAATTCCATGCTTAAAAATGTTATTATTTGCTGTTTTTAAAAATTGAGTGTTTTTGGTGCCCGAGGAAGAAAACGTGTGATGCCGGGGTCAGAAAAAAAGATGCTCAGGAGCAAAAAATTTTTTTTGTCTTAAATGTACAAGCGGATGCTAGGATGAGTTTCGGGGTGGAATTCCATGCTTAAAAATGTTATTATTTGCTGTTTTAAAAAATTGAGTGTTTTTGGTGCCCGAGGAAGAAAACGCGTGATGCCGGGGTCAGAAAAAAAGATGCTCAGGAGCAAAAAAAATTTTTTGTCTTAAATGTACAAGCGGATGCTAGGATGAGTTTTGGGGTGGAATTCCATGCTTAAAAATGTTATTATTTGCTGTTTTTAAAAATTGAGTGTTTTTGGTGCCCGAGAAAGAAAACGCGTGATGCCGGGGTCAGAAAAAAAGATGCTCAGGAGCAAAAAAATTTTTTTGTCTTAAATGTACAAGCGGATGCTTGGATGAGTTTCGGGGTGGAATTCCATGCTTAAAAATTTTATTATTTGCTGTTTTAAAAAATTGAGTGTTTTTGGTGCCCGAGGAAGAAAACGCGTGATGCCGGGGTCAGAAAAAAAGATGCTCAGGAGCAAAAAAAATTTTTTGTCTTAAATGTACAAGCGGATGCTAGGATGAGTTTCAGGGTGGAATTCCATGCTTAAAAATGTTAGTATTTGCTGTTTTTAAAAATTGAGTGTTTTTGGTGCCCGAGGAAGAAAACGCGTGATGCCGGGGTCAGAAAAAAAGATGCTCAGGAGCAAAAAAATTTTTTTGTCTTAAATGGCAAAACCAATGCTAGGATGAGTTTCGGGTTGGAATTCCATGCTTAAAAATGTTATTATTTGCTGTTTTTAAAAATCGAGTGTTTTTGGTGCCCGAGGAAGAAAACGCGTGATGCCGGGGTCAGAAAAAAAGATGCTCAGGAGCAAAAAAATTTTTTGTCTTAAATGTACAAGCGGATGCTAGGATGAGTTTCGGGGTGGAATTCCATGCTTAAAAATGTTATTATTTGCTGTTTTTAAAAATTGAGTGTTTTTGGTGCCCGAGGAAGAAAACGCATGATGCCGGGGTCAGAAAAAAAGATGCTCAGGAGCAAAAAAATTTTTTTGTCTTAAATGTACAAGCGGATGCTAGGATGAGTTTCGGGGTGGAATTCCATGCTTAAAAATGTTATTATTTGCTGTTTTTAAAAATCGAGTGTTTTTGGTTCCCGAGGAAGAAAACGCGTGATGCCGGGGTCAGAAAAAAAGCTGCCCAGGAGCAAAAAATTTTTTTTGTCTTAAATGGAAAAACCAATGCTAGGATGAGTTTCGGGGTGGAATTCCATGGTTAAAAATGTTATTATTTGCTGTTTTTAAAAATTGAGTGTTTTTGGTGCCCGAGGAAGAAAACGCGTGATGCCGGGGTCAGAAAAAAAGATGCTCAGGAGCAAAAAATTTTTTTGTCTTAAATGTACAAGCGGATGCTAGGATGAGTTTCGGGGTGGAATTCCATGCTTAAAAATGTTATTATTTGCTGTTTTTAAAAATTGAGTGTTTTTGGTGCCCGAGGAAGAAAACGCATGATGCCGGGGTCAGAAAAAAAGATGCTCAGGAGCAAAAAAATTTTTTTGTCTTAAATGTACAAGCGGATGCTAGGATGAGTTTCGGGGTGGAATTCCATGCTTAAAAATGTTATTATTTGCTGTTTTTAAAAATTGAGTGTTTTTGGTGCCCGAGGAAGAAAACGCGTGATGCCGGGGTCAGAAAAAAAGATGCTCAGGAGCGAAAAATTTTTTTTGTCTTAAATGTACAAGCGGATGCTAGGATGAGTTTCGGGGTGGAATTCCATGCTTAAAAATGTTATTATTTGCTGTTTTTAAAAATTGAGTGTTTTTGGTGCCCGAGGAAGAAAACGCGTGATGCCGGGGTCAGAAAAAAAGCTGCTTAGGAGCAAAAAAATTTTTTTGTCTTAAATGGAAAAACCAATGCTAGGATGAGTTTCAGGGTGGAATTCCATGCTTAAAAATGTTATTATTTGCTGTTTTAAAAAATTAAGTGTTTTTGGTGCGGAGGAAGAAAACGCGTGATGCCGGGGTCCGAAAAAAAGATGCTCAGGAGCAAAAAAAATTTTTTGTCTTAAATGTACAAGCGGATGCTAGGATGAGTTTCAGGGTGGAATTCCATGCTTAAAAATGTTAGTATTTGCTGTTTTTAAAAATTGAGTGTTTTTGGTGCCCGAGGAAGAAAACGCGTGATGCCGGGGTCAGAAAAAAAGATGCTCAGGAGCAAAAAAATTTTTTTGTCTTAAATGGCAAAACCAATGCTAGGATGAGTTTCGGGTTGGAATTCCATGCTTAAAAATGTTATTATTTGCTGTTTTTAAAAATCGAGTGTTTTTGGTGCCCGAGGAAGAAAACGCGTGATGCCGGGGTCAGAAAAAAAGATGCTCAGGAGCAAAAAAATTTTTTGTCTTAAATGTACAAGCGGATGCTAGGATGAGTTTCGGGGTGGAATTCCATGCTTAAAAATGTTATTATTTGCTGTTTTTAAAAATTGAGTGTTTTTGGTGCCCGAGTAAGAAAACGCGTGATGCCGGGGTCAGAAAAAAAGCTGCTTAGGAGCAAAAAAATTTTTTTGTCTTAAATGGAAAAACCAATGCTAGGATGAGTTTCAGGGTGGAATTCCATGCTTAAAAATGTTATTATTTGCTGTTTTAAAAAATTAAGTGTTTTTGGTGCGGAGGAAGAAAACGCGTGATGCCGGGGTCCGACAAAAAGATGCTCAGGAGCAAAAAAAATTTTTTGTCTTAAATGTACAAGCGGATGCTAGGATGAGTTTCAGGGTGGAATTCCATGCTTAAAAATGTTAGTATTTGCTGTTTTTAAAAATTGAGTGTTTTTGGTGCCCGAGGAAGAAAACGCGTGATGCCGGGGTCAGAAAAAAAGATGCTCAGGAGCAAAAAAATTTTTTTGTCTTAAATGGCAAAACCAATGCTAGGATGAGTTTCGGGTTGGAATTCCATGCTTAAAAATGTTATTATTTGCTGTTTTTAAAAATCGAGTGTTTTTGGTGCCCGAGGAAGAAAACGCGTGATGCCGGGGTCAGAAAAAAAGATGCTCAGGAGCAAAAAAATTTTTTGTCTTAAATGTACAAGCGGATGCTAGGATGAGTTTCGGGGTGGAATTCCATGCTTAAAAATGTTATTATTTGCTGTTTTTAAAAATTGAGTGTTTTTGGTGCCCGAGGAAGAAAACGCATGATGCCGGGGTCAGAAAAAAAGATGCTCAGGAGCAAAAAAATTTTTTTGTCTTAAATGTACAAGCGGATGCTAGGATGAGTTTCGGGGTGGAATTCCATGCTTAAAAATGTTATTATTTGCTGTTTTTAAAAATCGAGTGTTTTTGGTGCCCGAGGAAGAAAACGCGTGATGCCGGGGTCAGAAAAAAAGATGCTCAGGAGCAAAAAATTTTTTTGTCTTAAATGTACAAGCGGATGCTAGGATGAGTTTCGGGGTGGAATTCCATGCTTAAAAATGTTATTATTTGCTGTTTTTAAAAATTGAGTGTTTTTGGTGCCCGAGGAAGAAAACGCATGATGCCGGGGTCAGAAAAAAAGATGCTCAGGAGCAAAAAAATTTTTTTGTCTTAAATGGCAAAACCAATGCTAGGATGAGTTTCGGGTTGGAATTCCATGCTTAAAAATGTTATTATTTGCTGTTTTTAAAAATCGAGTGTTTTTGGTGCCCGAGGAAGAAAACGCGTGATGCCGGGGTCAGAAAAAAAGATGCTCAGGAGCAAAAAAATTTTTTGTCTTAAATGTACAAGCGGATGCTAGGATGAGTTTCGGGGTGGAATTCCATGCTTAAAAATGTTATTATTTGCTGTTTTTAAAAATTGAGTGTTTTTGGTGCCCGAGGAAGAAAACGCATGATGCCGGGGTCAGAAAAAAAGATGCTCAGGAGCAAAAAAATTTTTTTGTCTTAAATGTACAAGCGGATGCTAGGATGAGTTTCGGGGTGGAATTCCATGCTTAAAAATGTTATTATTTGCTGTTTTTAAAAATCGAGTGTTTTTGGTGCCCGAGGAAGAAAACGCGTGATGCCGGGGTCAGAAAAAAAGATGCTCAGGAGCAAAAAATTTTTTTGTCTTAAATGGAAAAACCAATGCTAGGATGAGTTTCAGGGTGGAATTCCATGCTTAAAAATGTTATTATTTGCTGTTTTTAAAAATTGAGTGTTTTTGGTGCCCGAGGAAGAAAACGCGTGATGCCGGGGTCAGAAAAAAAGCTGCCCAGGAGCAAAAAAATTTTTTTGTCTTAAATGGAAAAACCAATGCTAGGATGAGTTCCGGGGTGGAATTCCATGCTTAAAAATGTTATTATTTGCTGTTTTTAAAAATTGAGTGTTTTTGGTGCCCGAGGAAGAAACCGCGTGATGCCGGGGTCCGAAAAAAAGATGCTCAGGAGCAAAAAAAATTTTTTGTCTTAAATGTACAAGCGGATGCTAGGATGAGTTTCAGGGTGGAATTCCATGCTTAAAAATGTTAGTATTTGCTGTTTTTAAAAATTGAGTGTTTTTGGTGCCCGAGGAAGAAAACGCGTGATGCCGGGGTCAGAAAAAAAGATGCTCAGGAGCAAAAAAAATTTTTTGTCTTAAATGGCAAAACCAATGCTAGGATGAGTTTCGGGTTGGAATTCCATGCTTAAAAATGTTATTATTTGCTGTTTTTAAAAATCGAGTGTTTTTGGTGCCCGAGGAAGAAAACGCGTGATGCCGGGGTCAGAAAAAAAGATGCTCAGGAGCAAAAAAATTTTTTGTCTTAAATGTACAAGCGGATGCTAGGATGAGTTTCGGGGTGGAATTCCATGCTTAAAAATGTTATTATTTGCTGTTTTTAAAAATTGAGTGTTTTTGGTGCCCGAGGAAGAAAACGCATGATGCCGGGGTCAGAAAAAAAGATGCTCAGGAGCAAAAAAATTTTTTTGTCTTAAATGGACAAGCGGATGCTAGGATGAGTTTCGGGGTGGAATTCCATGCTTAAAAATGTTATTATTTGCTGTTTTTAAAAATCGAGTGTTTTTGGTGCCCAAGGAAGAAAACGCGTGATGCCGGGGTCAGAAAAAAAGATGCTCAGGAGCAAAAAAATTTTTTTGTCTTAAATGTACAAGCGGATGCTAGGATGAGTTTCAGGGTGGAATTCCACGCTTAAAAATGTTATTATTTGCTGTTTTTAAAAATTGAGTGTTTTTGGTGCCCGAGGAAGAAAACGCGTGATGCCGGGGTCAGAAAAAAAGATGCTCAGGAGCAAAAAAATTTTTTGTCTTAAATGTACAAGCGGATGCTAGGATGAGTTTCGGGGTGGAATTCCATGCTTAAAAATGTTATTATTTGCTGTTTTTAAAAATTGAGTGTTTTTGGTGCCCGAGGAAGAAAACGCATGATGCCGGGGTCAGAAAAAAAGATGCTCAGGAGCAAAAAAATTTTTTTGTCTTAAATGTACAAGCGGATGCTAGGATGAGTTTCGGGGTGGAATTCCATGCTTAAAAATGTTATTATTTGCTGTTTTTAAAAATTGAGTGTTTTTGGTGCCCGAGGAAGAAAACGCGTGATGCCGGGGTCAGAAAAAAAGATGCTCAGGAGCGAAAAAATTTTTTTGTCTTAAATGTACAAGCGGATGCTAGGATGAGTTTCGGGGTGGAATTCCATGCTTAAAAATGTTATTATTTGCTGTTTTTAAAAATTGAGTGTTTTTGGTGCCCGAGGAAGAAAACGCGTGATGCCGGGGTCAGAAAAAAAGCTGCTTAGGAGCAAAAAAATTTTTTTGTCTTAAATGGAAAAACCAATGCTAGGATGAGTTTCAGGGTGGAATTCCATGCTTAAAAATGTTATTATTTGCTGTTTTAAAAAATTAAGTGTTTTTGGTGCGGAGGAAGAAAACGCGTGATGCCGGGGTCCGAAAAAAAGATGCTCAGGAGCAAAAAAAAAATTTTGTCTTAAATGTACAAGCGGATGCTAGGATGAGTTTCGGGTTGGAATTCCATGCTTAAAAATGTTATTATTTGCTGTTTTTAAAAATTGAGTGTTTTTGGTGCCCGAGGAAGAAAACGCGTGATGCCGGGGTCAGAAAAAAAGCTGCCCAGGAGCAAAAAATTTTTTTTGTCTTAAATGGAAAAACAAATGCTAGGATGAGTTTCGGGGTGGAATTCCATGCTTCAAAATGTTATTATTTGGTGTTTTTAAAAATTGAGTGTTTTTGGTGCCCGAGGAAGAAAACGCGTGATGCCGGGGTCAGAAAAAAAGATGCTCAGGAGCAAAAAAATTTTTTTGTCTTAAATGTACAAGCGGATGCTAGGATGAGTTTCGGGGTGGAATTCCATGCTTAAAAATGTTATTATTTGCTGTTTTTAAAAATTGAGTGTTTTTGGTGCCCGAGGAAGAAAACGCGTGATGCCGGGGTCAGAAAAAAAGATGCTCAGGAGCAAAAAATTTTTTTTGTCTTAAATGGACAAGCGGATGCTAGGATGAGTTTCAGGGTGGAATTCCATGCTTAAAAATGTTATTATTTGCTGTTTTAAAAAATTGAGTGTTTTTGGTGCCCGAGGAAGAAAACGCGTGATGCCGGGGTCAGAAAAAAAGATGCTCAGGAGCAAAAAAAATTTTTTGTCTTAAATGTACAAGCGGATGCTAGGATGAGTTTCGGGGTGGAATTCCATGCTTAAAAATGTTATTATTTGCTGTTTTTAAAAATTGAGTGTTTTTGGTGCCCGAGGAAGAAAACGCGTGATGCCGGGGTCAGAAAAAAAGATGCTCAGGAGCAAAAAAATTTTTTTGTCTTAAATGTACAAGTGGATGCTAGGATGAGTTTCGGGGTGGAATTCCATGCTTAAAAATGTTATTATTTGCTGTTTTTAAAAATCGAGTGTTTTTGGTGCCCGAGGAAGAAAACGTGTGATGCCGGGGTCAGAAAAAAAGATGCTCAGGAGCAAAAAATTTTTTTTGTCTTAAATGTACAAGCGGATGCTAGGATGAGTTTCGGGGTGGAATTCCATGCTTAAAAATGTTATTATTTGCTGTTTTTAAAAATTGAGTGTTTTTGGTGCCCGAGGAAGAAAACGCGTGATGCCGGGGTCAGAAAAAAAGATGCTCAGGAGCAAAAAAATTTTTTTGTCTTAAATGTACAAGCGGATGCTAGGATGAGTTTCGGGGTGGAATTCCATGCTTAAAAATGTTATTATTTGCTGTTTTAAAAAATTGAGTGTTTTTGGTGCCCGAGGAAGAAAACGCGTGATGCCGGGGTCAGGAAAATTGATGCTCAGGAGCAAAAAAATTTTTTTGTCTTAAATGTACAAGCGGATGCTAGGATGAGTTTCGGGGTGGAATTCCATGCTTAAAAATGTTATTATTTGCTGTTTTTAAAAATTGAGTGTTTTTGGTGCCCGAGGAAGAAAACGCGTGATGCCGGGGTCAGAAAAAAAGCTGCCCAGGAGCAAAAAATTTTTTTTGTCTTAAATGGAAAAACCAATGCTAGGATGAGTTTCGGGGTGGAATTCCATGCTTAAAAATGTTATTATTTGCTGTTTTTAAAAATTGAGTGTTTTTGGTGCCCGAGGAAGAAACCGCGTGATGCCGGGGTCAGAAAAAAAGATGCTCAGGAGCAAAAAAATTTTTTTGTCTTAAATGTACAAGCGGATGCTAGGATGAGTTTCGGGGTGGAATTCCATGCTTAAAAATGTTATTATTTGCTGTTTTTAAAAATTGAGTGTTTTTGGTGCCCGAGGAAGAAAACGCGTGATGCCGGGGTCAGAAAAAAAGATGCTCAGGAGCAAAAAATTTTTTTTGTCTTAAATGTACAAGCGGATGCTAGGATGAGTTTCAGGGTGGAATTCCATGCTTAAAAATGTTATTATTTGCTGTTTTAAAAAATTGAGTGTTTTTGGTGCCCGAGGAAGAAAACGCGTGATGCCGGGGTCAGAAAAAAAGATGCTCAGGAGCAAAAAAAATTTTTTGTCTTAAATGTACAAGCGGATGCTAGGATGAGTTTCGGGGTGGAATTCCATGCTTAAAAATGTTATTATTTGCTGTTTTTAAAAATTGAGTGTTTTTGGTGCCCGAGGAAGAAAACGCGTGATGCCGGGGTCAGAAAAAAAGATGCTCAGGAGCAAAAAAATTTTTTTGTCTTAAATGTACAAGTGGATGCTAGGATGAGTTTCGGGGTGGAATTCCATGCTTAAAAATGTTATTATTTGCTGTTTTTAAAAATCGAGTGTTTTTGGTGCCCGAGGAAGAAAACGTGTGATGCCGGGGTCAGAAAAAAAGATGCTCAGGAGCAAAAAATTTTTTTTGTCTTAAATGTACAAGCGGATGCTAGGATGAGTTTCGGGGTGGAATTCCATGCTTAAAAATGTTATTATTTGCTGTTTTTAAAAATTGAGTGTTTTTGGTGCCCGAGGAAGAAAACGCGTGATGCCGGGGTCAGAAAAAAAGATGCTCAGGAGCAAAAAAATTTTTTTGTCTTAAATGTACAAGCGGATGCTAGGATGAGTTTCGGGGTGGAATTCCATGCTTAAAAATGTTATTATTTGCTGTTTTAAAAAATTGAGTGTTTTTGGTGCCCGAGGAAGAAAACGCGTGATGCCGGGGTCAGGAAAATTGATGCTCAGGAGCAAAAAAATTTTTTTGTCTTAAATGTACAAGCGGATGCTAGGATGAGTTTCGGGGTGGAATTCCATGCTTAAAAATGTTATTATTTGCTGTTTTTAAAAATTGAGTGTTTTTGGTGCCCGAGGAAGAAAACGCGTGATGCCGGGGTCAGAAAAAAAGCTGCCCAGGAGCAAAAAATTTTTTTTGTCTTAAATGGAAAAACCAATGCTAGGATGAGTTTCGGGGTGGAATTCCATGCTTAAAAATGTTATTATTTGCTGTTTTTAAAAATTGAGTGTTTTTGGTGCCCGAGGAAGAAACCGCGTGATGCCGGGGTCAGAAAAAAAGATGCTCAGGAGCAAAAAAATTTTTTTGTCTTAAATGTACAAGCGGATGCTAGGATGAGTTTCGGGGTGGAATTCCATGCTTAAAAATGTTATTATTTGCTGTTTTTAAAAATCGAGTGTTTTTGGTGCCCGAGGAAGAAAACGCGTGATGCCGGGGTCAGAAAAAAAGATGCTCAGGAGCAAAAAAATTTTTTTGTCTTAAATGGCAAAACCAATGCTAGGATGAGTTTCGGGGTGGAATTCCATGTTTAAAAATGTTATTATTTGGTGTTTTTAAAAATCGAGTGTTTTTGGTGCCCGAGGAAGAAAACGCGTGATGCCGGGGTCAGAAAAAAAGCTGCTTAGGAGCAAAAAAAATTTTTTGTCTTAAATGTACAAGCGGATGCTAGGATGAGTTTTGGGGTGGAATTCCATGCTCAAAAATGTTATTATTTGCTGTTTTTAAAAATCGAGTGTTTTTGGTGCCCGAGGAAGAAAACGCGTGATGCCGGGGTCAGAAAAAAAGCTGCTTAGGAGCAAAAAAATTTTTTTGTCTTAAATGTACAAGCGGATGCTAGGATGAGTTTCGGGGTGGAATTCCATGCTTAAAAATGTTATTATTTGCTGTTTTTAAAAATTGAGTGTTTTTGGTGCCCGAGGAAGAAAACGCGTGATGCCGGGGTCAGAAAAAAAGCTGCTTAGGAGCAAAAAAATTTTTTTGTCTTAAATGTACAAGCGGATGCTAGGATGAGTTTCGGGGTGGAATTCCATGCTTAAAAATGTTATTATTTGCTGTTTTTAAAAATTGAGTGTTTTGGTGCCCGAGGAAGAAAACGCGTGATGCCGGGGTCAGAAAAAAAGATGCTCAGGAGCAAAAAAAAATTTTTGTCTTAAATGTACAAGCGGATGCTAGGATGAGTTTCGGTGTGGAATTCCATGCTTAAAAATGTTATTATTTGATGTTTTAAAAATTTGAGTGTTTTTGGTGCCCGAGGAAGAAAACGCGTTTTGCCGGGGTCAGAAAAAAAGATGCTCAGGAGCAAAAAAATTTTTTTGTCTTAAATGGACAAGCGGATGCTAGGATGAGTTTCGGGTTGGAATTCCATGCTTAAAAATGTTATTATTTGCTGTTTTTAAAAATCGAGTGTTTTTGGTGCCCGAGGAAGAAAACGCGTGATGCCGGGGTCAGAAAAAAAGATGCTCAGGAGCAAAAAAATTTTTTTGTCTTAAATGTACAAGCGGATGCTAGGATGAGTTTCAGGGTGGAATTCCATGCTTAAAAATGTTATTATTTGCTGTTTTTAAAAATTGAGTGTTTTTGGTGCCCGAGGAAGAAAACGCGTGATGCCGGGGTCAGAAAAAAAGATGCTCAGGAGCAAAAAAATTTTTTGTCGTAAATGTACAAGCGGATGCTAGGATGAGTTTTGGGGTGGAATTCCATGCTTAAAAATGTTATTATTTGCTGTTTTTAAAAATTGAGTGTTTTTGGTGCCCGAGGAAGAAAACGCGTGATGCCGGGGTCAGAAAAAAAGATGCTCAGGAGCGAAAAAATTTTTTTGTCTTAAATGTACAAGCGGATGCTAGGATGAGTTTCGGGGTGGAATTCCATGCTTAAAAATGTTATTATTTGCTGTTTTTAAAAATTGAGTGTTTTTGGTGCCCGAGGAAGAAAACGCGTGATGCCGGGGTCAGAAAAAAAGATGCTCAGGAGCAAAAAAAATTTTTTGTCTTAAATGGCAAAACCAATGCTAGGATGAGTTTCGGGGTGTAATTCCATGCTTAAAAATGTTATTATTTGCTGTTTTTAAAAATTGAGTGTTTTTGGTGCCCGAGGAAGAAAACGCGT
Organism: Pantherophis guttatus; assembly: GCF_059756535.1. Lineage (NCBI taxonomy): Eukaryota > Metazoa > Chordata > Lepidosauria > Squamata > Colubridae > Pantherophis > Pantherophis guttatus. The sequence continues at coordinate 18,224,678 of NC_142075.1, read as the reverse complement.
GATGCCGGGGTCAGAAAAAAAGCTGCTCAGGAGCAAAAAAATTTTTTTGTCTTAAATGGAAAAACCAATGCTAGGATGAGTTTCAGGGTGGAATTCCACGCTTAAAAATGTTATTATTTGCTGTTTTAAAAAATTGAGTGTTTTTGGTGCCAAAGGAAGAAAACGCGTGATGCCGGGGTCAGAAAAAAAGATGCTCAGGAGCAAAAAAATTTTTTTGTCTTAAATGGCAAAACCAATGCTAGGATGAGTTTCGGGTTGGAATTCCATGCTTAAAAATGTTATTATTTGCTGTTTTTAAAAATTGAGTGTTTTTGGTGCCCGAGGAAGAAAACGCGTGATGCCGGGGTCAGAAAAAAAGATGCTCAGGAGCGAAAAAATTTTTTTGTCTTAAATGTACAAGCGGATGCTAGGATGAGTTTCGGGGTGGAATTCCATGCTTAAAAATTTTATTATTTGCTGTTTTAAAAAATTGAGTGTTTTTGGTGCCAAAGGAAGAAAACGTGTGATGCCGGGGTCAGAAAAAGAGATGCTCAGGAGCAAAAAAAATTTTTTGTCTTAAATGTACAAGCGGATGCTAGGATGAGTTTCGGGGTGGAATTCCATGGTTAAAAATGTTACTATTTGCTGTTTTTAAAAATTGAGTGTTTTTGGTGCCCGAGGAAGAAAACGCGTGATGCCGGGGTCAGAAAAAAAGATGCTCAGGAGCAAAAAAATTTTTTTGTCTTAAATGTACAAGCGGATGCTAGGATGAGTTTCGGGGTGGAATTCCATGCTTAAAAATGTTATTATTTGCTGTTTTTAAAAATTGAGTGTTTTTGGTGCCAAAGGAAGAAAACGTGTGATGCCGGGGTCAGAAAAAAAGATGCTCAGGAGCAAAAAAATTTTTTTGTCTTAAATGTACAAGCGGATGCTAGGATGAGTTTCGGGGTGGAATTCCATGCTTAAAAATGTTATTATTTGCTGTTTTTAAAAATTGAGTGTTTTTGGTGCCCGAGGAAGAAAACGCGTGATGCCGGGGTCAGAAAAAAAGCTGCCCAGGAGCAAAAAAATTTTTTTGTCTTAAATGGAAAAACCAATGCTAGGATGAGTTTCGGGGTGGAATTCCATGCTTAAAAATGTTATTATTTGCTGTTTTTAAAAATCGAGTGTTTTTGGTGCCCGAGGAAGAAAACGCGTGATGCCGGGGTCAGAAAAAAAGCTGCTTAGGAGCAAAAAAATTTTTTTGTCTTAAATATACAAGCGGATGCTAGGATGAGTTTCGGGGTGGAATTCCATGCTCAAAAATGTTATTATTTGCTGTTTTTAAAAATTGAGTGTTTTTGGTGCCCGAGGAAGAAAACGCGTGATGCCGGGGTCAGAAAAAAAGCTGCTTAGGAGCAAAAAAATTTTTTTGTCTTAAATGTACAAGCGGATGCTAGGATGAGTTTCGGGGTGGAATTCCATGCTTAAAAATGTTATTATTTGCTGTTTTTAAAAATTGAGTGTTTTTGGTGCCCGAGGAAGAAAACGCGTGATGCCGGGGTCAGAAAAAAAGATGCTCAGGAGCAAAAAAATTTCTTTGTCTTAAATGGCAAAACCAATGCTAGGATGAGTTTCGGGGTGGAATTCCATGTTTAAAAATGTTATTATTTGCTGTTTTTAAAAATCGAGTGTTTTTGGTGCCCGAGGAAGAAAACGCGTGATGCCGGGGTCAGAAAAAAAGATGCTCAGGAGCAAAAAAATTTTTTTGTCTTAAATGTACAAGCGGATGCTAGGATGAGTTTCGGGGTGGAATTCCATGCTTAAAAATGTTATTATTTGCTGTTTTTAAAAATTGAGTGTTTTTGGTGCCCGAGGAAGAAAACGCGTGATGCCGGGGTCAGAAAAAAAGCTGCTTAGGAGCAAAAAAATTTTTTTGTCTTAAATGTACAAGCGGATGCTAGGATGAGTTTCGTGGTGGAATTCCATGCTTAAAAATGTTATTATTTGCTGTTTTTAAAAATCGAGTGTTTTTGGTGCCCGAGGAAGAAAACGCGTGATGCCGGGGTCAGAAAAAAAGATGCTCAGGAGCAAAAAATTTTTTTTGTCTTAAATGGCAAAACCAATGCTAGGATGAGTTTCGGGGTGGAATTCCATGCTTAAAAATGTTATTATTTGCTGTTTTTAAAAATCGAGTGTTTTTGGTGCCCGAGGAAGAAAACGCGTGATGCCGGGGTCAGAAAAAAAGCTGCTTAGGAGCAAAAAAATTTTTTTGTCTTAAATATACAAGCGGATGCTAGGATGAGTTTCGGGGTGGAATTCCATGCTCAAAAATGTTATTATTTGCTGTTTTTAAAAATTGAGTGTTTTTGGTGCCCGAGGAAGAAAACGCGTGATGCCGGGGTCAGAAAAAAAGCTGCTTAGGAGCAAAAAAATTTTTTTGTCTTAAATGTACAAGCGGATGCTAGGATGAGTTTCGGGGTGGAATTCCATGCTTAAAAATGTTATTATTTGCTGTTTTTAAAAATTGAGTGTTTTTGGTGCCCGAGGAAGAAAACGCGTGATGCCGGGGTCAGAAAAAAAGATGCTCAGGAGCAAAAAAATTTCTTTGTCTTAAATGGCAAAACCAATGCTAGGATGAGTTTCGGGGTGGAATTCCATGTTTAAAAATGTTATTATTTGCTGTTTTAAAAAATTGAGTGTTTTTGGTGCCAAAGGAAGAAAACGCGTGATGCCGGGGTCAGAAAAAAAGATGCTCAGGAGCAAAAAAATTTTTTTGTCTTAAATGGCAAAACCAATGCTAGGATGAGTTTCGGGTTGGAATTCCATGCTTAAAAATGTTATTATTTGCTGTTTTTAAAAATTGAGTGTTTTTGGTGCCCGAGGAAGAAAACGCGTGATGCCGGGGTCAGAAAAAAAGATGCTCAGGAGCGAAAAAATTTTTTTGTCTTAAATGTACAAGCGGATGCTAGGATGAGTTTCGGGGTGGAATTCCATGCTTAAAAATTTTATTATTTGCTGTTTTAAAAAATTGAGTGTTTTTGGTGCCAAAGGAAGAAAACGCGTGATGCCGGGGTCAGAAAAAAAGATGCTCAGGAGCAAAAAATTTTTTTTGTCTTAAATGTACAAGCGGATGCTAGGATGAGTTTCGGGGTGGAATTCCATGCTTAAAAATGTTATTATTTGCTGTTTTTAAAAATTGAGTGTTTTTGGTGCCCGAGGAAGAAAACGCGTGATGCCGGGGTCAGAAAAAAAGCTGCCCAGGAGCAAAAAAATTTTTTTGTCTTAAATGGAAAAACCAATGCTAGGATGAGTTTTGGGGTGGAATTCCATGCTTACAAATGTTATTATTTGCTGTTTTTAAAAATCGAGTGTTTTTGGTGCCCGAGGAAGAAAACGCGTGATGCCGGGGTCAGAAAAAAAGATGCTCAGGAGCAAAAAAATTTTTTTGTCTTAAATGTACAAGCGGATGCTAGGATGAGTTTCGGGGTGGAATTCCATGCTTAAAAATGTTATTATTTGCTGTTTTTAAAAATTGAGTGTTTTTGGTGCCCGAGGAAGAAAACGCGTGATGCCGGGGTCAGAAAAAAAGCTGCTTAGGAGCAAAAAAAATTTTTTGTCTTAAATGTACAAGCGGATGCTAGGATGAGCTTCGTGGTGGAATTCCATGCTTAAAAATGTTATTATTTGCTGTTTTTAAAAATCGAGTGTTTTTGGTGCCCGAGGAAGAAAACGCGTGATGCCGGGGTCAGAAAAAAAGATGCTCAGGAGCAAAAAATTTTTTTTGTCTTAAATGGCAAAACCAATGCTAGGATGAGTTTCGGGGTGGAATTCCATGCTTAAAAATGTTATTATTTGCTGTTTTTAAAAATCGAGTGTTTTTGGTGCCCGAGGAAGAAAACGCGTGATGCCGGGGTCAGAAAAAAAGCTGCTTAGGAGCAAAAAAATTTTTTTGTCTTAAATGTACAAGCGGATGCTAGGATGAGTTTCGGGGTGGAATTCCATGCTCAAAAATGTTATTATTTGCTGTTTTTAAAAATCGAGTGTTTTTGGTGCCCGAGGAAGAAAACGCGTGATGCCGGGGTCAGAAAAAAAGCTGCTTAGGAGCAAAAAAATTTTTTTGTCTTAAATGGCAAAACCAATGCTAGGATGAGTTTCGGGGTGGAATTCCATGTTTAAAAATGTTATTATTTGCTGTTTTTAAAAATCGAGTGTTTTTGGTGTCCGAGGAAGAAAACGCGTGATGCCGGGGTCAGAAAAAAAGATGCTCAGGAGCAAAAAAAATTTTTTGTCTTAAATGTACAAGCGGATGCTAGGATGAGTTTCGGTGTGGAATTCCATGCTTAAAAATGTTATTATTTGATGTTTTAAAAATTTGAGTGTTTTTGGTGCCCGAGGAAGAAAACGCGTGATGCCGGGGTCAGAAAAAAAGATGCTCAGGAGCAAAAAAATTTTTTTGTCTTAAATGTACAAGCGGATGCTAGGATGAGTTTCGGGGTGGAATTCCATGCTTAAAAATGTTATTATTTGCTGTTTTTAAAAATCGAGTGTTTTTGGTGCCCGAGGAAGAAAACGCGTGATGCCGGGGTCAGAAAAAAAGCTGCTTAGGAGCAAAAAAATTTTTTTGTCTTAAATGTACAAGCGGATGCTAGGATGAGTTTCGGGGTGGAATTCCATGCTTAAAAATGTTATTATTTGCTGTTTTTAAAAATTGAGTGTTTTTGGTGCCCGAGGAAGAAAACGCGTGATGCCGGGGTCAGAAAAAAAGATGCTCAGGAGCAAAAAAATTTTTTTGTCTTAAATGGCAAAACCAATGCTAGGATGAGTTTCGGGGTGGAATTCCATGTTTAAAAATGTTATTATTTGCTGTTTTTAAAAATCGAGTGTTTTTGGTGTCCGAGGAAGAAAACGCGTGATGCCGGGGTCAGAAAAAAAGCTGCCCAGGAGCAAAAAATTTTTTTTGTCTTAAATGGCAAAACCAATGCTAGGATGAGTTTCGGTGTGGAATTCCATGCTTAAAAATGTTATTATTTGATGTTTTAAAAATTTGAGTGTTTTTGGTGCCCGAGGAAGAAAACGCGTGATGCCGGGGTCAGAAAAAAAGATGCTCAGGAGCAAAAAAATTTTTTTGTCTTAAATGTACAAGCGGATGCTAGGATGAGTTTCGGGGTGGAATTCCATGCTTAAAAATGTTATTATTTGCTGTTTTAAAAAATTGAGTGTTTTTGGTGCCCGAGGAAGAAAACGCGTGATGCCGGGGTCAGGAAAATTGATGCTCAGGAGCAAAAAAATTTTTTTGTCTTAAATGTACAAGCGGATGCTAGGATGAGTTTCAGGGTGGAATTCCATGCTTAAAAATGTTATTATTTGCTGTTTTTAAAAATTGAGTGTTTTTGGTGCCCGAGGAAGAAAACGCGTGATGCCGGGGTCAGAAAAAAAGCTGCCCAGGAGCAAAAAATTTTTTTTGTCTTAAATGGAAAAACCAATGCTAGGATGAGTTTCGGGGTGGAATTCCATGCTTAAAAATGTTATTATTTGCTGTTTTTAAAAATTGAGTGTTTTTGGTGCCCGAGGAAGAAAACGCGTGATGCCGGGGTCAGAAAAAAAGATGCTCAGGAGCAAAAAAATTTTTTTGTCTTAAATGGCAAAACCAATGCTAGGATGAGTTTCGGGGTGGAATTCCATGTTTAAAAATGTTATTATTTGCTGTTTTTAAAAATTGAGTGTTTTTGGTGCCCGAGGAAGAAAACGCGTGATGCCGGGGTCAGAAAAAAAGCTGCTTAGGAGCAAAAAAATTTTTTTGTCTTAAATGTACAAGCGGATGCTAGGATGAGTTTCGGGGTGGAATTCCATGCTTAAAAATGTTATTATTTGCTGTTTTTAAAAATTGAGTGTTTTTGGTGCCCGAGGAAGAAAACGCGTGATGCCGGGGTCAGAAAAAAAGATGCTCAGGAGCAAAAAAATTTTTTTGTCTTAAATGTACAAGCGGATGCTAGGATGAGTTTCGGGGTGGAATTCCATGCTTAAAAAAGTTATTATTTGCTGTTTTAAAAAATTGAGTGTTTTTGGTGCCCGAGGAAGAAAACGCGTGATGCCGGGGTCAGAAAAAAAGATGCTCAGGAGCAAAAAAATTTTTTTGTCTTAAATGGCAAAACCAATGCTAGGATGAGTTTCGGGGTGGAATTCCATGTTTAAAAATGTTATTATTTGCTGTTTTTAAAAATCGAGTGTTTTTGGTGTCCGAGGAAGAAAACGCGTGATGCCGGGGTCAGAAAAAAAGATGCTCAGGAGCAAAAAAAATTTTTTGTCTTAAATGTACAAGCGGATGCTAGGATGAGTTTCGGGGTGGAATTCCATACTTAAAAATGTTATTATTTGCTGTTTTTAAAAATTGAGTGTTTTTGGTGCCCGAGGAAGAAAACGCGTGATGCCGGGGTCAGGAAAATTGATGCTCAGGAGCAAAAAAATTTTTTTGTCTTAAATATACAAGCGGATGCTAGGATGAGTTTCGGGGTGGAATTCCATGCTTAAAAATGTTATTATTTGCTGTTTTAAAAAATTGAGTGTTTTTGGTGCCCGAGGAAGAAAACGCGTGATTCCGGGGTCAGAAAAAAAGATGCTCAGGAGCAAAAAAAATTTTTTGTCTTAAATGTACAAGCGGATGCTAGGATGAGTTTCGGGTTGGAATTCCATGCTTAAAAATGTTATTATTTGCTGTTTTTAAAAATTGAGTGTTTTTGGTGCCCGAGGAAGAAAACGCGTGATGCCGGGGTCAGAAAAAAAGCTGCCCAGGAGCAAAAAAATTTTTTTGTCTTAAATGTACAAGCGGATGCTAGGATGAGTTTCGGGGTGGAATTCCATGCTTAAAAATGTTATTATTTGCTGTTTTTAAAAATTGAGTGTTTTTGGTGCCCGAGGAAGAAAACGCATGATGCCGGGGTCAGAAAAAAAGATGCTCAGGAGCAAAAAAATTTTTTTGTCTTAAATGTACAAGCGGATGCTAGGATGAGTTTCGGGGTGGAATTCCATGCTTAAAAATGTTATTATTTGCTGTTTTAAAAAATTGAGTGTTTTTGGTGCCCGAGGAAGAAAACGCGTGATGCCGGGGTCAGAAAAAAAGATGCTCAGGAGCAAAAAAAATTTTTTGTCTTAAATGGCAAAACCAATGCTAGGATGAGTTTCGGGGTGGAATTCCATGCTTAAAAATGTTATTATTTGCTGTTTTTAAAAATCGAGTGTTTTTGGTGTCCGAGGAAGAAAACGCGTGATGCCGGGGTCAGAAAAAAAGATGCTCAGGAGCAAAAAAAATTTTTTGTCTTAAATGTACAAGCGGATGCTAGGATGAGTTTCGGGGTGGAATTCCATGCTTAAAAATGTTATTATTTGCTGTTTTAAAAAATTGAGTGTTTTTGGTGCCCGAGGAAGAAAACGCGTGATGCCGGGGTCAGAAAAAAAGATGCTCAGGAGCAAAAAAAATTTTTTGTCTTAAATGGCAAAACCAATGATAGGATGAGTTTCGGGGTGGAATTCCATGCTTAAAAATGTTATTATTTGCTGTTTTTAAAAATCGAGTGTTTTTGGTGCCCGAGGAAGAAAACGCGTGATGCCGCGGTCAGAAAAAAAGATGCTCAGGAGCAAAAAAATTTTTTTGTCTTAAATGGCAAAACCAATGCTAGGATGAGTTTCGGGGTGGAATTCCATGCTTAAAAATGTTATTATTTGCTGTTTTTAAAAATCGAGTGTTTTTGGTGCCCGAGGAAGAAAAGGCGTGATGCCGGGGTCAGAAAAAAAGCTGCCCAGGAGCAAAAAAATTTTTTTCTCTTAAATGGAAAAACCAATGCTAGGGTGAGTTTCGGGGTGGAATTCCATGCTTAAAAATGTTATTATTTGCTGTTTTTAAAAATCGAGTGTTTTTGGTGCCCGAGGAAGAAAACGCGTGATGCCGGGGTCAGAAAAAAAGATGCTCAGGAGCAAAAAATTTTTTTTGTCTTAAATGGAAAAACCAATGCTAGGATGAGTTTCGGGGTGGAATTCCATGCTTAAAAATGTTATTATTTGCTGTTTTTAAAAATCGAGTGTTTTTGGTGCCCGAGGAAGAAAACGCGTGATGCCGGGGTCAGAAAAAAAGCTGCTTAGGAGCAAAAATTTTTTTTTCTCTTTAATGTACAAGCGGATGCTAGGATGAGTTTCGGGGTGGAATTCCATGCTTACAAATGTTATTATTTGCTGTTTTAAAAAATTGAGTGTTTTTCGTACCCGAGGAAGAAAACGCGTGATGCCGGGGTCAGAAAAAAAGATGCTCAGGAGCAAAAAAATTTTTTTGTCTTAAATGGCAAAACCAATGCTAGGGTGAGTTTCGGGGTGGAATTCCATGCTTAAAAATGTTATTATTTGCTGTTTTTAAAAATCGAGTGTTTTTGGTGCCCGAGGAAGAAAAGGCGTGATGCCGGGGTCAGAAAAAAAGCTGCCCAGGAGCAAAAAATTTTTTTTCTCTTAAATGGCAAAACCAATGCTAGGGTGAGTTTCGGGGTGGAATTCCATGCTTAAAAATGTTATTATTTGCTGTTTTTAAAAATCGAGTGTTTTTGGTGCCCGAGGAAGAAAACGCGTGATGCTGGGGTCAGAAAAAAAGATGCTCAGGAGCAAAAAAAATTTTTTGTCTTAAATGGCAAAACCAATGCTAGGATGAGTTTCGGGTTGGAATTCCATGCTTAAAAATGTTATTATTTGCTGTTTTTAAAAATCGAGTGTTTTTGGTGCCCGAGGAAGAAAACGCGTGATGCCAGGGTCAGAAAAAAAGATGCTCAGGAGCAAAAAAATTTTTTTGTCTTAAATGTACAAGCGGATGCTAGGATGAGTTTCGGGGTGGAATTCCATGCTTAAAAATGTTATTATTTGCTGTTTTAAAAAATTGAGTGTTTTTGGTGCCCGAGGAAGAAAACGCGTGATGCCGGGGTCAGAAAAAAAGCTGCCCAGGAGCAAAAAAATTTTTTTCTCTTAAATGGAAAAACCAATGCTAGGATGAGTTTCGGGGTGTAATTCCATGCTTAAAAATGTTATTATTTGCTGTTTTAAAAAATTGAGTGTTTTTGGTGCCCGAGGAAGAAAACGCGTGATGCCGGGGTCAGAAAAAAAGATGCTCAGGAGCAAAAAAAATTTTTTGTCTTAAATGTACAAGCGGATGCTAGGATGAGTTTCGGGGTGGAATTCCATGCTTAAAAATGTTATTATTTGCTGTTTTTAAAAATTGAGTGTTTTTGGTGCCCGAGGAAGAAAACGCGTGATGCCGGGGTCAGAAAAAAAGATGCTCAGGAGCAAAAAAATTTTTTTGTCTTAAATGTACTAGCGGATGCTAGAATGAGTTTCGGGGTGTAATTCCATGCTTAAAAATGTTATTATTTGCTGTTTTTAAAAATCGAGTGTTTTTGGTGCCCGAGGAAGAAAACGCGTGATGCCGGGGTCAGAAAAAAAGATGCTCAGGAGCAAAAAAATTTTTTTGTCTTAAATGTACAAGTGGATGCTAGGATGAGTTTCGGGGTGGAATTCCATGCTTAAAAATGTTATTATTTGCTGTTTTTAAAAATTGAGTGTTTTTGGTGCCCGAGGAAGAAAACGCGTGATGCCGGGGTCAGAAAAAAAGCTGCTTAGGAGCAAAAAAAATTTTTTGTCTTAAATGTACAAGCGGATGCTAGGATGAGTTTCGGGGTGGAATTCCATGCTTAAAAATGTTATTATTTGCTGTTTTTAAAAATTGAGTGTTTTTGGTGCCCGAGGAAGAAAACGCGTGATGCCGGGGTCAGAAAAAAAGATGCTCAGGAGCAAAAAAAATTTTTTGTCTTAAATGTACAAGCGGATGCTAGGATGAGTTTCGGGGTGGAATTCCATGCTTAAAAATGTTATTATTTGCTGTTTTTAAAAATTGAGTGTTTTTGGTGCCCGAGGAAGAAAACGCGTGATGCCGGGGTCAGAAAAAAAGATGCTCAGGAGCAATGAAATTTTTTTGTCTTAAATGGAAAAACCAATGCTAGGATGAGTTTCGGGGTGTAATTCCATGCTTAAAAATGTTATTATTTGCTGTTTTTAAAAATTGAGTGTTTTTGGTGCCCGAGGAAGAAAACGCGTGATGCCGGGGTCAGAAAAAAAGATGCTCAGGAGCAAAAAAAATTTTTTGTCTTAAATGTACAAGCAGATGCTAGGATGAGTTTCGGGGTGGAATTCCATGCTTAAAAATGTTATTATTTGCTGTTTTTAAAAATTGAGTGTTTTTGGTGCCCGAGGAAGAAAACGCGTGATGCCGGGGTCAGAAAAAAAGATGCTCAGGAGCAAAAAATTTTTTTTGTCTTAAATGTACAAGCGGATGCTAGGATGAGTTTCGGGGTGGAATTCCATGCTTAAAAATGTTATTATTTGCTGTTTTTAAAAATCGAGTGTTTTTGGTGCCCGAGGAAGAAGACGCGTGATGCCGGGGTCAGAAAAAAAGATGCTCAGGAGCAAAAAAAATTTTTTGTCTTAAATGGCAAAACCAATGCTAGGATGAGTTTCGGGTTGGAATTCCATGCTTAAAAATGTTATTATTTGCTGTTTTTAAAAATCGAGTGTTTTTGGTGCCCGAGGAAGAAAACGCGTGATGCCGGGGTCAGAAAAAAAGCTGCCCAGGAGCAAAAATTTTTTTTTTGTCTTAAATGGAAAAACCAATGCTAGGATGAGTTTCGGGGTGGAATTCCATGCTTAAAAATGTTATTATTTGCTGTTTTCAAAAATCGAGTGTTTTTGGTGCCCGAGGAAGAAAACGCCTGATGCCGGGGTCAGAAAAAAAGATGCTCAGGAGCAAAAAATTTTTTTTGTCTTAAATGTACAAGCGGATGCTAGGATGAGTTTCGGGGTGGAATTCCATGCTTAAAAATGTTATTATTTGCTGTTTTTAAAAATTGAGTGTTTTTGGTGCCCGAGGAAGAAAACGCGTGATGCCGGGGTCAGAAAAAAAGATGCTCAGGAGCAAAAAAAATTTTTTGTCTTAAATGTACAAGCGGATGCTAGGATGAGTTTCGGGTTGTAATTCCATGCTTAAAAATGTTATTATTTGCTGTTTTTAAAAATTGAGTGTTTTTGGTGCCCGAGGAAGAAAACGCGTGATGCCGGGGTCAGAAAAAAAGATGCTCAGGAGCAAAAAAATTTTTTTGTCTTAAATATACAAGCGGATGCTAGGATGAGTTTCGGGGTGGAATTCCATGCTTAAAAATGTTATTATTTGCTGTTTTTAAAAATTGAGTGTTTTTGGTGCCCGAGGAAGAAAACGCGTGATGCCGGGGTCAGAAAAAAAGATGCTCAGGAGCAAAAAAATTTTTTTGTCTTAAATGTACAAGCGGATGCTAGGATGAGTTTCGGGGTGGAATTCCATGCTTAAAAATGTTATTATTTGCTGTTTTTAAAAATTGAGTGTTTTTGGTGCCCGAGGAAGAAAACGCGTGATGCCGGGGTCAGAAAAAAAGATGCTCAGGAGCAAAAAAAATTTTTTGTCTTAAATGTACAAGCGGATGCTAGGATGAGTTTCGGGTTGTAATTCCATGCTTAAAAATGTTATTATTTGCTGTTTTTAAAAATTGAGTGTTTTTGGTGCCCGAGGAAGAAAACGCGTGATGCCGGGGTCAGAAAAAAAGATGCTCAGGAGCAAAAAAATTTTTTTGTCTTAAATATACAAGCGGATGCTAGGATGAGTTTCGGGGTGGAATTCCATGCTTAAAAATGTTATTATTTGCTGTTTTTAAAAATTGAGTGTTTTTGGTGCCCGAGGAAGAAAACGCGTGATGCCGGGGTCAGAAAAAAAGATGCTCAGGAGCAAAAAAAATTTTTTGTCTTAAATGTACAAGCGGATGCTAGGATGAGTTTCGGGTTGTAATTCCATGCTTAAAAATGTTATTATTTGCTGTTTTTAAAAATTGAGTGTTTTTGGTGCCCGAGGAAGAAAACGCATGATGCCGGGGTCAGAAAAAAAGCTGCCCAGGAGCAAAAAAATTTTTTTGTCTTAAATGGCAAAACCAATGCTAGGATGAGTTTCGGGGTGGAATTCCATGCTTAAAAATGTTATTATTTGCTGTTTTAAAAATTGAGTGTTTTTGGTGCCCGAGGAAGAAAACGCGTGATGCCGGGGTCAGAAAAAAAGATGCTCAGGAGCAAAAAAAATTTTTTGTCTTAAATGTACAAGCGGATGCTAGGATGAGTTTCGGGGTGGAATTCCATGCTTAAAAATGTTATTATTTGCTGTTTTTAAAAATTGAGTGTTTTTGGTGCCCGAGGAAGAAAATGCGTGATGCCGGGGTCAGAAAAATTGATGCTCAGGAGCAAAAAAAATTTTTTGTCTTAAATGGCAAAACCAATGCTAGGATGAGTTTCGGGTTGGAATTCCATGCTTAAAAATGTTATTATTTGCTGTTTTTAAAAATTGAGTGCTTTTAGCGCCCGAGGAAGAAAATGCGTGATGCCAGGATCAGAAAAAAAGATGCTCAGGAGCAAAAAAAATTTTTTGTCTTAAATGTACAAGCGGATGCTAGGATGAGTTTCGGGTTGGAATTCCATGCTTAAAAATGTTATTATTTGCTGTTTTTAAAAATTGAGTGTTTTTAGCGCCCGAGGAAGAAAACGCGTGATGCCGGGGTCAGAAAAAAAGCTGCCTCGGAGCAAAAAAATTTTTTTGTCTTAAATGGAAAAACCAATGCTAGGATGAGTTTCGGGGTGGAATTCCATGCTTAAAAATGTTATTATTTGCTGTTTTTAAAATTCGAGGGTTTTTGGTGCCCGAGGAAGAAAACGCCTGATGCCGGGGTCAGAAAAAAAGCTGCTTAGGAGCAAAAAAATTTTTTTGTCTTAAATGTACAAGCGGATGCTAGGATGAGTTTCGGGTTTTAATTCCATGCTTAAAAATGTTATTATTTTCTGTTTTTAAAAATCGAGTGTTTTTGGTGCCCGAGGAAGAAAACGCGTGATGCCGGGGTCAGAAAAAAAGCTGCCCAGGAGCAAAAAAATTTTTTTGTCTTAAATGGAAAAACCAATGCTAGGATGAGTTTCGGGGTGGAATTCCATGCTTAAAAATGTTATTATTTGCTGTTTTTAAAAATTGAGTGTTTTTGGTGCCCGAGGAAGAAAACGCGTGATGCCGGGGTCAGAAAAAAAGATGCTCAGGAGCAAAAAAATTTTTTTGTCTTAAATGTACAAGCGGATGCTAGGATGAGTTTCGGGGTGGAATTCCATGCTTAAAAATGTTATTATTTGCTGTTTTTAAAAATTGAGTGTTTTTGGTGCCCGAGGAAGAAAACGCGTGATGCCGGGGTCAGAAAAAAAGATGCTCAGGAGCAAAAAAAATTTTTTGTCTTAAATGTACAAGCGGATGCTAGGATGAGTTTCGGGTTGTAATTCCATGCTTAAAAATGTTATTATTTGCTGTTTTTAAAAATTGAGTGTTTTTGGTGCCCGAGGAAGAAAACGCGTGATGCCGGGGTCAGAAAAAAAGATGCTCAGGAGCAAAAAAATTTTTTTGTCTTAAATATACAAGCGGATGCTAGGATGAGTTTCGGGGTGGAATTCCATGCTTAAAAATGTTATTATTTGCTGTTTTTAAAAATTGAGTGTTTTTGGTGCCCGAGGAAGAAAACGCGTGATGCCGGGGTCAGAAAAAAAGATGCTCAGGAGCAAAAAATTTTTTTTGTCTTAAATGTACAAGCGGATGCTAGGATGAGTTTCGGGGTGGAATTCCATGCTTAAAAATGTTATTATTTGCTGTTTTTAAAAATTGAGTGTTTTTGGTGCCCGAGGAAGAAAACGCGTGATGCCGGGGTCAGAAAAAAAGATGCTCAGGAGCAAAAAAAATTTTTTGTCTTAAATGTACAAGCGGATGCTAGGATGAGTTTCGGGTTGTAATTCCATGCTTAAAAATGTTATTATTTGCTGTTTTTAAAAATTGAGTGTTTTTGGTGCCCGAGGAAGAAAACGCGTGATGCCGGGGTCAGAAAAAAAGATGCTCAGGAGCAAAAAAATTTTTTTGTCTTAAATATACAAGCGGATGCTAGGATGAGTTTCGGGGTGGAATTCCATGCTTAAAAATGTTATTATTTGCTGTTTTTAAAAATTGAGTGTTTTTGGTGCCCGAGGAAGAAAATGCGTGATGCCGGGGTCAGAAAAAAAGATGCTCAGGAGCAAAAAAATTTTTTTGTCTTAAATGTACAAGCGGATGCTAGGATGAGTTTCGGGGTGGAATTCCATGCTTAAAAATGTTATTATTTGCTGTTTTTAAAAATTGAGTGTTTTTGGTGCCCGAGGAAGAAAACGTGTGATGCCGGGGTCAGAAAAAAAGATGCTCAGGAGCAAAAAAAATTTTTTGTCTTAAATGTACAAGCGGATGCTAGGATGAGTTTCGGGTTGTAATTCCATGCTTAAAAATGTTATTATTTGCTGTTTTTAAAAATTGAGTGTTTTTGGTGCCCGAGGAAGAAAACGCGTGATGCCGGGGTCAGAAAAAAAGATGCTCAGGAGCAAAAAAATTTTTTTGTCTTAAATATACAAGCGGATGCTAGGATGAGTTTCGGGGTGGAATTCCATGCTTAAAAATGTTATTATTTGCTGTTTTTAAAAATTGAGTGTTTTTGGTGCCCGAGGAAGAAAACGTGTGATGCCGGGGTCAGAAAAAAAGATGCTCAGGAGCAAAAAAAATTTTTTGTCTTAAATGTACAAGCGGATGCTAGGATGAGTTTCGGGTTGTAATTCCATGCTTAAAAATGTTATTATTTGCTGTTTTTAAAAATTGAGTGTTTTTGGTGCCCGAGGAAGAAAACGCGTGATGCCGGGGTCAGAAAAAAAGATGCTCAGGAGCAAAAAAATTTTTTTGTCTTAAATATACAAGCGGATGCTAGGATGAGTTTCGGGGTGGAATTCCATGCTTAAAAATGTTATTATTTGCTGTTTTTAAAAATCGAGTGTTTTTGGTTCCCGAGGAAGAAAACGCGTGATGCCGGGGTCAGAAAAAAAGCTGCCCAGGAGCAAAAAATTTTTTTTGTCTTAAATGGAAAAACCAATGCTAGGATGAGTTTCGGGGTGGAATTCCATGCTTAAAAATGTTATTATTTGCTGTTTTTAAAAATTGAGTGTTTTTGGTGCCCGAGGAAGAAAACGCGTGATGCCGGGGTCAGAAAAATTGATGCTCAGGAGCAAAAAAATTTTTTTGTCTTAAATGGCAAAACCAATGCTAGGATGAGTTTCGGGTTGGAATTCCATGCTTAAAAATGTTATTATTTGCTGTTTTTAAAAATTGAGTGTTTTTAGCGCCCGAGGAAGAAAATGCGTGATGCCGGGGTCAGAAAAAAAGATGCTCAGGAGCAAAAAAATTTTTTTGTCTTAAATGGCAAAACCAATGCTAGGATGAGTTTCGGGTTGTAATTCCATGCTTAAAAATGTTATTATTTGCTGTTTTAAAAATTTGAGTGTTTTTGGTGCCCGAGGAAGAAAACGCGTGATGCCGGGGTCAGAAAAAAAGATGCTCAGGAGCAAAAAAAATTTTTTGTCTTAAATGTACAAGCGGATGCTAGGATGAGTTTCGGGTTGGAATTCCATGCTTAAAAATGTTATTATTTGCTGTTTTTAAAAATTGAGTGTTTTTAGCGCCCGAGGAAGAAAACGCGTGATGCCGGGGTCAGAAAAAAAGCTGCCCCGGAGCAAAAAATTTTTTTTGTCTTAAATGGAAAAACCAATGCTAGGATGAGTTTCGGGGTGGAATTCCATGCTTAAAAATGTTATTATTTGCTGTTTTTAAAATTCGAGGGTTTTTGGTGCCCGAGGAAGAAAACGCCTGATGCCGGGGTCAGAAAAAAAGCTGCTTAGGAGCAAAAAAATTTTTTTGTCTTAAATGTACAAGCGGATGCTAGGATGAGTTTCGGGTTGGAATTCCATGCTTAAAAATGTTATTATTTGCTGTTTTTAAAAATTGAGTGTTTTTAGCGCCCGAGGAAGAAAACGCGTGATGCTGGGGTCAGAAAAAAAGATGCTCAGGAGCAAAAAAATTTTTTTGTCTTAAATGGCAAAACCAATGCTAGGATGAGTTTCGGGGTGGAATTCCATGGTTAAAAATGTTATTATTTGCTGTTTTTAAAATTCGAGGGTTTTTGGTGCCCGAGGAAGAAAACGCCTGATGCCGGGGTCAGAAAAAAAGCTGCTTAGGAGCAAAAAAATTTTTTTGTCTTAAATGTACAAGCGGATGCTAGGATGAGTTTCGGGGTGTAATTCCATGCTTAAAAATGTTATTATTTGCTTTTTTAAAAATTTGAGTGTTTTTGGTGCCCGTGGAAGAAAACGCGTGATGCCGGGGTCAGAAAAAAAGATGCTCAGGAGCAAAAAAAATTTTTTGTCTTAAATGTACAAGCGGATGCTAGGATGAGTTTCGGGTTGGAATTCCATGCTTAAAAATGTTATTATTTGCTGTTTTTAAAAATTGAGTGTTTTTAGCGCCCGAGGAAGAAAACGCGTGATGCCGGGGTCAGAAAAAAAGATGCTCAGGAGCAAAAAAATTTTTTTGTCTTAAATGGCAAAACCAATGCTAGGATGAGTTTCGGGTTTTAATTCCATGCTTAAAAATGGTATTATTTGCTGTTTTTAAAAATCGAGTGTTTTTGGTGCCCGAGGAAGAAAACGCATGATGCCGGGGTCAGAAAAAAAGCTGCCCAGGAGCAAAAAATTTTTTTTGTCTTAAATGGAAAAACCAATGCTAGGATGAGTTTCGGGGTGGAATTCCATGCTTAAAAATGTTATTATTTGCTGTTTTTAAAAATTGAGTGTTTTTGGTGCCCGAGGAAGAAAACGCGTGATGCCGGGGTCAGAAAAAAAGATGCTCAGGAGCAAAAAAAATTTTTTGTCTTAAATATACAAGCGGATGCTAGGATGAGTTTCGGGGTGGAATTCCATGCTTAAAAATGTTATTATTTGCTGTTTTTAAAAATTGAGTGTTTTTGGTGCCCGAGGAAGAAAATGCGTGATGCCGGGGTCAGAAAAAAAGATGCTCAGGAGCAAAAAAATTTTTTTGTCTTAAATGTACAAGCGGATGCTAGGATGAGTTTCGGGGTGGAATTCCATGCTTAAAAATGTTATTATTTGCTGTTTTTAAAAATTGAGTGTTTTTGGTGCCCGAGGAAGAAAACGTGTGATGCCGGGGTCAGAAAAAAAGATGCTCAGGAGCAAAAAAAATTTTTTGTCTTAAATGTACAAGCGGATGCTAGGATGAGTTTCGGGTTGTAATTCCATGCTTAAAAATGTTATTATTTGCTGTTTTTAAAAATTGAGTGTTTTTGGTGCCCGAGGAAGAAAACGCGTGATGCCGGGGTCAGAAAAAAAGATGCTCAGGAGCAAAAAAATTTTTTTGTCTTAAATATACAAGCGGATGCTAGGATGAGTTTCGGGGTGGAATTCCATGCTTAAAAATGTTATTATTTGCTGTTTTTAAAAATTGAGTGTTTTTGGTGCCCGAGGAAGAAAACGCGTGATGCCGGGGTCAGAAAAAAAGATGCTCAGGAGCAAAAAAAATTTTTTGTCTTAAATGTACAAGCAGATGCTAGGATGAGTTTCGGGTTGTAATTCCATGCTTAAAAATGTTATTATTTGCTGTTTTTAAAAATTGAGTGTTTTTGGTGCCCGAGGAAGAAAACGCGTGATGCCGGGGTCAGAAAAAAAGCTGCCCAGGAGCAAAAAAATTTTTTTGTCTTAAATGGCAAAACCAATGCTAGGATGAGTTTCGGGGTGGAATTCCATGCTTAAAAATGTTATTATTTGCTGTTTTTAAAAATTGAGTGTTTTTGGTGCCCGAGGAAGAAAACGCGTGATGCCGGGGTCAGAAAAATTGATGCTCAGGAGCAAAAAAATTTTTTTGTCTTAAATGGCAAAACCAATGCTAGGATGAGTTTCGGGTTGGAATTCCATGCTTAAAAATGTTATTATTTGCTGTTTTTAAAAATTGAGTGTTTTTAGCGCCCGAGGAAGAAAATGCGTGATGCCGGGGTCAGAAAAAAAGATGCTCAGGAGCAAAAAAATTTTTTTGTCTTAAATGGCAAAACCAATGCTAGGATGAGTTTCGGGTTGTAATTCCATGCTTAAAAATGTTATTATTTGCTGTTTTAAAAATTTGAGTGTTTTTGGTGCCCGAGGAAGAAAACGCGTGATGCCGGGGTCAGAAAAAAAGATGCTCAGGAGCAAAAAAAATTTTTTGTCTTAAATGTACAAGCGGATGCTAGGATGAGTTTCGGGTTGGAATTCCATGCTTAAAAATGTTATTATTTGCTGTTTTTAAAAATTGAGTGTTTTTAGCGCCCGAGGAAGAAAACGCGTGATGCCGGGGTCAGAAAAAAAGCTGCCCCGGAGCAAAAAAATTTTTTTGTCTTAAATGGAAAAACCAATGCTAGGATGAGTTTCGGGGTGGAATTCCATGCTTAAAAATGTTATTATTTGCTGTTTTTAAAATTCGAGGGTTTTTGGTGCCCGAGGAAGAAAACGCCTGATGCCGGGGTCAGAAAAAAAGCTGCTTAGGAGCAAAAAAATTTTTTTGTCTTAAATGTACAAGCGGATGCTAGGATGAGTTTCGGGTTGGAATTCCATGCTTAAAAATGTTATTATTTGCTGTTTTTAAAAATTGAGTGTTTTTAGCGCCCGAGGAAGAAAACGCGTGATGCCGGGGTCAGAAAAAAAGATGCTCAGGAGCAAAAAAATTTTTTTGTCTTAAATGGCAAAACCAATGCTAGGATGAGTTTCGGGGTGGAATTCCATGGTTAAAAATGTTATTATTTGCTGTTTTTAAAATTCGAGGGTTTTTGGTGCCCGAGGAAGAAAACGCCTGATGCCGGGGTCAGAAAAAAAGCTGCTTAGGAGCAAAAAAATTTTTTTGTCTTAAATGTACAAGCGGATGCTAGGATGAGTTTCGGGGTGTAATTCCATGCTTAAAAATGTTATTATTTGCTTTTTTAAAAATTTGAGTGTTTTTGGTGCCCGTGGAAGAAAACGCGTGATGCCGGGGTCAGAAAAAAAGATGCTCAGGAGCAAAAAAAATTTTTTGTCTTAAATGTACAAGCGGATGCTAGGATGAGTTTCGGGTTGGAATTCCATGCTTAAAAATGTTATTATTTGCTGTTTTTAAAAATTGAGTGTTTTTAGCGCCCGAGGAAGAAAACGCGTGATGCCGGGGTCAGAAAAAAAGATGCTCAGGAGCAAAAAAATTTTTTTGTCTTAAATGGCAAAACCAATGCTAGGATGAGTTTCGGGTTTTAATTCCATGCTTAAAAATGGTATTATTTGCTGTTTTTAAAAATCGAGTGTTTTTGGTGCCCGAGGAAGAAAACGCATGATGCCGGGGTCAGAAAAAAAGCTGCCCAGGAGCAAAAAATTTTTTTTGTCTTAAATGGAAAAACCAATGCTAGGATGAGTTTCGGGGTGGAATTCCATGCTTAAAAATGTTATTATTTGCTGTTTTTAAAAATTGAGTGTTTTTGGTGCCCGAGGAAGAAAACGCGTGATGCCGGGGTCAGAAAAAAAGATGCTCAGGAGCAAAAAAATTTTTTTGTCTTAAATGTACAAGCGGATGCTAGGATGAGTTTCGGGGTGGAATTCCATGCTTAAAAATGTTATTATTTGCTGTTTTTAAAAATTGAGTGTTTTTGGTGCCCGAGGAAGAAAACGCGTGATGCCGGGGTCAGAAAAAAAGATGCTCAGGAGCAAAAAAAATTTTTTGTCTTAAATGTACAAGCGGATGCTAGGATGAGTTTCGGGGTGGAATTCCATGCTTAAAAATGTTATTATTTGCTGTTTTTAAAAATTGAGTGTTTTTGGTGCCCGAGGAAGAAAACGCGTGATGCCGGGGTCAGAAAAAAAGATGCTCAGGAGCAAAAAAATTTTTTTGTCTTAAATATACAAGCGGATGCTAGGATGAGTTTCGGGGTGGAATTCCATGCTTAAAAATGTTATTATTTGCTGTTTTTAAAAATTGAGTGTTTTTGGTGCCCGAGGAAGAAAACGCGTGATGCCGGGGTCAGAAAAAAAGATGCTCAGGAGCAAAAAATTTTTTTTGTCTTAAATGTACAAGGGGATGCTAGGATGAGTTTCGGGGTGGAATTCCATGCTTAAAAATGTTATTATTTGCTGTTTTTAAAAATTGAGTGTTTTTGGTGCCCGAGGAAGAAAACGCGTGATGCCGGGGTCAGAAAAAAAGATGCTCAGGAGCAAAAAAATTTTTTTGTCTTAAATGTACAAGCGGATGCTAAGATGAGTTTCGGGTTGTAATTCCATGCTTAAAAATGTTATTATTTGCTGTTTTTAAAAATTGAGTGTTTTTGGTGCCCGAGGAAGAAAACGCGTGATGCCGGGGTCAGAAAAAAAGATGCTCAGGAGCAAAAAAATTTTTTTGTCTTAAATATACAAGCGGATGCTAGGATGAGTTTCGGGGTGGAATTCCATGCTTAAAAATGTTATTATTTGCTGTTTTTAAAAATTGAGTGTTTTTGGTGCCCGAGGAAGAAAACGCGTGATGCCGGGGTCAGAAAAAAAGATGCTCAGGAGCAAAAAAAATTTTTTGTCTTAAATGTACAAGCAGATGCTAGGATGAGTTTCGGGTTGTAATTCCATGCTTAAAAATGTTATTATTTGCTGTTTTTAAAAATTGAGTGTTTTTGGTGCCCGAGGAAGAAAACGCGTGATGCCGGGGTCAGAAAAAAAGCTGCCCAGGAGCAAAAAAATTTTTTTGTCTTAAATGGCAAAACCAATGCTAGGATGAGTTTCGGGGTGGAATTCCATGCTTAAAAATGTTATTATTTGCTGTTTTTAAAAATTGAGTGTTTTTGGTGCCCGAGGAAGAAAACGCGTGATGCCGGGGTCAGAAAAATTGATGCTCAGGAGCAAAAAAATTTTTTTGTCTTAAATGGCAAAACCAATGCTAGGATGAGTTTCGGGTTGGAATTCCATGCTTAAAAATGTTATTATTTGCTGTTTTTAAAAATTGAGTGTTTTTAGCGCCCGAGGAAGAAAATGCGTGATGCCGGGGTCAGAAAAAAAGATGCTCAGGAGCAAAAAAATTTTTTTGTCTTAAATGGCAAAACCAATGCTAGGATGAGTTTCGGGTTGTAATTCCATGCTTAAAAATGTTATTATTTGCTGTTTTAAAAATTTGAGTGTTTTTGGTGCCCGAGGAAGAAAACGCGTGATGCCGGGGTCAGAAAAAAAGATGCTCAGGAGCAAAAAAAATTTTTTGTCTTAAATGTACAAGCGGATGCTAGGATGAGTTTCGGGTTGGAATTCCATGCTTAAAAATGTTATTATTTGCTGTTTTTAAAAATTGAGTGTTTTTAGCGCCCGAGGAAGAAAACGCGTGATGCCGGGGTCAGAAAAAAAGCTGCCCCGGAGCAAAAAAATTTTTTTGTCTTAAATGGAAAAACCAATGCTAGGATGAGTTTCGGGGTGGAATTCCATGCTTAAAAATGTTATTATTTGCTGTTTTTAAAATTCGAGGGTTTTTGGTGCCCGAGGAAGAAAACGCCTGATGCCGGGGTCAGAAAAAAAGCTGCTTAGGAGCAAAAAAATTTTTTTGTCTTAAATGTACAAGCGGATGCTAGGATGAGTTTCGGGTTGGAATTCCATGCTTAAAAATGTTATTATTTGCTGTTTTTAAAAATTGAGTGTTTTTAGCGCCCGAGGAAGAAAACGCGTGATGCCGGGGTCAGAAAAAAAGATGCTCAGGAGCAAAAAAATTTTTTTGTCTTAAATGGCAAAACCAATGCTAGGATGAGTTTCGGGGTGGAATTCCATGGTTAAAAATGTTATTATTTGCTGTTTTTAAAATTCGAGGGTTTTTGGTGCCCGAGGAAGAAAACGCCTGATGCCGGGGTCAGAAAAAAAGCTGCTTAGGAGCAAAAAAATTTTTTTGTCTTAAATGTACAAGCGGATGCTAGGATGAGTTTCGGGGTGTAATTCCATGCTTAAAAATGTTATTATTTGCTTTTTTAAAAATTTGAGTGTTTTTGGTGCCCGTGGAAGAAAACGCGTGATGCCGGGGTCAGAAAAAAAGATGCTCAGGAGCAAAAAAAATTTTTTGTCTTAAATGTACAAGCGGATGCTAGGATGAGTTTCGGGTTGGAATTCCATGCTTAAAAATGTTATTATTTGCTGTTTTTAAAAATTGAGTGTTTTTAGCGCCCGAGGAAGAAAACGCGTGATGCCGGGGTCAGAAAAAAAGATGCTCAGGAGCAAAAAAATTTTTTTGTCTTAAATGGCAAAACCAATGCTAGGATGAGTTTCGGGTTTTAATTCCATGCTTAAAAATGGTATTATTTGCTGTTTTTAAAAATCGAGTGTTTTTGGTGCCCGAGGAAGAAAACGCATGATGCCGGGGTCAGAAAAAAAGCTGCCCAGGAGCAAAAAATTTTTTTTGTCTTAAATGGAAAAACCAATGCTAGGATGAGTTTCGGGGTGGAATTCCATGCTTAAAAATGTTATTATTTGCTGTTTTTAAAAATTGAGTGTTTTTGGTGCCCGAGGAAGAAAACGCGTGATGCCGGGGTCAGAAAAAAAGATGCTCAGGAGCAAAAAAATTTTTTTGTCTTAAATGTACAAGCGGATGCTAGGATGAGTTTCGGGGTGGAATTCCATGCTTAAAAATGTTATTATTTGCTGTTTTTAAAAATTGAGTGTTTTTGGTGCCCGAGGAAGAAAACGCGTGATGCCGGGGTCAGAAAAAAAGATGCTCAGGAGCAAAAAAAATTTTTTGTCTTAAATGTACAAGCGGATGCTAGGATGAGTTTCGGGGTGGAATTCCATGCTTAAAAATGTTATTATTTGCTGTTTTTAAAAATTGAGTGTTTTTGGTGCCCGAGGAAGAAAACGCGTGATGCCGGGGTCAGAAAAAAAGATGCTCAGGAGCAAAAAAATTTTTTTGTCTTAAATATACAAGCGGATGCTAGGATGAGTTTCGGGGTGGAATTCCATGCTTAAAAATGTTATTATTTGCTGTTTTTAAAAATTGAGTGTTTTTGGTGCCCGAGGAAGAAAACGCGTGATGCCGGGGTCAGAAAAAAAGATGCTCAGGAGCAAAAAATTTTTTTTGTCTTAAATGTACAAGCGGATGCTAGGATGAGTTTCGGGGTGGAATTCCATGCTTAAAAATGTTATTATTTGCTGTTTTTAAAAATTGAGTGTTTTTGGTGCCCGAGGAAGAAAACGCGTGATGCCGGGGTCAGAAAAAAAGATGCTCAGGAGCAAAAAAAATTTTTTGTCTTAAATGTACAAGCGGATGCTAGGATGAGTTTCGGGTTGTAATTCCATGCTTAAAAATGTTATTATTTGCTGTTTTTAAAAATTGAGTGTTTTTGGTGCCCGAGGAAGAAAACGCGTGATGCCGGGGTCAGAAAAAGAGATGCTCAGGAGCAAAAAAAAATTTTTGTCTAAAATGTACAAGCGGATGCTAGGATGAGTTTCGGGTTGTAATTCCATGCTTAAAAATGTTATTATTTGCTGTTTTTAAAAATTGAGTGTTTTTGGTGCCCGAGGAAGAAAACGCGTGATGCCGGGGTCAGAAAAAAAGCTGCCCAGGAGCAAAAAAATTTTTTTGTCTTAAATGGCAAAACCAATGCTAGGATGAGTTTCGGGGTGGAATTCCATGCTTAAAAATGTTATTATTTGCTGTTTTAAAAATTGAGTGTTTTTGGTGCCCGAGGAAGAAAACGCGTGATGCCGGGGTCAGAAAAAAAGATGCTCAGGAGCAAAAAAAATTTTTTGTCTTAAATGTACAAGCGGATGCTAGGATGAGTTTCGGGGTGGAATTCCATGCTTAAAAATGTTATTATTTGCTGTTTTTAAAAATTGAGTGTTTTTGGTGCCCGAGGAAGAAAACGCGTGATGCCGGGGTCAGAAAAATTGATGCTCAGGAGCAAAAAAATTTTTTTGTCTTAAATGGAAAAACCAATGCTAGGATGAGTTTCGGGGTGTAATTCCATGCTTAAAAATGTTATTATTTGCTGTTTTTAAAAATCGAGTGTTTTTGGTGCCCGAGGAAGAAAACGCGTGATGCCGGGGTCAGAAAAAAAGCTGCTTAGGAGCAAAAAAATTTTTTTGTCTTCAATGTACAAGCGGATGCTAGGATGAGTTTCGGGGTGGAATTCCATGCTTAAAAATGTTATTATTTGCTGTTTATAAAAATTGAGTGTTTTTGGTGCCCGAGGAAGAAAACGCGTGATGCCGGGGTCAGAAAAAAAGATGCTCAGGAGCAAAAAAAATTTTTTGTCTTAAATGTACAAGTGGATGCTAGGATGAGTTTCGGGTTGGAATTCCATGCTTAAAAATGTTATTATTTGCTGTTTTTAAAAATTGAGTGTTTTTAGCGCCCGAGGAAGAAAACGCGTGATGCCGGGGTCAGAAAAAAAGCTGCCCCGGAGCAAAAAAATTTTTTTGTCTTAAATGGAAAAACCAATGCTAGGATGAGTTTCGGGGTGGAATTCCATGCTTAAAAATGTTATTATTTGCTGTTTTTAAAATTCGAGGGTTTTTGGTGCCCGAGGAAGAAAACGCCTGATGCCGGGGTCAGAAAAAAAGCTGCTTAGGAGCAAAAAAATTTTTTTGTCTTAAATGTACAAGCGGATGCTAGGATGAGTTTCGGGTTGGAATTCCATGCTTAAAAATGTTATTATTTGCTGTTTTTAAAAATTGAGTGTTTTTAGCGCCCGAGGAAGAAAACGCGTGATGCCGGGGTCAGAAAAAAAGATGCTCAGGAGCAAAAAATTTTTTTTGTCTTAAATGGCAAAACCAATGCTAGGATGAGTTTCGGGTTGTAATTCCATGCTTTAAAATGTTATTATTTGCTGTTTTTAAAAATCGAGTGTTTTTGGTGCCCGAGGAAGAAAACGCGTGATGCCGGGGTCAGAAAAAAAGCTGCCCAGGAGCAAAAAATTTTTTTTGTCTTAAATGGAAAAACCAATGCTAGGATGAGTTTCGGGGTGGAATTCCATGGTTAAAAATGTTATTATTTGCTGTTTTTAAAATTCGAGGGTTTTTGGTGCCCGAGGAAGAAAACGCCTGATGCCGGGGTCAGAAAAAAAGCTGCTTAGGAGCAAAAAAATTTTTTGTCTTAAATGTACAAGCGGATGCTAGGATGAGTTTCGGGGTGGAATTCCATGCTTAAAAATGTTATTATTTGCTTTTTTAAAAATTTGAGTGTTTTTGGTGCCCGTGGAAGAAAACGCGTGATGCCGGGGTCAGAAAAAAAGATGCTCAGGAGCAAAAAAAATTTTTTGTCTTAAATGTACAAGCGGATGCTAGGATGAGTTTCGGGTTGGAATTCCATGCTTAAAAATGTTATTATTTGCTGTTTTTAAAAATTGAGTGTTTTTAGCGCCCGAGGAAGAAAACGCGTGATGCCGGGGTCAGAAAAAAAGATGCTCAGGAGCAAAAAATTTTTTTTGTCTTAAATGGCAAAACCAATGCTAGGATGAGTTTCGGGTTGTAATTCCATGCTTAAAAATGTTATTATTTGCTGTTTTTAAAAATCGAGTGTTTTTGGTGCCCGAGGAAGAAAACGCCTGATGCCGGGGTCAGAAAAAAAGCTGCTTAGGAGCCAAAAAATTTTTTTGTCTTAAATGTACAAGCGGATGCTAGGATGAGTTTCGGGGTGGAATTCCATGCTTAAAAATGTTATTATTTGCTGTTTTTAAAAATCGAGTGTTTTTGGTGCCCGAGGAAGAAAACGCGTGATGCCGGGGTCAGAAAAAAAGCTGCTTAGGAGCCAAAAAATTTTTTTGTCTTAAATGTACAAGCGGATGCTAGGATGAGTTTCGGGGTGGAATTCCATGCTTAAAAATGTTATTATTTGCTGTTTTTAAAAATCGAGTGTTTTTGGTGCCCGAGGAAGAAAACGCGTGATGCCGGGGTCAGAAAAAAAGATGCTCAGGAGCAAAAAAAATTTTTTGTCTTAAATGTACAAGCGGATGCTAGGATGAGTTTCGGGTTGGAATTCCATGCTTAAAAATGTTATTATTTGCTGTTTTTAAAAATTGAGTGTTTTTAGCGCCCGAGGAAGAAAACGCGTGATGCCGGGGTCAGAAAAAAAGCTGCCCAGGAGCAAAAAAAATTTTTTGTCTTAAATGGAAAAACCAATGCTAGGATGAGTTTCGGGGTGGAATTCCATGCTTAAAAATGTTATTATTTGCTGTTTTTAAAATTCGAGGGTTTTTGGTGCCCGAGGAAGAAAACGCCTGATGCCGGGGTCAGAAAAAAAGCTGCTTAGGAGGAAAGAAAATTTTTTGTCTTAAATGTACAAGCGGATGCTAGGATGAGTTTCGGGTTGTAATTCCATGCTTAAAAATGTTATTATTTGCTGTTTTTAAAAATTGAGTGTTTTTGGTGCCCGAGGAAGAAAACGCGTGATGCCGGGGTCAGAAAAAAAGCTGCCCAGGAGCAAAAAAATTTTTTTGTCTTAAATGGCAAAACCAATGCTAGGATGAGTTTCGGGGTGGAATTCCATGCTTAAAAATGTTATTATTTGCTGTTTTAAAAATTGAGTGTTTTTGGTGCCCGAGGAAGAAAACGCGTGATGCCGGGGTCAGAAAAAAAGATGCTCAGGAGCAAAAAAAATTTTTTGTCTTCAATGTACAAGCGGATGCTAGGATGAGTTTCGGGGTGGAATTCCATGCTTAAAAATGTTATTATTTGCTGTTTATAAAAATTGAGTGTTTTTGGTGCCCGAGGAAGAAAACGCGTGATGCCGGGGTCAGAAAAAAAGATGCTCAGGAGCAAAAAAATTTTTTTGTCTTAAATGGCAAAACCAATGCTAGGATGAGTTTCGGGTTGGAATTCCATGCTTAAAAGTGTTATTATTTGCTGTTTTTAAAAATTGAGTGTTTTTAGCGCCCGAGGAAGAAAATGCGTGATGCCGGGGTCAGAAAAAAAGATGCTCAGGAGCAAAAAAATTTTTTTGTCTTAAATGGCAAAACCAATGCTAGGATGAGTTTCGGGTTGTAATTCCATGCTTAAAAATGTTATTATTTGCTGTTTTAAAAATTTGAGTGTTTTTGGTGCCCGAGGAAGAAAAGGCGTGATGCCGGGGTCAGAAAAAAAGATGCTCAGGAGCAAAAAAAAATTTTTGTCTTAAATGTACAAGCGTATGCTAGGATGAGTTTCGGGTTGGAATTCCATGCTTAAAAATGTTATTATTTGCTGTTTTTAAAAATTGAGTGTTTTTAGCGCCCGAGGAAGAAAACGCGTGATGCCGGGGTCAGAAAAAAAGCTGCCCCGGAGCAAAAAATTTTTTTTGTCTTAAATGGAAAAACCAATGCTAGGATGAGTTTCGGGGTGGAATTCCATGCTTAAAAATGTTATTATTTGCTGTTTTTAAAATTCGAGGGTTTTTGGTGCCCGAGGAAGAAAACGCCTGATGCCGGGGTCAGAAAAAAAGCTGCTTAGGAGCAAAAAAAATTTTTTGTCTTAAATGTACAAGCGGATGCTAGGATGAGTTTCGGGTTGGAATTCCATGCTTAAAAATGTTATTATTTGCTGTTTTTAAAAATTGAGTGTTTTTAGCGCCCGAGGAAGAAAACGCGTGATGCCGGGGTCAGAAAAAAAGATGCTCAGGAGCAAAAAATTTTTTTTGTCTTAAATGGCAAAACCAATGCTAGGATGAGTTTCGGGTTGTAATTCCATGCTTAAAAATGTTATTATTTGCTGTTTTTAAAAATCGAGTGTTTTTGGTGCCCGAGGAAGAAAACGCCTGATGCCGGGGTCAGAAAAAAAGCTGCTTAGGAGCAAAAAAATTTTTTTGTCTTAAATGTACAAGCGGATGCTAGGATGAGTTTCGGGGTGGAATTCCATGCTTAAAAATGTTATTATTTGCTGTTTTTAAAAATCGAGTGTTTTTGGTGCCCGAGGAAGAAAACGCGTGATGCCAGGGTCAGAAAAAAAGCTGCCCAGGAGCAAAAATTTTTTTTTGTCTTAAATGGAAAAACCAATGCTAGGATGAGTTTCGGGGTGGAATTCCATGCTTAAAAATGTTATTATTTGCTGTTTTTAAAAATCGAGTGTTTTTGGTGCCCGAGGAAGAAAACGCGTGATGCCGGGGTCAGAAAAAAAGCTGCTCAGGAGCAAAAAATTTTTTTTGTCTTAAATGGCAAAACCAATGCTAGGATGAGTTTCGGGTTGTAATTCCATGCTTAAAAATGTTATTATTTGCTGTTTTTAAAAATCGAGTGTTTTTGGTGCCCGAGGAAGAAAACGCGTGATGCCGGGGTCAGAAAAAAAGATGCTCAGGAGCAAAAAAAATTTTTTGTCTTAAATGTACAAGCGGATGCTAGGATGAGTTTCGGGTTGGAATTCCATGCTTAAAAATGTTATTATTTGCTGTTTTTAAAAATTGAGTGTTTTTAGCGCCCGAGGAAGAAAACGCGTGATGCCGGGGTCAGAAAAAAAGCTGCCCAGGAGCAAAAAAAATTTTTTGTCTTAAATGGAAAAACCAATGCTAGGATGAGTTTCGGGGTGGAATTCCATGCTTAAAAATGTTATTATTTGCTGTTTTTAAAATTCGAGGGTTTTTGGTGCCCGAGGAAGAAAACGCCTGATGCCGGGGTCAGAAAAAAAGCTGCTTAGGAGGAAAGAAAATTTTTTGTCTTAAATGTACAAGCGGATGCTAGGATGAGTTTCGGGTTGTAATTCCATGCTTAAAAATGTTATTATTTGCTGTTTTTAAAAATTGAGTGTTTTTGGTGCCCGAGGAAGAAAACGCGTGATGCCGGGGTCAGAAAAAAAGCTGCCCAGGAGCAAAAAAATTTTTTTGTCTTAAATGGCAAAACCAATGCTAGGATGAGTTTCGGGGTGGAATTCCATGCTTAAAAATGTTATTATTTGCTGTTTTAAAAATTGAGTGTTTTTGGTGCCCGAGGAAGAAAACGCGTGATGCCGGGGTCAGAAAAAAAGATGCTCAGGAGCAAAAAAAATTTTTTGTCTTCAATGTACAAGCGGATGCTAGGATGAGTTTCGGGGTGGAATTCCATGCTTAAAAATGTTATTATTTGCTGTTTATAAAAATTGAGTGTTTTTGGTGCCCGAGGAAGAAAACGCGTGATGCCGGGGTCAGAAAAAAAGATGCTCAGGAGCAAAAAAATTTTTTTGTCTTAAATGGCAAAACCAATGCTAGGATGAGTTTCGGGTTGGAATTCCATGCTTAAAAGTGTTATTATTTGCTGTTTTTAAAAATTGAGTGTTTTTAGCGCCCGAGGAAGAAAATGCGTGATGCCGGGGTCAGAAAAAAAGATGCTCAGGAGCAAAAAAATTTTTTTGTCTTAAATGGCAAAACCAATGCTAGGATGAGTTTCGGGTTGTAATTCCATGCTTAAAAATGTTATTATTTGCTGTTTTAAAAATTTGAGTGTTTTTGGTGCCCGAGGAAGAAAACGCGTGATGCCGGGGTCAGAAAAAAAGATGCTCAGGAGCAAAAAAAAATTTTTGTCTTAAATGTACAAGCGTATGCTAGGATGAGTTTCGGGTTGGAATTCCATGCTTAAAAATGTTATTATTTGCTGTTTTTAAAAATTGAGTGTTTTTAGCGCCCGAGGAAGAAAACGCGTGATGCCGGGGTCAGAAAAAAAGCTGCCCCGGAGCAAAAAATTTTTTTTGTCTTAAATGGAAAAACCAATGCTAGGATGAGTTTCGGGGTGGAATTCCATGCTTAAAAATGTTATTATTTGCTGTTTTTAAAATTCGAGGGTTTTTGGTGCCCGAGGAAGAAAACGCCTGATGCCGGGGTCAGAAAAAAAGCTGCTTAGGAGCAAAAAAAATTTTTTGTCTTAAATGTACAAGCGGATGCTAGGATGAGTTTCGGGTTGGAATTCCATGCTTAAAAATGTTATTATTTGCTGTTTTTAAAAATTGAGTGTTTTTAGCGCCCGAGGAAGAAAACGCGTGATGCCGGGGTCAGAAAAAAAGATGCTCAGGAGCAAAAAATTTTTTTTGTCTTAAATGGCAAAACCAATGCTAGGATGAGTTTCGGGTTGTAATTCCATGCTTAAAAATGTTATTATTTGCTGTTTTTAAAAATCGAGTGTTTTTGGTGCCCGAGGAAGAAAACGCCTGATGCCGGGGTCAGAAAAAAAGCTGCTTAGGAGCAAAAAAATTTTTTTGTCTTAAATGTACAAGCGGATGCTAGGATGAGTTTCGGGGTGGAATTCCATGCTTAAAAATGTTATTATTTGCTGTTTTTAAAAATCGAGTGTTTTTGGTGCCCGAGGAAGAAAACGCGTGATGCCAGGGTCAGAAAAAAAGCTGCCCAGGAGCAAAAATTTTTTTTTGTCTTAAATGGAAAAACCAATGCTAGGATGAGTTTCGGGGTGGAATTCCATGCTTAAAAATGTTATTATTTGCTGTTTTTAAAAATCGAGTGTTTTTGGTGCCCGAGGAAGAAAACGCGTGATGCCGGGGTCAGAAAAAAAGCTGCTCAGGAGCAAAAAATTTTTTTTGTCTTAAATGGCAAAACCAATGCTAGGATGAGTTTCGGGTTGTAATTCCATGCTTAAAAATGTTATTATTTGCTGTTTTTAAAAATCGAGTGTTTTTGGTGCCCGAGGAAGAAAACGCCTGATGCCGGGGTCAGAAAAAAAGCTGCTTAGGAGCAAAAAAATTTTTTTGTCTTAAATGTACAAGCGGATGCTAGGATGAGTTTCGGGGTGGAATTCCATGCTTAAAAATGTTATTATTTGCTGTTTTTAAAAATCGAGTGTTTTTGGTGCCCGAGGAAGAAAACGCGTGATGCCGGGGTCAGAAAAAAAGCTGCTTAGGAGCAAAAAAATTTTTTTGTCTTAAATGTACAAGCGGATGCTAGGATGAGTTTCGGGGTGGAATTCCATGCTTAAAAATGTTATTATTTGCTGTTTTTAAAAATCGAGTGTTTTTGGTGCCCGAGGAAGAAAACGCGTGATGCCGGGGTCAGAAAAAAAGATGCTCAGGAGCAAAAAAAATTTTTTGTCTTAAATGTACAAGCGGATGCTAGGATGAGTTTCGGGTTGGAATTCCATGCTTAAAAATGTTATTATTTGCTGTTTTTAAAAATTGAGTGTTTTTAGCGCCCGAGGAAGAAAACGCGTGATGCCGGGGTCAGAAAAAAAGCTGCCAAGGAGCAAAAAATTTTTTTTGTCTTAAATGGAAAAACCAATGCTAGGATGAGTTTCGGGGTGGAATTCCATGCTTAAAAATGTTATTATTTGCTGTTTTTAAAATTCGAGGGTTTTTGGTGCCCGAGGAAGAAAACGCCTGATGCCGGGGTCAGAAAAAAAGCTGCTTAGGAGGAAAGAAAATTTTTTGTCTTAAATGTACAAGCGGATGCTAGGATGAGTTTCGGGGTGGAATTCCATGCTTAAAAATGTTATTATTTGCTGTTTTAAAAATTTGAGTGTTTTTGGTGCCCGAGGAAGAAAACGCGTGATGCCGGGGTCAGAAAAAAAGATGCTCAGGAGCAAAAAAAATTTTTTGTCTTAAATGTACAAGCGGATGCTAGGATGAGTTTCGGGTTGGAATTCCATGCTTAAAAATGTTATTATTTGCTGTTTTTAAAAATTGAGTGTTTTTAGCGCCCGAGGAAGAAAACGCGTGATGCCGGGGTCAGAAAAAAAGATGCTCAGGAACAAAAATTTTTTTTTGTCTTAAATGGCAAAACCAATGCTAGGATGAGTTTCGGGTTGTAATTCCATGCTTAAAAATGTTATTATTTGCTGTTTTTAAAAATCGAGTGTTTTTGGTGCCCGAGGAAGAAAACGCGTGATGCCGGGGTCAGAAAAAAAGCTGCCCAGGAGCAAAAAAATTTTTTTGTCTTAAATGTACAAGCGGATGCTAGGATGAGTTTCGGGGTGGAATTCCATGTTTAAAAATGTTATTATTTGCTGTTTTTAAAAATTGAATGTTTTTGGTGCCCGAGGAAGAAAACGCCTGATACCGGGGTCAGAAAAAAAGCTGCTCAGGAGCAAAAAAATTTTTTTGTCTTAAATGTACAAGCGGATGCTAGGATGAGTTTCGGGGTGGAATTCCATGCTTAAAAATGTTATTATTTGCTGTTTTTAAAAATTGAGTGTTTTTGGTGCCCGAGGAAGAAAACGCGTGATGCCGGGGTCAGAAAAAAAGATGCACAGGAGCAAAAAATTTTTTTTGTCTTAAATGGAAAAACCAATGCTAGGATGAGTTTCGGGGTGTAATTCCATGCTTAAAAATGTTATTATTTGCTGTTTTTAAAAATCGAGTGTTTTTGGTGCCCGAGGAAGAAAACGCGTGATGCCGGGGTCAGAAAAAAAGATGCTCAGGAGCAAAAAAATTTTTTTGTCTTAAATGTACAAGCGGATGCTAGGATGAGTTTCGGGGTGGAATTCCATGCTTAAAAATGTTATTATTTGCTGTTTTTAAAAATTGAGTGTTTTTGGTGCCCGAGGAAGAAAACGCGTGAGGCCGGGGTCAGAAAAAAAGATGCACAGGAGCAAAAAATTTTTTTTGTCTTAAATGGAAAAACCAATGCTAGGATGAGTTTCGGGGTGGAATTCCATGCTTAAAAATGTTATTATTTGCTGTTTTTAAAAATCGAGTGTTTTTGGTGCCCGAGGAAGAAAACGCGTGATGCCGGGGTCAGAAAAAAAGATGCTCAGGAGCAAAAAAATTTTTTTGTCTTAAAAGTACAAGCGGATGCTAGGATGAGTTTCGGGGTGGAATTCCATGCTTAAAAATGTTATTATTTGCTGTTTTTAAAAATTGAGTGTTTTTGGTGCCCGAGGAAGAAAACGCGTGATGCCGGGGTCAGAAAAAAAGATGCTCAGGAGCAAAAAAAATTTTTTGTCTTAAATGTACAAGCGGATGCTAGGATGAGTTTCGGGGTGGAATTCCATGTTTAAAAATGTTATTATTTGCTGTTTTTAAAAATCGAGTGTTTTTGGTGCCCGAGGAAGAAAACGCATGATGCCGGGGTCAGAAAAAAAGATGCTCAGGAGCAAAAAAATTTTTTGGTCTTAAATGGCAAAACCAATGCTAGGATGAGTTTCGGGGTGGAATTCCATGCTTAAAAATGTTATTATTTGCTGTTTTTAAAAATCAAGTGTTTTTGGTGCCCGAGGAAGAAAACGCGTGATGCCGGGGTCAGAAAAAAAGCTGCCCAGGAGCAGAAAATTTTTTTTGTCTTAAATGGAAAAACCAATGCTAGGATGAGTTTCGGGGTGGAATTCCATGCTTAAAAATGTTATTATTTGCTGTTTTTAAAAATCGAGTGTTTTTGGTGCCCGAGGAAGAAAACGCCTGATGCCGGGGTCAGAAAAAAAGCTGCTTAGGAGCAAAAAAATTTTTTTGTCTTAAATGTACAAGCGGATGCTAGGATGAGTTTCGGTGTGGAATTCCATGCTTAAAAATGTTATTATTTGCTGTTTTAAAAATTTGAGTGTTTTTGGTGCCCGAGGAAGAAAACGCGTGATGCCGGGGTCAGAAAAAAAGATGCTCAGGAGCAAAAAAAAATTTTTGTCTTAAATGTACAAGCGGATGCTAGGATGAGTTTCGGGTTGGAATTCCATGCTTAAAAATGTTATTATTTGCTGTTTTTAAAAATTGAGTGTTTTTAGCGC
The DNA here is from genome assembly GCF_059756535.1 of Pantherophis guttatus. Taxonomy (NCBI): domain Eukaryota; kingdom Metazoa; phylum Chordata; class Lepidosauria; order Squamata; family Colubridae; genus Pantherophis; species Pantherophis guttatus. The sequence continues at coordinate 18,191,100 of NC_142075.1, read as the reverse complement.
CCGAGGAAGAAAACGCGTGATGCCGGGGTCAGAAAAAAATATGCTCAGGAGCAAAAAAATTTTTTTGTCTTAAATGGCAAAACCAATGCTAGGATGAGTTTCGGGTTGTAATTCCATGCTTAAAAATGTTATTATTTGCTGTTTTTAAAAATCGAGTGTTTTTGGTGCCCGAGGAAGAAAACGCGTGATGCCGGGGTGAGAAAAAAAGCTGCCCAGGAGCAAAAAAAATTTTTTGTCTTAAATGGAAAAACCAATGCTAGGATGAGTTTCGGGGTGGAATTCCATGCTTAAAAATGTTATTATTTGCTGTTTTTAAAAATTGAGTGTTTTTGGTGCCCGAGGAAGAAAACGCGTGATGCAGGGGTCAGGAAAAAAGATGCTCAGGAGCAAAAAATTTTTTTTGTCTTAAATGGAAAAACCAATGCTAGGATGAGTTTCGGGGTGTAATTCCATGCTTAAAAATGTTATTATTTGCTGTTTTTAAAAATTGAGTGTTTTTGGTGCCCGAGGAAGAAAACGCCTGATGCCGGGGTCAGAAAAAAAGCTGCTTAGGAGCAAAAAAAATTTTTTGTCTTAAATGTACAAGCGGATGCTAGGATGAGTTTCGGGGTGGAATTCCATGCTTAAAAATGTTATTATTTGCTGTTTTATAAAATTGAGTGTTTTTGGTGCCCGAGGAAGAAAACGCGTGATGCCGGGGTCAGAAAAAAAGATGCTCAGGAGCAAAAAAAATTTTTTGTCTTAAATGGCAAAACCAATGCTAGGATGAGTTTCGGGTTGTAATTCCATGCTTAAAAATGTTATTATTTGCTGTTTTTAAAAATCGAGTGTTTTTGGTGCCCGAGGAAGAAAACGCGTGATGCCGGGGTGAGAAAAAAAGCTGCCCAGGAGCAAAAAAAATTTTTTGTCTTAAATGGAAAAACCAATGCTAGGATGAGTTTCGGGGTGGAATTCCATGCTTAAAAATGTTATTATTTGCTGTTTTTAAAAATTGAGTGTTTTTGGTGCCCGAGGAAGAAAACGCCTGATGCCGGGGTCAGAAAAAAAGCTGCTTAGGAGCAAAAAAAATTTTTTGTCTTAAATGTACAAGCGGATGCTAGGATGAGTTTCGGGGTGGAATTCCATGCTTAAAAATGTTATTATTTGCTGTTTTATAAAATTGAGTGTTTTTGGTGCCCGAGGAAGAAAACGCGTGATGCCGGGGTCAGAAAAAAAGATGCTCAGGAGCAAAAAAATTTTTTTGTCTTAAATGGCAAAACCAATGCTAGGATGAGTTTCGGGTTGGAATTCCATGCTTAAAAATGTTATTATTTGCTGTTTTTAAAAATTGAGTGTTTTTAGCGCCCGAGGAAGAAAACGCGTGATGCCGGGGTCAGAAAAAAAGCTGCCCCGGAGCAAAAAATTTTTTTTGTCTTAAATGGAAAAACCAATGCTAGGATGAGTTTCGGGGTGGAATTCCATGCTTAAAAATGTTATTATTTGCTGTTTTTAAAATTCGAGGGTTTTTGGTGCCCGAGGAAGAAAACGCCTGATGCCGGGGTCAGAAAAAAAGCTGCTTAGGAGCAAAAAAAATTTTTTGTCTTAAATGTACAAGCGGATGCTAGGATGAGTTTCGGGTTGGAATTCCATGCTTAAAAATGTTATTATTTGCTGTTTTTAAAAATTGAGTGTTTTTAGCGCCCGAGGAAGAAAACGCGTGATGCCGGGGTCAGAAAAAAAGATGCTCAGGAGCAAAAAATTTTTTTTGTCTTAAATGGCAAAACCAATGCTAGGATGAGTTTCGGGTTGTAATTCCATGCTTAAAAATGTTATTATTTGCTGTTTTTAAAAATCGAGTGTTTTTGGTGCCCGAGGAAGAAAACGCCTGATGCCGGGGTCAGAAAAAAAGCTGCTTAGGAGCAAAAAAATTTTTTTGTCTTAAATGTACAAGCGGATGCTAGGATGAGTTTCGGGGTGGAATTCCATGCTTAAAAATGTTATTATTTGCTGTTTTTAAAAATCGAGTGTTTTTGGTGCCCGAGGAAGAAAACGCGTGATGCCAGGGTCAGAAAAAAAGCTGCCCAGGAGCAAAAATTTTTTTTTGTCTTAAATGGAAAAACCAATGCTAGGATGAGTTTCGGGGTGGAATTCCATGGTTAAAAATGTTATTATTTGCTGTTTTTAAAAATCGAGTGTTTTTGGTGCCCGAGGAAGAAAACGCGTGATGCCGGGGTCAGAAAAAAAGCTGCTCAGGAGCAAAAAATTTTTTTTGTCTTAAATGGCAAAACCAATGCTAGGATGAGTTTCGGGTTGTAATTCCATGCTTAAAAATGTTATTATTTGCTGTTTTTAAAAATCGAGTGTTTTTGGTGCCCGAGGAAGAAAACGCCTGATGCCGGGGTCAGAAAAAAAGCTGCTTAGGAGCAAAAAAATTTTTTTGTCTTAAATGTACAAGCGGATGCTAGGATGAGTTTCGGGGTGGAATTCCATGCTTAAAAATGTTATTATTTGCTGTTTTTAAAAATCGAGTGTTTTTGGTGCCCGAGGAAGAAAACGCGTGATGCCGGGGTCAGAAAAAAAGCTGCTTAGGAGCAAAAAAATTTTTTTGTCTTAAATGTACAAGCGGATGCTAGGATGAGTTTCGGGGTGGAATTCCATGCTTAAAAATGTTATTATTTGCTGTTTTTAAAAATCGAGTGTTTTTGGTGCCCGAGGAAGAAAACGCGTGATGCCGGGGTCAGAAAAAAAGATGCTCAGGAGCAAAAAAAATTTTTTGTCTTAAATGTACAAGCGGATGCTAGAATGAGTTTCGGGTTGGAATTCCATGCTTAAAAATGTTATTATTTGCTGTTTTTAAAAATTGAGTGTTTTTAGCGCCCGAGGAAGAAAACGCGTGATGCCGGGGTCAGAAAAAAAGCTGCCCAGGAGCAAAAAAATTTTTTTGTCTTAAATGGAAAAACCAATGCTAGGATGAGTTTCGGGGTGGAATTCCATGCTTAAAAATGTTATTATTTGCTGTTTTTAAAATTCGAGGGTTTTTGGTGCCCGAGGAAGAAAACGCCTGATGCCGGGGTCAGAAAAAAAGCTGCTTAGGAGGAAAGAAAATTTTTTGTCTTAAATGTACAAGCGGATGCTAGGATGAGTTTCGGGGTGGAATTCCATGCTTAAAAATGTTATTATTTGCTGTTTTTAAAAATTGAGTGTTTTTAGCGCCCGAGGAAGAAAACGCGTGATGCCGGGGTCAGAAAAAAAGATGCTCAGGAACAAAAATTTTTTTTTGTCTTAAATGGCAAAACCAATGCTAGGATGAGTTTCGGGTTGTAATTCCATGCTTAAAAATGTTATTATTTGCTGTTTTTAAAAATCGAGTGTTTTTGGTGCCCGAGGAAGAAAACGCGTGATGCCGGGGTCAGAAAAAAAGATGCTCAGGAGCAAAAAAATTTTTTTGTCTTAAATGTACAAGCGGATGCTAGGATGAGTTTCGGGGTGGAATTCCATGCTTAAAAATGTTATTATTTGCTGTTTTTAAAAATTGAGTGTTTTTGGTGCCCGAGGAAGAAAACGCGTGATGCCGGGGTCAGAAAAAAAGATGCACAGGAGCAAAAAAATTTTTTTGTCTTAAATGGAAAAACCAATGCTAGGATGAGTTTCGGGGTGTAATTCCATGCTTAAAAATGTTATTATTTGCTGTTTTTAAAAATTGAGTGTTTTTGGTGCCCGAGGAAGAAAACGCGTGATGCCGGGGTCAGAAAAAAAGATGCTCAGGAGCAAAAAAAATTTTTTGTCTTAAATGTACAAGCGGATGCTAGGATGAGTTTCGGTGTGGAATTCCATGCTTAAAAATGTTATTATTTGCTGTTTTAAAAATTTGAGTGTTTTTGGTGCCCGAGGAAGAAAACGCGTGATGCCGGGGTCAGAAAAAAAGATGCACAGGAGCAAAAAATTTTTTTTGTCTTAAATGGAAAAACCAATGCTAGGATGAGTTTCGGGGTGTAATTCCATGCTTAAAAATGTTATTATTTGCTGTTTTTAAAAATTGAGTGTTTTTGGTGCCCGAGGAAGAAAACGCGTGATGCCGGGGTCAGAAAAAAAGCTGCTTAGGAGCAAAAAAATTTTTTTGTCTTAAATGTACAAGCGGATGCTAGGATGAGTTTCGGTGTGGAATTCCATGCTTAAAAATGTTATTATTTGCTGTTTTAAAAATTTGAGTGTTTTTGGTGCCCGAGGAAGAAAACGCGTGATGCCGGGGTCAGAAAAAAAGATGCTCAGGAGCAAAAAAAAATTTTTGTCTTAAATGTACAAGCGGATGCTAGGATGAGTTTCGGGTTGGAATTCCATGCTTAAAAATGTTATTATTTGCTGTTTTTAAAAATTGAGTGTTTTTAGCGCCCGAGGAAGAAAACGCGTGATGCCGGGGTCAGAAAAAAATATGCTCAGGAGCAAAAAAATTTTTTTGTCTTAAATGGCAAAACCAATGCTAGGATGAGTTTCGGGTTGTAATTCCATGCTTAAAAATGTTATTATTTGCTGTTTTTAAAAATCGAGTGTTTTTGGTGCCCGAGGAAGAAAACGCGTGATGCCGGGGTCAGAAAAAAAGCTGCCCAGGAGCAAAAAAATTTTTTTGTCTTAAATGGAAAAACCAATGCTAGGATGAGTTTCGGGGTGGAATTCCATGCTTAAAAATGTTATTATTTGCTGTTTTTAAAAATTGAGTGTTTTCGGTGCCCGAGGAAGAAAACGCGTGATGCAGGGGTCAGGAAAAAAGATGCTCAGGAGCAAAAAATTTTTTTTGTCTTAAATGGAAAAACCAATGCTAGGATGAGTTTCGGGGTGTAATTCCATGCTTAAAAATGTTATTATTTGCTGTTTTTAAAAATTGAGTGTTTTTGGTGCCCGAGGAAGAAAACGCCTGATGCCGGGGTCAGAAAAAAAGCTGCTTAGGAGCAAAAAAATTTTTTTGTCTTAAATGTACAAGCGGATGCTAGGATGAGTTTCGGGGTGTAATTCCATGCTTTAAAATGTTATTATTTGCTGTTTTATAAAATTGAGTGTTTTTGGTGCCCGAGGAAGAAAACGCGTGATGCCGGGGTCAGAAAAAAAGATGCTCAGGAGCAAAAAATTTTTTTTGTCTTAAATGGAAAAACCAATGCTAGGATGAGTTTCGGGGTGTAATTCCATGCTTAAAAATGTTATTATTTGCTGTTTTTAAAAATTGAGTGTTTTTGGTGCCCAAGGAAGAAAACGCGTGATGCCGGGGTCAGAAAAAAAGCTGCCCAGGAGCAAAAAAATTTTTTTGTCTTAAATGGCAAAACCAATGCTAGGATGAGTTTCGGGTTGTAATTCCATGCTTAAAAATGTTATTATTTGCTGTTTTTAAAAATCGAGTGTTTTTGGTGCCCGAGGAAGAAAACGCGTGATGCCGGGGTCAGAAAAAAAGCTGCCCAGGAGCAAAAAAATTTTTTTGTCTTAAATGGAAAAACCAATGCTAGGATGAGTTTCGGGGTGGAATTCCATGCTTAAAAATGTTATTATTTGCTGTTTTTAAAAATTGAGTGTTTTCGGTGCCCGAGGAAGAAAACGCGTGATGCAGGGGTCAGGAAAAAAGATGCTCAGGAGCAAAAAATTTTTTTTGTCTTAAATGGAAAAACCAATGCTAGGATGAGTTTCGGGGTGTAATTCCATGCTTAAAAATGTTATTATTTGCTGTTTTTAAAAATTGAGTGTTTTTGGTGCCCGAGGAAGAAAACGCCTGATGCCGGGGTCAGAAAAAAAGCTGCTTAGGAGCAAAAAAATTTTTTTGTCTTAAATGTACAAGCGGATGCTAGGATGAGTTTCGGGGTGTAATTCCATGCTTTAAAATGTTATTATTTGCTGTTTTATAAAATTGAGTGTTTTTGGTGCCCGAGGAAGAAAACGCGTGATGCCGGGGTCAGAAAAAAAGATGCTCAGGAGCAAAAAATTTTTTTTGTCTTAAATGGAAAAACCAATGCTAGGATGAGTTTCGGGGTGTAATTCCATGCTTAAAAATGTTATTATTTGCTGTTTTTAAAAATTGAGTGTTTTTGGTGCCCAAGGAAGAAAACGCGTGATGCCGGGGTCAGAAAAAAAGCTGCCCAGGAGCAAAAAAATTTTTTTGTCTTAAATGTAAAAGCGGATGCTAGGATGAGTTTCGGGGTGGAATTCCATGCTTAAAAATGTTATTATTTGCTGTTTTTAAAAATCGAGTGTTTTTGGTGCCCGAGGAAGAAAACGCGTGATGCTGGGGTCAGAAAAAAAGATGCTCAGGAGCAAAAAAATTTTTTTTTCTTAAATGGTAAAACCAATGCTAGGATGAGTTTCGGGGTGGAATTCCATGCTTAAAAATGTTATTATTTGCTGTTTTTAAAAATTGAGTGTTTTTAGCGCCCGAGGAAGAAAACGCGTGATGCCGGGGTCAGAAAAAAATATGCTCAGGAGCAAAAAAATTTTTTTGTCTTAAATGGCAAAACCAATGCTAGGATGAGTTTCGGGTTGTAATTCCATGCTTAAAAATGTTATTATTTGCTGTTTTTAAAAATCGAGTGTTTTTGGTGCCCGAGGAAGAAAACGCGTGATGCCGGGGTCAGAAAAAAAGCTGCCCAGGAGCAAAAAAATTTTTTTGTCTTAAATGGAAAAACCAATGCTAGGATGAGTTTCGGGGTGGAATTCCATGCTTAAAAATGTTATTATTTGCTGTTTTTAAAAATTGAGTGTTTTCGGTGCCCGAGGAAGAAAACGCGTGATGCAGGGGTCAGGAAAAAAGATGCTCAGGAGCAAAAAATTTTTTTTGTCTTAAATGGAAAAACCAATGCTAGGATGAGTTTCGGGGTGTAATTCCATGCTTAAAAATGTTATTATTTGCTGTTTTTAAAAATTGAGTGTTTTTGGTGCCCGAGGAAGAAAACGCCTGATGCCGGGGTCAGAAAAAAAGCTGCTTAGGAGCAAAAAAATTTTTTTGTCTTAAATGTACAAGCGGATGCTAGGATGAGTTTCGGGGTGTAATTCCATGCTTTAAAATGTTATTATTTGCTGTTTTATAAAATTGAGTGTTTTTGGTGCCCGAGGAAGAAAACGCGTGATGCCGGGGTCAGAAAAAAAGATGCTCAGGAGCAAAAAATTTTTTTTGTCTTAAATGGAAAAACCAATGCTAGGATGAGTTTCGGGGTGTAATTCCATGCTTAAAAATGTTATTATTTGCTGTTTTTAAAAATTGAGTGTTTTTGGTGCCCAAGGAAGAAAACGCGTGATGCCGGGGTCAGAAAAAAAGCTGCCCAGGAGCAAAAAAATTTTTTTGTCTTAAATGTAAAAGCGGATGCTAGGATGAGTTTCGGGGTGGAATTCCATGCTTAAAAATGTTATTATTTGCTGTTTTTAAAAATCGAGTGTTTTTGGTGCCCGAGGAAGAAAACGCGTGATGCTGGGGTCAGAAAAAAAGATGCTCAGGAGCAAAAAAATTTTTTTTTCTTAAATGGTAAAACCAATGCTAGGATGAGTTTCGGGGTGGAATTCCATGCTTAAAAATGTTATTATTTGCTGTTTTTAAAAATCGAGTGTTTTTGGTTCCCGAGGAAGAAAACGCGTGATGCCGGGGTCAGAAAAAAAGCTGCCCAGGAGCAAAAAAATTTTTTTGTCTTAAATGGAAAAACCAATGCTAGGATGAGTTTCGGGGTGGAATTCCATGCTTAAAAATGTTATTATTTGCTGTTTTTAAAAATTGAGTGTTTTTGGTGCCCGAGGAAGAAAACGCGTGATGCCGGGGTCAGAAAAAAAGCTGCTTAGGAGCAAAAAAATTTTTTTGTCTTAAATGTACAAGCGGATGCTAGGATGAGTTTTGGGGTGGAATTCCATGCTTAAAAATGTTATTATTTGCTGTTTTTAAAAATTGAGTGTTTTTGGTGCCCGAGGAAGAAAACGCGTGATGCCGGGGTCAGAAAAAAAGATGCTCAGGAGCAAAAAAATTTTTTTGTCTTAAATGGAAAAACCAATGCTAGGATGAGTTTCGGGTTGTAATTCCATGCTTAAAAATGTTATTATTTGCTGTTTTTAAAAATCGACTGTTTTTGGTGCCCGAGGAAGAAAACGCGTGATGCCGGGGTCAGAAAAAAAGCTGCCCAGGAGCAAAAAATTTTTTTTGTCTTAAATGGAAAAACCAATGCTAGGATGAGTTTCGGGGTGGAATTCCATGGTTAAAAATGTTATTATTTGCTGTTTTTAAAAATCGAGTGTTTTTGGTGCCCGAGGAAGAAAACGCCTGATGCCGGGGTCAGAAAAAAGATGCTCAGGAGCAAAAAAAATTTTTTGTCTTAAATGTACAAGCGGATGCTAAGATGAGTTTCGGGTTTTAATTCCATGCTTAAAAATGTTATTATTTGCTGTTTTTAAAAAGCGAGTGTTTTTGGTGCCCGAGGAAGAAAACGCGTGATGCCGGGGTCAGAAAAAAAGATGCTCAGGAGCAAAAAAATTTTTTTGTCTTAAATGTACAAGTGGATGCTAGGATGAGTTTCGGGGTGGAATTCCATGCTTAAAAATGTTATTATTTGCTGTTTTTAAAAATTGAGTGTTTTTGGTGCCCGAGGAAGAAAACGCGTGATGCCGGTGTCAGAAAAAAAGATGCTCAGGAGCAAAAAATTTTTTTTGTCTTAAATGGAAAAACCAATGCTAGGATGAGTTTCGGGTTGTAATTCCATGCTTAAAAATGTTATTATTTGCTGTTTTTAAAAATCGAGTGTTTTTGGTGCCCGAGGAAGAAAACGCGTGATGCCGGGGTCAGAAAAAAAGCTGCCCAGGAGCAAAAAAATTTTTTTGTCTTAAATGGAAAAACCAATGCTAGGATGAGTTTCGGGGTGGAATTCCATGGTTAAAAATGTTATTATTTGCTGTTTTTAAAAATCGAGTGTTTTTGGTGCCCGAGGAAGAAAACGCCTGATGCCGGGGTCAGAAAAAAAGCTGCTTAGGAGCAAAAAAAATTTTTTGTCTTAAATGTACAAGCGGATGCTAGGATGAGTTTCGGGGTGGAATTCCATGCTTAAAAATGTTATTATTTGCTGTTTTTAAAAATCGAGTGTTTTTGGTGCCCGAGGAAGAAAACGCGTGATGCCAGGGTCAGAAAAAAAGCTGCCCAGGAGCAAAAAATTTTTTTTGTCTTAAATGGAAAAACCAATGCTAGGATGAGTTTCGGGGTGTAACTCCATGCTTAAAAATGTTATTATTTGCTGTTTTTAAAAATTGAGTGTTTTTGGTGCCCGAGGAAGAAAACGCGTGATGCCGGGGTCAGAAAAAAAGCTGCCCAGGAGCAAAAAATTTTTTTTGTCTTAAATGGAAAAACCAATGCTAGGATGAGTTTCGGGGTGGAATTCCATGGTTAAAAATGTTATTATTTGCTGTTTTTAAAAATCGAGTGTTTTTGGTGCCCGAGGAAGAAAACGCGTGATGCCCGGGTCAGAAAAAAAGCTGCCCAGGAGCAAAAAAATTTTTTTCTCTTAAATGGAAAAACCAATGCTAGGATGAGTTTCGGGGTGGAATTCCATGGTTAAAAATGTTATTATTTGCTGTTTTTAAAAATCGAGTGTTTTTGGTGCCCGAGGAAGAAAACGCCTGATGCCGGGGTCAGAAAAAAAGCTGCTTAGGAGCAAAAAAATTTTTTTGTCTTAAATGTACAAGCGGATGCTAGGATGAGTTTCGGGGTGGAATTCCATGCTTAAAAATGTTATTATTTGCTGTTTTAAAAAATTGAGTGTTTTTGGTGCCCGAGGAAGAAAACGCGTGATGCCGGGGTCAGAAAAAAAGATGCTCAGGAGCAAAAAAAATTTTTTGTCTTAAATGTACAAGCGGATGCTAGGATGAGTTTCGGGGTGGAATTCCATGCTTAAAAATGTTATTATTTGCTGTTTTAAAAAATTGAGTGTTTTTGGTGCCCGAGGAAGAAAACGCCTGATGCCGGGGTCAGAAAAAAAGATGCTCAGGAGCAAAAAAAATTTTTTGTCTTAAATGTACAAGCGGATGCTAGGATGAGTTTCGGGGTGGAATTCCATGCTTAAAAATGTTATTATTTGCTGTTTTTAAAAATCGAGTGTTTTTGGTGCCCGAGGAAGAAAACGCGTGATGCCGGGGTCAGAAAAAAAGCTGCCCAGGAGCAAAAAATTTTTTTTGTCTTAAATGGAAAAACCAATGCTAGGATGAGTTTCGGGGTGGAATTCCATGGTTAAAAATGTTATTATTTGCTGTTTTTAAAAATCGAGTGGTTTTGGTGCCCGAGGAAGAAAACGCCTGATGCCGGGGTCAGAAAAAAAGCTGCTTAGGAGCAAAAAAATTTTTTTGTCTTAAATGTACAAGCGGATGCTAGGATGAGTTTCGGGGTGGAATTCCATGCTTAAAAATGTTATTATTTGCTGTTTTAAAAAATTGAGTGTTTTTGGTGCCCGAGGAAGAAAACGCGTGATGCCGGGGTCAGAAAAAAAGATGCTCAGGAGCAAAAAAAATTTTTTGTCTTAAATGTACAAGCGGATGCTAGGATGAGTTTCGGGGTGGAATTCCATGCTTAAAAATGTTATTATTTGCTGTTTTAAAAAATTGAGTGTTTTTGGTGCCCGAGGAAGAAAACGCCTGATGCCGGGGTCAGAAAAAAAGATGCTCAGGAGCAAAAAAAATTTTTTGTCTTAAATGTACAAGCGGATGCTAGGATGAGTTTCGGGGTGGAATTCCATGCTTAAAAATGTTATTATTTGCTGTTTTTAAAAATCGAGTGTTTTTGGTGCCCGAGGAAGAAAACGCGTGATGCCGGGGTCAGAAAAAAAGCTGCCCAGGAGCAAAAAATTTTTTTTGTCTTAAATGGAAAAACCAATGCTAGGATGAGTTTCGGGGTGGAATTCCATGGTTAAAAATGTTATTATTTGCTGTTTTTAAAAATCGAGTGGTTTTGGTGCCCGAGGAAGAAAACGCCTGATGCCGGGGTCAGAAAAAAAGCTGCTTAGGAGCAAAAAAATTTTTTTGTCTTAAATGTACAAGCGGATGCTAGGATGAGTTTCGGGTTGGAATTCCATGCTTAAAAATGTTATTATTTGCTGTTTTTAAAAAGCGAGTGTTTTTGGTGCCCGAGGAAGAAAACGCGTGATGCCGGGGTCAGAAAAAAAGATGCTCAGGAGCAAAAAAAATTTTTTGTCTTAAATGTACAAGCGGATGCTAGGATGAGTTTCGGGTTGGAATTCCATGCTTAAAAATGTTATTATTTGCTGTTTTTAAAAAGCGAGTGTTTTTGGTGCCCGAGGAAGAAAACGCGTGATGCCGGGGTCAGAAAAAAAGCTGCCCAGGAGCAAAAAAATTTTTTTGTCTTAAATGGAAAAACCAATGCTAGGATGAGTTTCGGGGTGGAATTCCATGGTTAAAAATGTTATTATTTGCTGTTTTTAAAAATTGAGTGTTTTTGGTGCCCGAGGAAGAAAACGCGTGATGCCGGGGTCAGAAAAAAAGATGCTCAGGAGCAAAAAAATTTTTTTGTCTTAAATGTACAAGTGGATGCTAGGATGAGTTTCGGGGTGGAATTCCATGCTTAAAAATGTTATTATTTGCTGTTTTTAAAAATTGAGTGTTTTTGGTGCCCGAGGAAGAAAACGCGTGATGCCGGGGTCAGAAAAAAAGATGCTCAGGAGCAAAAAAAATTTTTTGTCTTAAATGGAAAAACCAATGCTAGGATGAGTTTCGGGTTGTAATTCCATGCTTAAAAATGTTATTATTTGCTGTTTTTAAAAATCGAGTGTTTTTGGTGCCCGAGGAAGAAAACGCGTGATGCCGGGGTCAGAAAAAAAGCTGCCCAGGAGCAAAAAAATTTTTTTGTCTTAAATGGAAAAACCAATGCTAGGATGAGTTTCGGGGTGGAATTCCATGGTTAAAAATGTTATTATTTGCTGTTTTTAAAAATCGAGTGGTTTTGGTGCCCGAGGAAGAAAACGCCTGATGCCGGGGTCAGAAAAAAAGCTGCTTAGGAGCAAAAAAATTTTTTTGTCTTAAATGTACAAGCGGATGCTAGGATGAGTTTCGTGGTGGAATTCCATGCTTAAAAATGTTATTATTTGCTGTTTTAAAAAATTGAGTGTTTTTGGTGCCCGAGGAAGAAAACGCGTGATGCCGGGGTCAGAAAAAAAGATGCTCAGGAGCAAAAAAAATTTTTTGTCTTAAATGTACAAGCGGATGCTAGGATGAGTTTCGGGTTGGAATTCCATGCTTAAAAATGTTATTATTTGCTGTTTTTAAAAAGCGAGTGTTTTTGGTGCCCGAGGAAGAAAACGCGTGATGCCGGGGTCAGAAAAAAAGATGCTCAGGAGCAAAAAAATTTTTTTGTCTTAAATGTACAAGCGGATGCTAGGATGAGTTTCGGGTTGGAATTCCATGCTTAAAAATGTTATTATTTGCTGTTTTTAAAAAGCGAGTGTTTTTGGTGCCCGAGGAAGAAAACGCGTGATGCCGGGGTCAGAAAAAAAGATGCTCAGGAGCAAAAAAAATTTTTTGTCTTAAATGGAAAAACCAATGCTAGGATGAGTTTCGGGTTGTAATTCCATGCTTAAAAATGTTATTATTTGCTGTTTTTAAAAATCGAGTGTTTTTGGTGCCCGAGGAAGAAAACGCGTGATGCCGGGGTCAGAAAAAAAGATGCTCAGGAGCAAAAAAAAATTTTTGTCTTAAATGTACAAGCGGATGCTAGGATGAGTTTCGGGTTGGAATTCCATGCTTAAAAATGTTATTATTTGCTGTTTTTAAAAAGCGAGTGTTTTTGGTGCCCGAGGAAGAAAACGCGTGATGCCGGGGTCAGAAAAAAAGATGCTCAGGAGCAAAAAAAATTTTTTGTCTTAAATGTACAAGTGGATGCTAGGATGAGTTTCGGGGTGGCATTCCATGCTTAAAAATGTTATTATTTGCTGTTTTTAAAAATTGAGTGTTTTTGGTGCCCGAGGAAGAAAACGCGTGATGCCGGGGTCAGAAAAAAAGATGCTCAGGAGCAAAAAAAAATTTTTGTCTTAAATGGAAAAACCAATGCTAGGATGAGTTTCGGGTTGTAATTCCATGCTTAAAAATGTTATTATTTGCTGTTTTTAAAAATCGAGTGTTTTTGGTGCCCGAGGAAGAAAACGCGTGATGCCGGGGTCAGAAAAAAAGCTGCCCAGGAGCAAAAAAATTTTTTTGTCTTAAATGGAAAAACCAATGCTAGGATGAGTTTCGGGGTGGAATTCCATGGTTAAAAATGTTATTATTTGCTGTTTTTAAAAATTGAGTGTTTTTGGTGCCCGAGGAAGAAAACGCGTGATGCCGGGGTCAGAAAAAAAGATGCTCAGGAGCAAAAAAATTTTTTTGTCTTAAATGGAAAAACCAATGCTAGGATGAGTTTCGGGGTGTAATTCCATGCTTAAAAATGTTATTATTTGCTGTTTTCAAAAATTGAGTGTTTTTGCTGCCCGAGGAAGAAAACGCGTGATGCCGGGGTCAGAAAAAAAGATGCTCAGGAGCAAAAAAATTTTTTTGTCTTAAATGTACAAGTGGATGCTAGGATGAGTTTCGGGGTGGAATTCCATGCTTAAAAATGTTATTATTTGCTGTTTTTAAAAATTGAGTGTTTTTGGTGCCCGAGGAAGAAAACGCGTGATGCCGGGGTCAGAAAAAAAGATGCTCAGGAGCAAAAAAATTTTTTTGTCTTAAATGTACAAGCGGATGCTAGGATGAGTTTCGGGGTGGAATTCCATGCTTAAAAATGTTATTATTTGCTGTTTTTAAAAATTGAGTGTTTTTGGTGCCCGAGGAAGAAAACGCGTGATGCCGGGGTCAGAAAAAAAGATGCTCAGGAGCAAAAAAAATTTTTTGTCTTAAATGTACAAGCGGATGCTAGGATGAGTTTCGGGGTGGAATTCCATGCTTAAAAATGTTATTATTTGCTGTTTTTAAAAATTGAGTGTTTTTGGTGCCCGAGGAAGAAAACGCGTGATGCCGGGGTCAGAAAAAAAGCTGCCCAGGAGCAAAAAATTTTTTTTGTCTTAAATGTACAAGCGGATGCTAGGATGAGTTTCGGGGTGGAATTCCATGCTTAAAAATGTTATTATTTGCTGTTTTAAAAAATTGAGTGTTTTTGGTGCCCGAGGAAGAAAACGCGTGATGCCGGGGTCAGAAAAAAAGATGCTCAGGAGCAAAAAAAATTTTTTGTCTTAAATGGCAAAACCAATGCTAGGATGAGTTTCGGGGTGGAATTCCATGCTTAAAAATGTTATTATTTGCTGTTTTGAAAAATCGAGTGTTTTTGGTGCCCGAGGAAGAAAACGCGTGATGCGTCAGAAAAAAAGATGCTCAGGAGCAAAAAATTTTTTTTGTCTTAAATGTACAAGCGGATGCTAGGATGAGTTTCGGGGTGGAATTCCATGCTTAAAAATGTTATTATTTGCTGTTTTTAAAAATTGAGTGTTTTTGGTGCCCGAGGAAGAAAACGCGTGATGCCGGGGTCAGAAAAAAAGATGCTCAGGAGCAAAAAAAATTTTTTGTCTTAAATGTACAAGCGGATGCTAGGATGAGTTTCGGGGTGGAATTCCATGCTTAAAAATGTTATTATTTGCTGTTTTTAAAAATTGAGTGTTTTTGGTGCCCGAGGAAGAAAACGCGTGATGCCGGGGTCAGAAAAAAAGCTGCCCAGGAGCAAAAAATTTTTTTTGTCTTAAATGTACAAGCGGATGCTAGGATGAGTTTCGGGGTGGAATTCCATGCTTAAAAATGTTATTATTTGCTGTTTTTAAAAATTGAGTGTTTTTGGTGCCCGAGGAAGAAAACGCGTGATGCCGGGGTCAGAAAAAAAGATGCTCAGGAGCAAAAAAATTTTTTTGTCTTAAATGGCAAAACCAATGCTAGGATGAGTTTCGGGGTGGAATTCCATGCTTAAAAATGTTATTATTTGCTGTTTTGAAAAATCGAGTGTATTTGGTGCCCGAGGAAGAAAACGCGTGATGCTGGGGTCAGAAAAAAAGATGCTCAGGAGCAAAAAAATTTTTTTGTCTTAAATGTACAAGTGGATGCTAGGATGAGTTTCGGGTTGGAATTCCATGCTTAAAAATGTTATTATTTGCTGTTTTTAAAAATTGAGTGTTTTTGGTGCCCGAGGAAGAAAACGCGTGATGCCGGGGTCAGAAAAAAAGATGCTCAGGAGCAAAAAAAATTTTTTGTCTTAAATGTACAAGCGGATGCTAGGATGAGTTTCGGGGTGGAATTCCATGCTTAAAAATGTTATTATTTGCTGTTTTTAAAAATTGAGTGTTTTTGGTGCCCGAGGAAGAAAACGCGTGATGCCGGGGTCAGAAAAAAAGCTGCCCAGGAGCAAAAAATTTTTTTTGTCTTAAATGTACAAGCGGATGCTAGGATGAGTTTCGGGGTGGAATTCCATGCTTAAAAATGTTATTATTTGCTGTTTTAAAAAATTGAGTGTTTTTGGTGCACGAGGAAGAAAACGCGTGATGCCGGGGTCAGAAAAAAAGATGCTCAGGAGCAAAAAAATTTTTTTGTCTTAAATGGCAAAACCAATGCTAGGATGAGTTTCGGGGTGGAATTCCATGCTTAAAAATGTTATTATTTGCTGTTTTGAAAAATCGAGTGTATTTGGTGCCCGAGGAAGAAAACGCGTGATGCTGGGGTCAGAAAAAAAGATGCTCAGGAGCAAAAAAATTTTTTTGTCTTAAATGTACAAGTGGATGCTAGGATGAGTTTCGGGTTGGAATTCCATGCTTAAAAATGTTATTATTTGCTGTTTTTAAAAATTGAGTGTTTTTGGTGCCCGAGGAAGAAAACGCGTGATGCCGGGGTCAGAAAAAAAGATGCTCAGGAGCAAAAAAATTTTTTTGTCTTAAATGTACAAGCGGATGCTAGGATGAGTTTCGGGGTGGAATTCCATGCTTAAAAATGTTATTATTTGCTGTTTTTAAAAATTGAGTGTTTTTGGTGCCCGAGGAAGAAAACGCGTGATGCCGGGGTCAGAAAAAAAGATGCTCAGGAGCAAAAAATTTTTTTTTGTTTAAATGGAAAAACCAATGCTAGGATGAGTTTCGGGGTGGAATTCCATGCTTAAAAATGTTATTGTTTGCTGTTTTTAAAAATCGAGTGTTTTTGGTGCCCGAGGAAGAAAACGCGTGATGCCGGGGTCAGAAAAAAAGCTGCCCAGGAGCAAAAAATTTTTTTTGTCTTAAATGGAAAAACCAATGCTAGGATGAGTTTCGGGGTGGAATTCCATGCTTAAAAATGTTATTATTTGCTGTTTTTAAAAATCGAGTGTTTTTGGTGCCCGAGGAAGAAAACGCCTGTTGCCGGGGTCAGAAAAAAAGCTGCTTAGGAGCAAAAAAATTTTTTTGTCTTAAATGTACAAGCGGATGCTAGGATGAGTTTCGGGGTGGAATTCCATGCTTAAAAATGTTATTATTTGCTGTTTTAAAAAATTGAGTGTTTTTGGTGCCCGAGGAAGAAAACGCGTGATGCCGGGGTCAGAAAAAAAGATGCTCAGGAGCAAAAAAAAATTTTTGTCTTAAATGTACAAGCGGATGCTAGGATGAGTTTCGGGTTGGAATTCCATGCTTAAAAATGTTATTATTTGCTGTTTTTAAAAATCGAGTGTTTTTGGTGCCCGAGGAAGAAAACGCGTGATGCCGGGGTCAGAAAAATTGATGCTCAGGAGCAAAAAAATTTCTTTGTCTTAAATGGCAAAACCAATGCTAGGATGAGTTTCGGGTTGGAATTCCATGCTTAAAAATGTTATTATTTGCTGTTTTAAAAAATTGAGTGTTTTTGGTGCCCGAGGAAGAAAACGCGTGATGCCGGGGTCAGAAAAAAAGATGCTCAGGAGCAAAAAAAAATTTTTGTCTTAAATGTACAAGCGGATGCTAGGATGAGTTTCGGGTTGGAATTCCATGCTTAAAAATGTTATTATTTGCTGTTTTTAAAAATCGAGTGTTTTTGGTGCCCGAGGAAGAAAACGCGTGATGCCGGGGTCAGAAAAAAAGATGCTCAGGAGAAAAAAAATTTTTTTGTCTTAAATGTACAAGCGGATGCTAGGATGAGTTTCGGGGTGGAATTCCATGCTTAAAAATGTTATTGTTTGCTGTTTTTAAAAATTGAGTGTTTTTGGTGCCCGAGGAAGAAAACGCGTGATGCCGGGGTCAGAAAAAAAGATGCTCAGGAGCAAAAAAATTTTTTTGTCTTAAATGGAAAAACCAATGCTAGGATGAGTTTCGGGTTGTAATTCCATGCTTAAAAATGTTATTATTTGCTGTTTTTAAAAATCGAGTGTTTTTGGTGCCCGAGGAAGAAAACGCGTGATGCCGGGGTCAGAAAAAAAGCTGCCCAGGAGCAAAAAATTTTTTTTGTCTTAAATGTACAAGCGGATGCTAGGATGAGTTTCGGGGTGGAATTCCATGCTTAAAAATGTTATTATTTGTGCTAGGATGAGTTTCGGGGTGGAATTCCATGCTTAAAAATGTTATTATTTGCTGTTTTTAAAAATCGAGTGTTTTTGGTGCCCGAGGAAGAAAACGCGTGATGCCGGGGTCAGAAAAAAAGATGCTCAGGAGAAAAAAAAATTTTTTGTCTTAAATGTACAAGCGGATGCTAGGATGAGTTTCGGGGTGGAATTCCATGCTTAAAAATGTTATTATTTGCTTTTTTTAAAAATCGAGTGCTTTTGGTGCCCGAGGAAGAAAACGCGTGATGCCGGGGTCAGAAAAAAAGATGCTCAGGAGCAAAAAAATTTTTTTGTCTTAAATGTACAAGCGGATGCTAGGATGAGTTTCGGGGTGGAATTCCATGCTTAAAAATGTTATTATTTGCTGTTTTTAAAAATTGAGTGTTTTTGGTGCCCGAGGAAGAAAACTCGTGATGCCGGGGTCAGAAAAAAAGCTGCCCAGGAGCAAAAATTTTTCTTTGTCTTAAATGGAAAAACCAATGCTAGGATGAGTTTCGGGGTGGAATTCCATGCTTAAAAATGTTATTATTTGCTGTTTTTAAAAATCGAGTGTTTTTGGTGCCCGAGGAAGAAAACGCCTGATGCCGGGGTCAGAAAAAAAGCTGCTTAGGAGCAAAAAATTTTTTTTGTCTTAAATGTACAAGCGGATGCTAGGATGAGTTTCGGGGTGGAATTCCATGCTTAAAAATGTTATTATTTGCTGTTTTCAAAAATTGAGTGTTTTTGGTGCCCGAGGAAGAAAACGCGTGATGCCGGGGTCAGAAAAAAAGATGCTCAGGAGCAAAAAAAAATTTTTGTCTTAAATGTACAAGCGGATGCTAGGATGAGTTTCGGGGTGGAATTCCATGCTTAAAAATGTTATTATTTGCTTTTTTTAAAAATCGAGTGCTTTTGGTGCCCGAGGAAGAAAACGCGTGATGCCGGGGTCAGAAAAAAAGATGCTCAGGAGCAAAAAATTTTTTTTTGTTTAAATGGAAAAACCAATGCTAGGATGAGTTTCGGGGTGGAATTCCATGCTTAAAAATGTTATTGTTTGCTGTTTTTAAAAATCGAGTGTTTTTGGTGCCCGAGGAAGAAAACGCGTGATGCCGGGGTCAGAAAAAAAGCTGCCCAGGAGCAAAAAATTTTTTTTGTCTTAAATGGAAAAACCAATGCTAGGATGAGTTTCGGGGTGGAATTCCATGCTTAAAAATGTTATTATTTGCTGTTTTTAAAAATCGAGTGTTTTTGGTGCCCGAGGAAGAAAACGCCTGTTGCCGGGGTCAGAAAAAAAGCTGCTTAGGAGCAAAAAAATTTTTTTGTCTTAAATATACAAGCGGATGCTAGGATGAGTTTCGGGGTGGAATTCCATGCTTAAAAATGTTATTATTTGCTGTTTTAAAAAATTGAGTGTTTTTGGTGCCCGAGGAAGAAAACGCGTGATGCCGGGGTCAGAAAAAAAGATGCTCAGGAGCAAAAAAAAATTTTTTGTCTTAAATGTACAAGCGGATGCTAGGATGAGTTTCGGGTTGGAATTCCATGCTTAAAAATGTTATTATTTGCTGTTTTTAAAAATCGAGTGTTTTTGGTGCCCGAGGAAGAAAACGCGTGATGCCGGGGTCAGAAAAATTGATGCTCAGGAGCAAAAAAATTTCTTTGTCTTAAATGGCAAAACCAATGCTAGGATGAGTTTCGGGTTGGAATTCCATGCTTAAAAATGTTATTATTTGCTGTTTTAAAAAATTGAGTGTTTTTGGTGCCCGAGGAAGAAAACGCGTGATGCCGGGGTCAGAAAAAAAGATGCTCAGGAGCAAAAAAAAATTTTTGTCTTAAATGTACAAGCGGATGCTAGGATGAGTTTCGGGTTGGAATTCCATGCTTAAAAATGTTATTATTTGCTGTTTTTAAAAATCGAGTGTTTTTGGTGCCCGAGGAAGAAAACGCGTGATGCCGGGGTCAGAAAAAAAGATGCTCAGGAGAAAAAAAATTTTTTTGTCTTAAATGTACAAGCGGATGCTAGGATGAGTTTCGGGGTGGAATTCCATACTTAAAAATGTTATTATTTGCTGTTTTTAAAAATTGAGTGTTTTTGGTGCCCGAGGAAGAAAACGCGTGATGCCGGGGTCAGAAAAAAAGATGCTCAGGAGCAAAAAAATTTTTTTGTCTTAAATGGAAAAACCAATGCTAGGATGAGTTTCGGGTTGTAATTCCATGCTTAAAAATGTTATTATTTGCTGTTTTTAAAAATCGAGTGTTTTTGGTGCCCGAGGAAGAAAACGCGTGATGCCGGGGTCAGAAAAAAAGCTGCCCAGGAGCAAAAAATTTTTTTTGTCTTAAATGTACAAGCGGATGCTAGGATGAGTTTCGGGGTGGAATTCCATGCTTAAAAATGTTATTATTTGTGCTAGGATGAGTTTCGGGGTGGAATTCCATGCTTAAAAATGTTATTATTTGCTGTTTTTAAAAATCGAGTGTTTTTGGTGCCCGAGGAAGAAAACGCGTGATGCCGGGGTCAGAAAAAAAGATGCTCAGGAGAAAAAAAATTTTTTTGTCTTAAATGTACAAGCGGATACTAGGATGAGTTTCGGGGTGGAATTCCATGCTTAAAAATGTTATTATTTGCTGTTTTTAAAAATTGAGTGTTTTTGGTGCCCGAGGAAGAAAACGCGTGATGCCGGGGTCAGAAAAATTGATGCTCAGGAGGAAAAAATTTTTTTTGTCTTAAATGGAAAAACCAATGCTAGGATGAGTTTCGGGGTGTAATTCCATGCTTAAAAATGTTATTATTTGCTGTTTTTAAAAATTGAGTGTTTTTGGTGCCCGAGGAAGAAAACGCGTGATGCCGGGGTCAGAAAAAAAGATGCTCAGGAGCAAAAAAATTTTTTTTGTTTAAATGGAAAAACCAATGCTAGGATGAGTTTCGGGGTGGAATTCCATGCTTAAAAATGTTATTGTTTGCTGTTTTTAAAAATCGAGTGTTTTTGGTGCCCGAGGAAGAAAACGCGTGATGCCGGGGTCAGAAAAAAAGCTGCCCAGGAGCAAAAAATTTTTTTTGTCTTAAATGGAAAAACCAATGCTAGGATGAGTTTCGGGGTGGAATTCCATGCTTAAAAATGTTATTATTTGCTGTTTTTAAAAATCGAGTGTTTTTGGTGCCCGAGGAAGAAAACTCCTGATGCCGGGGTCAGAAAAAAAGCTGCTTAGGAGCAAAAAAATTTTTTTGTCTTAAATGTACAAGCGGATGCTTGGATGAGTTTCGGGGTGGAATTCCATGCTTAAAAATGTTATTATTTGCTGTTTTTAAAAATTGAGTGTTTTTGGTGCCCGAGGAAGAAAACGCGTGATGCCGGGGTCAGAAAAAAAGATGCTCAGGAGCAAAAAAATTTTTTTGTCTTAAATGGAAAAACCAATGCTAGGATGAGTTTCGGGTTGTAATTCCATGCTTAAAAATGTTATTATTTGCTGTTTTTAAAAATTGAGTGTTTTTAGCGCCCGAGAAAGAAAACGCGTGATGCCTGGGTCAGAAAAAAAGATGCTCAGGAGCAAAAAAATTTTTTTGTCTTAAATGTACAAGCAGATGCTAGGATGAGTTTCGTGGTGGAATTCCATGCTTAAAAATGTTATTATTTGCTGTTTTTAAAAATTGAGTGTTTTTGGTGCCCGAGGAAGAAAACGCGTGATGCCGGGGTCAGAAAAAAAGATGCTCAGGAGCAAAAAAAATTTTTTGTCTTAAATGTACAAGTGGATGCTAGGATGAGTTTCGGGGTGGAATTCCATGCTTAAAAATGTTATTATTTGCTGTTTTTAAAAATCGAGTGTTTTTGGTGCCCGAGGAAGAAAACGCGTGATGCCGGGGTCAGAAAAAAAGCTGCCCAGGAGCAAAAAATTTTTTTTGTCTTAAATGGAAAAACCAATGCTAGGATGAGTTTCGGGGTGGAATTCCATGGTTAAAAATGTTATTATTTGCTGTTTTTAAAAATCGAGTGGTTTTGGTGCCCGAGGAAGAAAACGCCTGATGCCGGGGTCAGAAAAAAAGCTGCTTAGGAGCAAAAAAATTTTTTTGTCTTAAATGTACAAGCGGATGCTAGGATGAGTTTCGGGGTGGAATTCCATGCTTAAAAATGTTATTATTTGCTGTTTTAAAAAATTGAGTGTTTTTGGTGCCCGAGGAAGAAAACGCGTGATGCCGGGGTCAGAAAAAAAGATGCTCAGGAGCAAAAAAATTTTTTTGTCTTAAATGTACAAGCGGATGCTAGGATGAGTTTCGGGGTGGAATTCCATGCTTAAAAATGTTATTATTTGCTGTTTTTAAAAATTGAGTGTTTTTGGTGCCCGAGGAAGAAAACGCGTGATGCTGGGGTCAGAAAAAAAGCTGCCCAGGAGCAAAAAAATTTTTTTGTCTTAAATGGAAAAACCAATGCTAGGATGAGTTTCGGGTTGTAATTCCATGCTTAAAAATGTTATTATTTGCTGTTTTTAAAAATCGAGTGTTTTTGGTGCCCGAGGAAGAAAACGCGTGATGCCGGGGTCAGAAAAAAAGCTGCCAAGGAGCAAAAAATTTTTTTTGTCTTAAATGTACAAGCGGATGCTAGGATGAGTTTCGGGGTGGAATTCCATGCTTAAAAATGTTATTATTTGCTGTTTTAAAAAATTGAGTGTTTTTGGTGCCCGAGGAAGAAAACGCGTGATGCCGGGGTCAGAAAAAAAGATGCTCAGGAGCAAAAAAATTTTTTTGTCTTAAATGTACAAGCGGATGCTAGGATGAGTTTCGGGGTGGAATTCCATGCTTAAAAATGTTATTATTTGCTGTTTTTAAAAATTGAGTGTTTTTGGTGCCCGAGGAAGAAAACGCGTGATGCTGGGGTCAGAAAAAAAGCTGCCCAGGAGCAAAAAAATTTTTTTGTCTTAAATGGAAAAACCAATGCTAGGATGAGTTTCGGGTTGTAATTCCATGCTTAAAAATGTTATTATTTGCTGTTTTTAAAAATCGAGTGTTTTTGGTGCCCGAGGAAGAAAACGCGTGATGCCGGGGTCAGAAAAAAAGCTGCCAAGGAGCAAAAAATTTTTTTTGTCTTAAATGTACAAGCGGATGCTAGGATGAGTTTCGGGGTGGAATTCCATGCTTAAAAATGTTATTATTTGTGCTAGGATGAGTTTCGGGGTGGAATTCCATGCTTAAAAATGTTATTATTTGCTGTTTTTAAAAATCGAGTGTTTTTGGTCCCCGAGGAAGAAAACGCGTGATGCCGGGGTCAGAAAAAAAGATGCTCAGGAGAAAAAAAATTTTTTTGTCTTAAATGTACAAGCGGATGCTAAGATGAGTTTCGGGGTGGAATTCCATGCTTAAAAATGTTATTATTTGCTGTTTTTAAAAATTGAGTGTTTTTGGTGCCCGAGGAAGAAAACGCGTGATGCCGGGGTCAGAAAAATTGATGCTCAGGAGCAAAAAAATTTTTTTGTCTTAAATGGAAAAACCAATGCTAGGATGAGTTTCGGGGTGTAATTCCATGCTTAAAAATGTTATTATTTGCTGTTTTTAAAAATTGAGTGTTTTTGGTGCCCGAGGAAGAAAACGCGTGATGCCGGGGTCAGAAAAAAAGATGCTCAGGAGCAAAAAATTTTTTTTTGTTTAAATGGAAAAACCAATGCTAGGATGAGTTTCGGGGTGGAATTCCATGCTTAAAAATGTTATTGTTTGCTGTTTTTAAAAATCGAGTGTTTTTGGTGCCCGAGGAAGAAAACGCGTGATGCCGGGGTCAGAAAAAAAGCTGCCCAGGAGCAAAAATTTTTTTTTGTCTTAAATGGAAAAACCAATGCTAGGATGAGTTTCGGGGTGGAATTCCATGCTTAAAAATGTTATTATTTGCTGTTTTTAAAAATCGAGTGTTTTTGGTGCCCGAGGAAGAAAACTCCTGATGCCGGGGTCAGAAAAAAAGCTGCTTAGGAGCAAAAAATTTTTTTTGTCTTAAATGTACAAGCGGATGCTAGGATGAGTTTCGGGGTGGAATTCCATGCTTAAAAATGTTATTATTTGCTGTTTTAAAAAATTGAGTGTTTTTGGTGCCCGAGGAAGAAAACGCGTGATGCCGGGGTCAGAAAAAAAGCTGCTTAGGAGCAAAAAAAATTTTTTGTCTTAAATGTACAAGCGGATGCTAGGATGAGTTTCGGGTTGGAATTCCATGCTTAAAAATGTTATTATTTGCTGTTTTTAAAAAGCGAGTGTTTTTAGCGCCCGAGAAAGAAAACGCGTGATGCCTGGGTCAGAAAAAAAGATGCTCAGGAGCAAAAAAATTTTTTTGTCTTAAATGTACAAGCAGATGCTAGGATGAGTTTCGTGGTGGAATTCCATGCTTAAAAATGTTATTATTTGCTGTTTTAAAAAATTGAGTGTTTTTGGTGCCCGAGGAAGAAAACGCGTGATGCCGGGGTCAGAAAAAAAGATGCTCAGGAGCAAAAAAATTTTTTTGTCTTAAATGGAAAAACCAATGCTAGGATGAGTTTCGGGTTGTAATTCCATGCTTAAAAATGTTATTATTTGCTGTTTTTAAAAATTGAGTGTTTTTAGCGCCCGAGAAAGAAAACGCGTGATGCCTGGGTCAGAAAAAAAGATGCTCAGGAGCAAAAAAATTTTTTTGTCTTAAATGTACAAGCAGATGCTAGGATGAGTTTCGTGGTGGAATTCCATGCTTAAAAATGTTATTATTTGCTGTTTTAAAAAATTGAGTGTTTTTGGTGCCCGAGGAAGAAAACGCGTGATGCCGGGGTCAGAAAAAAAGATGCTCAGGAGCAAAAAAATTTTTTTGTCTTAAATGTACAAGCGGATGCTAGGATGAGTTTCGGGTTGGAATTCCATGCTTAAAAATGTTATTATTTGCTGTTTTTAAAAAGCGAGTGTTTTTGGTGCCCGAGGAAGAAAACGCGTGATGCCGGGGTCAGAAAAAAAGATGCTCAGGAGCAAAAAAAATTTTTTGTCTTAAATGTACAAGTGGATGCTAGGATGAGTTTCGGGATGGAATTCCATGCTTAAAAATGTTATTATTTGCTGTTTTTAAAAATCGAGTGTTTTTGGTGCCCGAGGAAGAAAACGCGTGATGCCGGGGTCAGAAAAAAAGCTGCCCAGGAGCAAAAAATTTTTTTTGTCTTAAATGGAAAAACCAATGCTAGGATGAGTTTCGGGGTGGAATTCCATGGTTAAAAATGTTATTATGTGCTGTTTTTAAAAATTGAGTGTTTTTGGTGCCCGAAGAAGAAAAAGCGTGATGCCGGGGTCAGAAAAAAAGATGCTCAGGAGCAAAAAAAAATTTTTGTCTTAAATGGAAAAACCAATGCTAGGATGAGTTTCGGGTTGTAATTCCATGCTTAAAAATGTTATTATTTGCTGTTTTTAAAAATCGAGTGTTTTTGGTGCCCGAGGAAGAAAACGCGTGATGCCGGGGTCAGAAAAAAAGCTGCCCAGGAGCAAAAAATTTTTTTTGTCTTAAATGTACAAGCGGATGCTAGGATGAGTTTCGGGGTGGAATTCCATGCTTAAAAATGTTATTATTTGCTGTTTTAAAAAATTGAGTGTTTTTGGTGCCCGAGGAAGAAAACGCGTGATGCCGGGGTCAGAAAAAAAGCTGCTTAGGAGCAAAAAAAATTTTTTGTCTTAAATGGAAAAACCAATGCTAGGATGAGTTTCGGGGTGGAATTCCATGGTTAAAAATGTTATTATTTGCTGTTTTTAAAAATTGAGTGTTTTTGGTGCCCGAGGAAGAAAACGCGTGATGCCGGGGTCAGAAAAAAAGCTGCCCAGGAGCAAAAAATTTTTTTTGTCTTAAATGTACAAGCGGATGCTAGGATGAGTTTCGGGGTGGAATTCCATGCTTAAAAATGTTATTATTTGCTGTTTTAAAAAATTGAGTGTTTTTGGTGCCCGAGGAAGAAAACGCGTGATGCCGGGGTCAGAAAAAAAGCTGCTTAGGAGCAAAAAAAATTTTTTGTCTTAAATGTACAAGCGGATGCTAGGATGAGTTTCGGGTTGGAATTCCATGCTTAAAAATGTTATTATTTGCTGTTTTTAAAAAGCGAGTGTTTTTGGTGCCCGAGGAAGAAAACGCGTGATGCCGGGGTCAGAAAAAAAGATGCTCAGGAGCAAAAAAAATTTTTTGTCTTAAATGTACAAGTGGATGCTAGGATGAGTTTCGGGATGGAATTCCATGCTTAAAAATGTTATTATTTGCTGTTTTTAAAAATCGAGTGTTTTTGGTGCCCGAGGAAGAAAACGCGTGATGCCGGGTTCAGAAAAAAAGCTGCCCAGGAACAAAAAAATTTTTTTGTCTTAAATGGAAAAACCAATGCTAGGATGATTTTCGGGGTGGAATTCCATGGTTAAAAATGTTATTATTTGCTGTTTTTAAAAATTGAGTGTTTTTGGTGCCCGAGGAAGAAAACGCGTGATTCCGGGGTCAGAAAAAAAGATGCTCAGGAGCAAAAAAATTTTTTTGTCTTAAATGTACAAGTGGATGCTAGGATGAGTTTCGGGATGGAATTCCATGCTTAAAAATGTTATTATTTGCTGTTTTTAAAAATCGAGTGTTTTTGGTGCCCGAGGAAGAAAACGCGTGATGCCGGGGTCAGAAAAAAAGATGCTCAGGAGCAAAAAAAATTTTTTGTCTTAAATGTACAAGTGGATGCTAGGATGAGTTTCGGGATGGAATTCCATGCTTAAAAATGTTATTATTTGCTGTTTTTAAAAATTGAGTGTTTTTGGTGCCCGAGGAAGAAAACGTGTGATGCCGGGGTCAGAAAAAAAGATGCTCAGGAGCAAAAAAATTTTTTTGTCTTAAATGGAAAAACCAATGCTAGGATGAGTTTCGGGTTGGAATTCCATGCTTAAAAATGTTATTATTTGCTGTTTTTAAAAATCGAGTGTTTTTGGTGCCCGAGGAAGAAAACGCGTGATGCCGGGGTCAGAAAAAAAGATGCTCAGGAGCAAAAAAATTTTTTTTGTTTAAATGGAAAAACCAATGCTAGGATGAGTTTCGGGGTGGAATTCCATGCTTAAAAATGTTATTATTTGCTGTTTTGAAAAATCGAGTGTTTTTGGTGCCCGAGGAAGAAAACGCGTGATGCCGGGGTCAGAAAAAAAGCTGCCCAGGAGCAAAAAAATTTTTTTGTCTTAAATGGAAAAACCAATGCTAGGATGAGTTTCGGGGTGGAATTCCATGCTTAAAAATGTTATTATTTGCTGTTTTTAAAAATCGAGTGTTTTTGGTGCCCGAGGAAGAAAACGCGTGATGCCGGGGTCAGAAAAAAAGATGCTCAGGAGCAAAAAAATTTTTTTGTCTTAAATGTACAAGCGGATGCTAGGATGAGTTTCGGGGTGGAATTCCATGCTTAAAAATGTTATTATTTGCTGTTTTAAAAATTTGAGTGTTTTTGGTGCCCGAGGGAGAAAACGCGTGATGCCGGGGTCAGAAAAAAAGATGCTCAGGAGCAAAAAAATTTTTTTGTCTTTAATGGAAAAACCAATGCTAGGATGAGTTTCGGGGTGTAATTCCATGCTTAAAAATGTTATTATTTGCTGTTTTTAAAAATTGAGTGTTTTTGGTGCCCGAGGAAGAAAACGCGTGATGCCGGGGTCAGAAAAAAAGATGCTCAGGAGCAAAAAAAATTTTTTGTCTTAAATGTACAAGCGGATGCTAGGATGAGTTTCGGGGTGGAATTCCATGCTTAAAAATGTTATTATTTGCTGTTTTTAAAAATTGAGTGTTTTTGGTGCCCGAGGAAGAAAACGTGTGATGCCGGGGTCAGAAAAAAAGATGCTCAGGAGCAAAAAAATTTTTTTGTCTTAAATGGAAAAACCAATGCTAGGATGAGTTTCGGGTTGGAATTCCATGCTTAAAAATGTTATTATTTGCTGTTTTTAAAAATCGAGTGTTTTTGGTGCCCGAGGAAGAAAACGCGTGATGCCGGGGTCAGAAAAAAAGCTGCCCAGGAGCAAAAAAATTTTTTTGTCTTAAATGGAAAAACCAATGCTAGGATGAGTTTCGGGGTGGAATTCCATGCTTAAAAATGTTATTATTTGCTGTTTTTAAAAATCGAGTGTTTTTGGTGCCCGAGGAAGAAAACGCGTGATGCCGGGGTCAGAAAAAAAGATGCTCAGGAGCAAAAAAAATTTTTTGTCTTAAATGTACAAGTGGATGCTAGGATGAGTTTCGGGATGGAATTCCATGCTTAAAAATGTTATTATTTGCTGTTTTTAAAAATCGAGTGTTTTTGGTGCCCGAGGAAGAAAACGCGTGATGCCGGGGTCAGAAAAAAAGATGCTCAGGAGCAAAAAAAATTTTTTGTCTTAAATGTACAAGTGGATGCTAGGATGAGTTTCGGGATGGAATTCCATGCTTAAAAATGTTATTATTTGCTGTTTTTAAAAATTGAGTGTTTTTGGTGCCCGAGGAAGAAAACGTGTGATGCCGGGGTCAGAAAAAAAGATGCTCAGGAGCAAAAAAATTTTTTTGTCTTAAATGGAAAAACCAATGCTAGGATGAGTTTCGGGTTGGAATTCCATGCTTAAAAATGTTATTATTTGCTGTTTTTAAAAATCGAGTGTTTTTGGTGCCCGAGGAAGAAAACGCGTGATGCCGGGGTCAGAAAAAAAGATGCTCAGGAGCAAAAAAAATTTTTTGTCTTAAATGTACAAGTGGATGCTAGGATGAGTTTCGGGATGGAATTCCATGCTTAAAAATGTTATTATTTGCTGTTTTTAAAAATCGAGTGTTTTTGGTGCCCGAGGAAGAAAACGCGTGATGCCGGGGTCAGAAAAAAAGATGCTCAGGAGCAAAAAAAATTTTTTGTCTTAAATGTACAAGTGGATGCTAGGATGAGTTTCGGGATGGAATTCCATGCTTAAAAATGTTATTATTTGCTGTTTTTAAAAATTGAGTGTTTTTGGTGCCCGAGGAAGAAAACGTGTGATGCCGGGGTCAGAAAAAAAGATGCTCAGGAGCAAAAAAATTTTTTTGTCTTAAATGGAAAAACCAATGCTAGGATGAGTTTCGGGTTGGAATTCCATGCTTAAAAATGTTATTATTTGCTGTTTTTAAAAATCGAGTGTTTTTGGTGCCCGAGGAAGAAAACGCGTGATGCCGGGGTCAGAAAAAAAGATGCTCAGGAGCAAAAAAATTTTTTTTGTTTAAATGGAAAAACCAATGCTAGGATGAGTTTCGGGGTGGAATTCCATGCTTAAAAATGTTATTATTTGCTGTTTTGAAAAATCGAGTGTTTTTGGTGCCCGAGGAAGAAAACGCGTGATGCCGGGGTCAGAAAAAAAGCTGCCCAGGAGCAAAAAAATTTTTTTGTCTTAAATGGAAAAACCAATGCTAGGATGAGTTTCGGGGTGGAATTCCATGCTTAAAAATGTTATTATTTGCTGTTTTTAAAAATCGAGTGTTTTTGGTGCCCGAGGAAGAAAACGCGTGATGCCGGGGTCAGAAAAAAAGATGCTCAGGAGCAAAAAAATTTTTTTGTCTTAAATGTACAAGCGGATGCTAGGATGAGTTTCGGGGTGGAATTCCATGCTTAAAAATGTTATTATTTGCTGTTTTAAAAATTTGAGTGTTTTTGGTGCCCGAGGGAGAAAACGCGTGATGCCGGGGTCAGAAAAAAAGATGCTCAGGAGCAAAAAAATTTTTTTGTCTTTAATGGAAAAACCAATGCTAGGATGAGTTTCGGGGTGTAATTCCATGCTTAAAAATGTTATTATTTGCTGTTTTTAAAAATTGAGTGTTTTTGGTGCCCGAGGAAGAAAACGCGTGATGCCGGGGTCAGAAAAAAAGATGCTCAGGAGCAAAAAAAATTTTTTGTCTTAAATGTACAAGCGGATGCTAGGATGAGTTTCGGGGTGGAATTCCATGCTTAAAAATGTTATTATTTGCTGTTTTTAAAAATTGAGTGTTTTTGGTGCCCGAGGAAGAAAACGTGTGATGCCGGGGTCAGAAAAAAAGATGCTCAGGAGCAAAAAAATTTTTTTGTCTTAAATGGAAAAACCAATGCTAGGATGAGTTTCGGGTTGGAATTCCATGCTTAAAAATGTTATTATTTGCTGTTTTTAAAAATCGAGTGTTTTTGGTGCCCGAGGAAGAAAACGCGTGATGCCGGGGTCAGAAAAAAAGCTGCCCAGGAGCAAAAAAATTTTTTTGTCTTAAATGGAAAAACCAATGCTAGGATGAGTTTCGGGGTGGAATTCCATGCTTAAAAATGTTATTATTTGCTGTTTTTAAAAATCGAGTGTTTTTGGTGCCCGAGGAAGAAAACGCGTGATGCCGGGGTCAGAAAAAAAGATGCTCAGGAGCAAAAAAAATTTTTTGTCTTAAATGTACAAGTGGATGCTAGGATGAGTTTCGGGATGGAATTCCATGCTTAAAAATGTTATTATTTGCTGTTTTTAAAAATCGAGTGTTTTTGGTGCCCGAGGAAGAAAACGCGTGATGCCGGGTTCAGAAAAAAAGCTGCCCAGGAACAAAAAAATTTTTTTGTCTTAAATGGAAAAACCAATGCTAGGATGATTTTCGGGGTGGAATTCCATGGTTAAAAATGTTATTATTTGCTGTTTTTAAAAATTGAGTGTTTTTGGTGCCCGAGGAAGAAAACGCGTGATTCCGGGGTCAGAAAAAAAGATGCTCAGGAGCAAAAAAAATTTTTTGTCTTAAATGTACAAGTGGATGCTAGGATGAGTTTCGGGATGGAATTCCATGCTTAAAAATGTTATTATTTGCTGTTTTTAAAAATCGAGTGTTTTTGGTGCCCGAGGAAGAAAACGCGTGATGCCGGGGTCAGAAAAAAAGATGCTCAGGAGCAAAAAAAATTTTTTGTCTTAAATGTACAAGTGGATGCTAGGATGAGTTTCGGGATGGAATTCCATGCTTAAAAATGTTATTATTTGCTGTTTTTAAAAATTGAGTGTTTTTGGTGTCCGAGGAAGAAAACGTGTGATGCCGGGGTCAGAAAAAAAGATGCTCAGGAGCAAAAAAATTTTTTTGTCTTAAATGGAAAAACCAATGCTAGGATGAGTTTCGGGTTGGAATTCCATGCTTAAAAATGTTATTATTTGCTGTTTTTAAAAATCGAGTGTTTTTGGTGCCCGAGGAAGAAAACGCGTGATGCCGGGGTCAGAAAAAAAGATGCTCAGGAGCAAAAAAATTTTTTTTGTTTAAATGGAAAAACCAATGCTAGGATGAGTTTCGGGGTGGAATTCCATGCTTAAAAATGTTATTATTTGCTGTTTTGAAAAATCGAGTGTTTTTGGTGCCCGAGGAAGAAAACGCGTGATGCCGTGGTCAGAAAAAAAGATGCTCAGGAGCAAAAAATTGTTTTTGTCTTAAATGTACAAGTGGATGCTAGGATGAGTTTCGGGGTGGAATTCCATGCTTAAAAATGTTATTATTTGCTGTTTTTAAAAATTGAGTGTTTTTGGTGCCCGAGGAAGAAAACGCGTGATGCCGGGGTCAGAAAAAAAGATGCTCAGGAGCAAAAAAAATTTTTTGTCTTAAATGTACAAGTGGATGCTAGGATGAGTTTCGGGGTGGAATTCCATGCTTAAAAATGTTATTATTTGCTGTTTTTAAAAATCGAGTGTTTTTGGTGCCCGAGGAAGAAAACGCGTGATGCCGGGTTCAGAAAAAAAGCTGCCCAGGAGCAAAAAAATTTTTTTGTCTTAAATGGAAAAACCAATGCTAGGATGAGTTTCGGGGTGGAATTCCATGGTTAAAAATGTTATTATTTGCTGTTTTAAAAAATTGAGTGTTTTTGGTGCCCGAGGAAGAAAACGCGTGATGCCGGGGTCAGAAAAAAAGATGCTCAGGAGCAAAAAAATTTTTTTGTCTTAAATGTACAAGCGGATGCTAGGATGAGTTTCGGGGTGGAATTCCATGCTTAAAAATGTTATTATTTGCTGTTTTAAAAATTTGAGTGTTTTTGGTGCCCGAGGGAGAAAACGCGTGATGCCGGGGTCAGAAAAAAAGATGCTCAGGAGCAAAAAAAATTTTTTGTCTTAAATGTACAAGCGGATGCTAGGATGAGTTTCGGGGTGGAATTCCATGGTTAAAAATGTTATTATTTGCTGTTTTTAAAAATCGAGTGTTTTTGGTGCCCGAGGAAGAAAACGCGTGATGCCGGGGTCAGAAAAAAAGATGCTCAGGAGCAAAAAAAATTTTTTGTCTTAAATGTACAAGCGGATGCTAGGATGAGTTTCGGGGTGGAATTCCATGCTTAAAAATGTTATTATTTGCTGTTTTAAAAATTTGAGTGTTTTTGGTGCCCGAGGAAGAAAACGCGTGATGCCGTGGTCAGAAAAAAAGATGCTCAGGAGCAAAAAATTTTTTTTGTCTTAAATGTACAAGTGGATGCTAGGATGAGTTTCGGGGTGGAATTCCATGCTTAAAAATGTTATTATTTGCTGTTTTAAAAAATTGAGTGTTTTTGGTGCCCGAGGAAGAAAACGCGTGATGCCGGGGTCAGAAAAAAAGATGCTCAGGAGCAAAAAAAATTTTTTGTCTTAAATGGCAAAACCAATGCTAGGATGAGTTTCGGGGTGGAATTCCATGCTTAAAAATGTTATTATTTGCTGTTTTGAAAAATCGAGTGTTTTTGGGGCCCGAGGAAGAAAACGCGTGATGCCGGGGTCAGAAAAAAAATGCTCAGGAGCAAAAAAATTTTTTTGTCTTAAATGTACAAGTGGATGCTAGGATGAGTTTCGGGGTGGAATTCCATGCTTAAAAATGTTATTATTTGCTGTTTTTAAAAATTGAGTGTTTTTGGTGCCCGAGGAAGAAAACGCGTGATGCCGGGGTCAGAAAAAAAGCTGCTTAGGAGCAAAAAAATTTTTTTGTCTTAAATGTACAAGCGGATGCTAGGATGAGTTTCGGGGTGGAATTCCATGCTTAAAAATGTTATTATTTGCTGTTTTTAAAAATTGAGTGTTTTTGGTGCCCGAGGAAGAAAACGCGTGATGCCGGGGTCAGAAAAAAAGATGCTCAGGAGCAAAAAAATTTTTTTGTCTTAAATGTACAAGCGGATGCTAGGATGAGTTTCGGGGTGGAATTCCATGCTTAAAAATGTTATTATTTGCTGTTTTTAAAAATTGAGTGTTTTTGGTGCCCGAGGAAGAAAACGCGTGATGCCGGGGTCAGAAAAAAAGATGCTCAGGAGCAAAAAAAATTTTTTGTCTTAAATGTACAAGCGGATGCTAGGATGAGTTTTGGGGTGGAATTCCATGCTTAAAAATGTTATTATTTGCTGTTTTTAAAAATTGAGTGTTTTTGGTGCCCGAGGAAGAAAACGCGTGATGCCGGGGTCAGAAAAATTGATGCTCAGGAGCAAAAAATTTTTTTTGTCTTAAATGGAAAAACCAATGCTAGGATGAGTTTCGGGGTGTAATTCCATGCTTAAAAATGTTATTATTTGCTGTTTTTAAAAATTGAGTGTTTTTGGTGCCCGAGGAAGAAAACGCGTGATGCCGGGGTCAGAAAAAAAGATGCTCCGGAGCAAAAAATTTTTTTTTGTTTAAATGGAAAAACCAATGCTAGGATGAGTTTCGGGGTGGAATTCCATGCTTAAAAATGTTATTGTTTGCTGTTTTTAAAAATCGAGTGTTTTTGGTGCCCGAGGAAGAAAACGCGTGATGCCGGGGTCAGAAAAAAAGCTGCCCAGGAGCAAAAAATTTTTTTTGTCTTAAATGGAAAAACCAATGCTAGGATGAGTTTCGGGGTGGAATTCCATGCTTAAAAATGTTATTATTTGCTGTTTTTAAAAATCGAGTGTTTTTGGTGCCCGAGGAAGAAAACGCCTGATGCCGGGGTCAGAAAAAAAGATGCTCAGGAGCAAAAAAAATTTTTTTGTCTTAAATGGAAAAACCAATGCTAGGATGAGTTTCGGGGTGGAATTCCATGCTTAAAAATGTTATTATTTGCTGTTTTTAAGAATCGAGTGTTTTTGGTGCCCGAGGAAGAAAACGCGTGATGCCGGGGTCAGAAAAAAAGATGCTCAGGAGCAAAAAAATTTTTTTGGTCTTAAATGGCAAAACCAATGCTAGGATGAGTTTCGGGGTGGAATTCCATGCTTAAAAATGTTATTATTTGCTGTTTTTAAAAATCGAGTGTTTTTGGTGCCCGAGGAAGAAAACGCGTGATGCCGGGGTCAGAAAAAAAGATGCTCAGGAGCAAAAAATTTTTTTGTCTTAAATGGCAAAACCAATGCTAGGATGAGTTTCGGGTTGGAATTCCATGCTTAAAAATGTTATTATTTGCTGTTTTTAAAAATCGAGTGTTTTTGGTGCCCAAGGAAGAAAACGCGTGATGCCGGGGTCAGAAAAAAAGATGCTCAGGAGCAAAAAAAAATTTTTGTCTTAAATGTACAAGCGGATGCTAGGATGAGTTTCGGTGTGGAATTCCATGCTTAAAAATGTTATTATTTGCTGTTTTTAAGAATCGAGTGTTTTTGGTGCCCGAGGAAGAAAACGCGTGATGCCGGGGTCAGAAAAAAAGCTGCTTAGGAGCAAAAAAATTTTTTTGTCTTAAATGTACAAGCGGATGCTAGGATGAGTTTCGGGGTGGAATTCCATGCTTAAAAATGTTATTATTTGCTGTTTTTAAAAATTGAGTGTTTTTGGTGCCCGAGGAAGAAAACGCGTGATGCCGGGGTCAGAAAAAAAGATGCTCAGGAGCAAAAAATTTTTTTTGTCTTAAATGGAAAAACCAATGCTAGGATGAGTTTCGGGGTGGAATTCCATGCTTAAAAATGTTATTGTTTGCTGTTTTTAAAAATCGAGTGTTTTTGGTGCCCGAGGAAGAAAACGCGTGATGCCGGGGTCAGAAAAAAAGCTGCCCAGGAGCAAAAAATTTTTTTTGTCTTAAATGGAAAAACCAATGCTAGGATGAGTTTCGGGGTGGAATTCCATGCTTAAAAATGTTATTATTTGCTGTTTTTAAAAATCGAGTGTTTTTGGTGCCCGAGGAAGAAAACGCCTGATGCCGGGGTCAGAAAAAAAGATGCTCAGGAGCAAAAAATTTTTTTGGTCTTAAATGGCAAAACCAATGCTAGGATGAGTTTCGGGGTGGAATTCCATGCTTAAAAATGTTATTATTTGCTGTTTTTAAAAATCGAGTGTTTTTGGTGCCCGAGGAAGAAAACGCGTGATGCCGGGGTCAGAAAAAAAGATGCTCAGGAGCAAAAATTTTTTTTGTCTTAAATGGCAAAACCAATGCTAGGATGAGTTTCGGGTTGGAATTCCATGCTTAAAAATGTTATTATTTGCTGTTTTTAAAAATCGAGTGTTTTTGGTGCCCGAGGAAGAAAACGCCTGATGCCGGGGTCAGAAAAAAAGCTGCTTAGGAGCAAAAAATTTTTTTTGTCTTAAATGTACAAGCAGATGCTAGGATGAGTTTCGGTGTGGAATTCCATGCTTAAAAATGTTATTATTTGCTGTTTTTAAGAATCGAGTGTTTTTGGTGCCCGAGGAAGAAAACGCGTGATGCCGGGGTCAGAAAAAAAGCTGCTTAGGAGCAAAAAAATTTTTTTGTCTTAAATGTACAAGCGGATGCTAGGATGAGTTTCGGGGTGGAATTCCATGCTTAAAAATGTTATTATTTGCTGTTTTTAAAAATTGAGTGTTTTTGGTGCCCGAGGAAGAAAACGCGTGATGCCGGGGTCAGAAAAAAAGATGCTCAGGAGCAAAAAAAATTTTTTGTCTTAAATGTACAAGCGGATGCTAGGATGAGTTTCGGGGTGGAATTCCATGCTTAAAAATGTTATTATTTGCTGTTTTTAAAAATTGAGTGTTTTTGGTGCCCGAGGAAGAAAACGCGTGATGCCGGGGTCAGAAAAATTGATGCTCAGGAGCAAAAAATTTTTTTTGTCTTAAATGGAAAAACCAATGCTAGGATGAGTTTCGGGGTGTAATTCCATGCTTAAAAATGTTATTATTTGCTGTTTTTAAAAATTGAGTGTTTTTGGTGCCCGAGGAAGAAAACGCGTGATGCCGGGGTCAGAAAAAAAGATGCTCAGGAGCAAAAAATTTTTTTTTGTTTAAATGGAAAAACCAATGCTAGGATGAGTTTCGGGGTGGAATTCCATGCTTAAAAATGTTATTGTTTGCTGTTTT
This sequence comes from Pantherophis guttatus, assembly GCF_059756535.1. Taxonomy (NCBI): domain Eukaryota; kingdom Metazoa; phylum Chordata; class Lepidosauria; order Squamata; family Colubridae; genus Pantherophis; species Pantherophis guttatus. Next base: position 18,155,524 of record NC_142075.1, on the reverse strand, counting down.
TAAAAATCGAGTGTTTTTGGTGCCCGAGGAAGAAAACGCGTGATGCCGGGGTCAGAAAAAAAGCTGCCCAGGAGCAAAAAATTTTTTTTGTCTTAAATGGAAAAACCAATGCTAGGATGAGTTTCGGGGTGGAATTCCATGCTTAAAAATGTTATTATTTGCTGTTTTTAAAAATCGAGTGTTTTTGGTGCCCGAGGAAGAAAACGCCTGATGCCGGGGTCAGAAAAAAAGATGCTCAGGAGCAAAAAAATTTTTTTTCTCTTAAATGGAAAAACCAATGCTAGGATGAGTTTCGGGGTGGAATTCCATGCTTAAAAATGTTATTATTTGCTGTTTTTAAGAATCGAGTGTTTTTGGTGCCCGAGGAAGAAAACGCGTGATGCCGGGGTCAGAAAAAAAGATGCTCAGGAGCAAAAAATTTTTTTGGTCTTAAATGGCAAAACCAATGCTAGGATGAGTTTCGGGGTGGAATTCCATGCTTAAAAATGTTATTATTTGCTGTTTTTAAAAATCGAGTGTTTTTGGTGCCCGAGGAAGAAAACGCGTGATGCCGGGGTCAGAAAAAAAGATGCTCAGGAGCAAAAAAATTTTTTTCTCTTAAATGTACAAGCGGATGCTAGGATGAGTTTCGGGTTGGAATTCCATGCTTAAAAATGTTATTATTTGCTGTTTTTAAAAATTGAGTGTTTTTGGTGCCCGAGGAAGAAAACGCGTGATGCCGGGGTCAGAAAAAAAGATGCTCAGGAGCAAAAAATTTTTTTTGTCTTAAATGGCAAAACCAATGCTAGGATGAGTTTCGGGGTGGAATTCCATGCTTAAAAATGTTATTATTTGCTGTTTTTAAAAATCGAGTGTTTTTGGTGCCCAAGGAAGAAAACGCGTGATGCCGGGGTCAGAAAAAAAGATGCTCAGGAGCAAAAAATTTTTTTTGTCTTAAATGGCAAAACCAATGCTAGGATGAGTTTCGGGGTGGAATTCCATGCTTAAAAATGTTATTATTTGCTGTTTTTAAAAATCGAGTGTTTTTGGTGCCCAAGGAAGAAAACGCGTGATGCCGGGGTCAGAAAAAAAGATGCTCAGGAGCAAAAAATTTTTTTTGTCTTAAATGGCAAAACCAATGCTAGGATGAGTTTCGGGGTGTAATTCCATGCTTAAAAATGTTATTATTTGCTGTTTTTAAAAATCGAGTGTTTTTGGTGCCCGAGGAAGAAAACGCGTGATGCCGGGGTCAGAAAAAAAGATGCTCAGGAGCAAAAAATTTTTTTTGTCTTAAATGGAAAAACCAATGCTAGGATGAGTTTCGGGGTGGAATTCCATGCTTAAAAATGTTATTATTTGCTGTTTTTAAAAATCGAGTGTTTTTGGTGCCCAAGGAAGAAAACGCGTGATGCCGGGGTCAGAAAAAAAGATGCTCAGGAGCAAAAAATTTTTTTTGTCTTAAATGGCAAAACCAATGCTAGGATGAGTTTCGGGTTGGAATTCCATGCTTAAAAATGTTATTATTTGCTGTTTTTAAAAATCGAGTGTTTTTGGTGCCCAAGGAAGAAAACGCGTGATGCCGGGGTCAGAAAAAAAGATGCTCAGGAGCAAAAAAATTTTTTTGTCTTAAATGTACAAGTGGATGCTAGGATGAGTTTCGGGGTGGAATTCCATGCTTAAAAATGTTATTATTTGCTGTTTTTAAAAATTGAGTGTTTTTGGTGCCCGAGGAAGAAAACGCGTGATGCCAGGGTCAGAAAAAAAGATGCTCAGGAGCAAAAAAATTTTTTTGTCTTAAATGGAAAAACCAATGCTAGGATGAGTTTCGGGGTGAAATTCCATGCTTAAAAATGTTATTATTTGCTGTTTTTAAAAATCGAGTGTTTTTGGTGCCCAAGGAAGAAAACGCGTGATGCCGGGGTCAGAAAAAAAGCTGCCCAGGAGGAAAAATTTTTTTTTGTCTTAAATGTACAAGCGGATGCTAGGATGAGTTTCGGGGTGGAATTCCATGCTTAAAAATGTTATTATTTGCTGTTTTGAAAAATCGAGTGTTTTTGGTGCCCGAGGAAGAAAACGCGTGATGCCGTGGTCAGAAAAAAAGATGCTCAGGAGCAAAAAATTTTTTTTGTCTTAAATGTACAAGTGGATGCTCGGATGAGTTTCGGGGTGGAATTCCATGCTTAAAAATGTTATTATTTGCTGTTTTTAAAAATTGAGTGTTTTTGGTGCCCGAGGAAGAAAACGCGTGATGCCGGGGTCAGAAAAAAAGATGCTCAGGAGCAAAAAAAATTTTTTGTCTTAAATGTACAAGCGGATGCTAGGATGAGTTTCGGGGTGGAATTCCATGCTTAAAAATGTTATTATTTGCTGTTTTTAAAAATTGAGTGTTTTTGGTGCCCGAGGAAGAAAACGCGTGATGCCGGGGTCAGAAAAAAAGCTGCCCAGGAGCAAAAAATTTTTTTTGTCTTAAATGTACAAGCGGATGCTAGGATGAGTTTCGGGGTGGAATTCCATGCTTAAAAATGTTATTATTTGCTGTTTTTAAAAATTGAGTGTTTTTGGTGCCCGAGGAAGAAAACGCGTGATGCCGGGGTCAGAAAAAAAGATGCTCAGGAGCAAAAAATTTTTTTGGTCTTAAATGGCAAAACCAATGCTAGGATGAGTTTCGGGGTGGAATTCCATGCTTAAAAATGTTATTATTTGCTGTTTTTAAAAATCGAGTGTTTTTGGTGCCCGAGGAAGAAAACGCGTGATGCCGGGGTCAGAAAAAAAGATGCTCAGGAGCAAAAAAAATTTTTTCTCTTAAATGTACAAGCGGATGCTAGGATGAGTTTCGGGTTGGAATTCCATGCTTAAAAATGTTATTATTTGCTGTTTTTAAAAATCGAGTGTTTTTGGTGCCCAAGGAAGAAAACGCGTGATGCCGGGGTCAGAAAAAAAGATGCTCAGGAGCAAAAAATTTTTTTTGTCTTAAATGGCAAAACCAATGCTAGGATGAGTTTCGGGGTGGAATTCCATGCTTAAAAATGTTATTATTTGCTGTTTTTAAAAATCGAGTGTTTTTGGTGCCCAAGGAAGAAAACGCGTGATGCCGGGGTCAGAAAAAAAGATGCTCAGGAGCAAAAAATTTTTTTTGTCTTAAATGGCAAAACCAATGCTAGGATGAGTTTCGGGGTGTAATTCCATGCTTAAAAATGTTATTATTTGCTGTTTTTAAAAATCGAGTCTTTTTGGCGCCCGAGGAAGAAAACGCGTGATGCCGGGGTCAGAAAAAAAGATGCTCAGGAGCAAAAAATTTTTTTTGTCTTAAATGGAAAAACCAATGCTAGGATGAGTTTCGGGGTGGAATTCCATGCTTAAAAATGTTATTATTTGCTGTTTTTAAAAATCGAGTGTTTTTGGTGCCCAAGGAAGAAAACGCGTGATGCCGGGGTCAGAAAAAAAGATGCTCAGGAGCAAAAAATTTTTTTTGTCTTAAATGGCAAAACCAATGCTAGGATGAGTTTCGGGTTGGAATTCCATGCTTAAAAATGTTATTATTTGCTGTTTTTAAAAATCGAGTGTTTTTGGTGCCCAAGGAAGAAAACGCGTGATGCCGGGGTCAGAAAAAAAGATGCTCAGGAGCAAAAAAATTTTTTTGTCTTAAATGTACAAGTGGATGCTAGGATGAGTTTCGGGGTGGAATTCCATGCTTAAAAATGTTATTATTTGCTGTTTTTAAAAATTGAGTGTTTTTGGTGCCCGAGGAAGAAAACGCGTGATGCCGGGGTCAGAAAAAAAGATGCTCAGGAGCAAAAAAATTTTTTTGTCTTAAATGGAAAAACCAATGCTAGGATGAGTTTCGGGGTGGAATTCCATGCTTAAAAATGTTATTATTTGCTGTTTTTAAAAATCGAGTGTTTTTGGTGCCCAAGGAAGAAAACGCGTGATGCCGGGGTCAGAAAAAAAGCTGCCCAGGAGCAAAAATTTTTTTTTGTCTTAAATGTACAAGCGGATGCTAGGATGAGTTTCGGGGTGGAATTCCATGCTTAAAAATGTTATTATTTGCTGTTTTGAAAAATCGAGTGTTTTTGGTGCCCGAGGAAGAAAACGCGTGATGCCGTGGTCAGAAAAAAAGATGCTCAGGAGCAAAAAATTTTTTTTGTCTTAAATGTACAAGTGGATGCTCGGATGAGTTTCGGGGTGGAATTCCATGCTTAAAAATGTTATTATTTGCTGTTTTTAAAAATTGAGTGTTTTTGGTGCCCGAGGAAGAAAACGCGTGATGCCGGGGTCAGAAAAAAAGATGCTCAGGAGCAAAAAAAATTTTTTGTCTTAAATGTACAAGCGGATGCTAGGATGAGTTTCGGGGTGGAATTCCATGCTTAAAAATGTTATTATTTGCTGTTTTTAAAAATTGAGTGTTTTTGGTGCCCGAGGAAGAAAACGCGTGATGCCGGGGTCAGAAAAAAAGCTGCCCAGGAGCAAAAAATTTTTTTTGTCTTAAATGGAAAAACCAATGCTAGGATGAGTTTCGGGGTGGAATTCCATGGTTAAAAATGTTATTATGTGCTGTTTTTAAAAATTGAGTGTTTTTGGTGCCCGAAGAAGAAAAAGCGTGATGCCGGGGTCAGAAAAAAAGATGCTCAGGAGCAAAAAAAATTTTTTGTCTTAAATGGAAAAACCAATGCTAGGATGAGTTTCGGGTTGTAATTCCATGCTTAAAAATGTTATTATTTGCTGTTTTTAAAAATCGAGTGTTTTTGGTGCCCGAGGAAGAAAACGCGTGATGCCGGGGTCAGAAAAAAAGCTGCCCAGGAGCAAAAAATTTTTTTTGTCTTAAATGTACAAGCGGATGCTAGGATGAGTTTCGGGGTGGAATTCCATGCTTAAAAATGTTATTATTTGCTGTTTTAAAAAATTGAGTGTTTTTGGTGCCCGAGGAAGAAAACGCGTGATGCCGGGGTCAGAAAAAAAGCTGCTTAGGAGCAAAAAAAATTTTTTGTCTTAAATGGAAAAACCAATGCTAGGATGAGTTTCGGGGTGGAATTCCATGGTTAAAAATGTTATTATTTGCTGTTTTTAAAAATTGAGTGTTTTTGGTGCCCGAGGAAGAAAACGCGTGATGCCGGGGTCAGAAAAAAAGCTGCCCAGGAGCAAAAAATTTTTTTTGTCTTAAATGTACAAGCGGATGCTAGGATGAGTTTCGGGGTGGAATTCCATGCTTAAAAATGTTATTATTTGCTGTTTTAAAAAATTGAGTGTTTTTGGTGCCCGAGGAAGAAAACGCGTGATGCCGGGGTCAGAAAAAAAGCTGCTTAGGAGCAAAAAAAATTTTTTGTCTTAAATGTACAAGCGGATGCTAGGATGAGTTTCGGGTTGGAATTCCATGCTTAAAAATGTTATTATTTGCTGTTTTTAAAAAGCGAGTGTTTTTGGTGCCCGAGGAAGAAAACGCGTGATGCCGGGGTCAGAAAAAAAGATGCTCAGGAGCAAAAAAAATTTTTTGTCTTAAATGTACAAGTGGATGCTAGGATGAGTTTCGGGATGGAATTCCATGCTTAAAAATGTTATTATTTGCTGTTTTTAAAAATCGAGTGTTTTTGGTGCCCGAGGAAGAAAACGCGTGATGCCGGGTTCAGAAAAAAAGCTGCCCAGGAACAAAAAAATTTTTTTGTCTTAAATGGAAAAACCAATGCTAGGATGATTTTCGGGGTGGAATTCCATGGTTAAAAATGTTATTATTTGCTGTTTTTAAAAATTGAGTGTTTTTGGTGCCCGAGGAAGAAAACGCGTGATTCCGGGGTCAGAAAAAAAGATGCTCAGGAGCAAAAAAATTTTTTTGTCTTAAATGTACAAGTGGATGCTAGGATGAGTTTCGGGATGGAATTCCATGCTTAAAAATGTTATTATTTGCTGTTTTTAAAAATCGAGTGTTTTTGGTGCCCGAGGAAGAAAACGCGTGATGCCGGGGTCAGAAAAAAAGATGCTCAGGAGCAAAAAAAATTTTTTGTCTTAAATGTACAAGTGGATGCTAGGATGAGTTTCGGGATGGAATTCCATGCTTAAAAATGTTATTATTTGCTGTTTTTAAAAATTGAGTGTTTTTGGTGCCCGAGGAAGAAAACGTGTGATGCCGGGGTCAGAAAAAAAGATGCTCAGGAGCAAAAAAATTTTTTTGTCTTAAATGGAAAAACCAATGCTAGGATGAGTTTCGGGTTGGAATTCCATGCTTAAAAATGTTATTATTTGCTGTTTTTAAAAATCGAGTGTTTTTGGTGCCCGAGGAAGAAAACGCGTGATGCCGGGGTCAGAAAAAAAGATGCTCAGGAGCAAAAAAATTTTTTTTGTTTAAATGGAAAAACCAATGCTAGGATGAGTTTCGGGGTGGAATTCCATGCTTAAAAATGTTATTATTTGCTGTTTTGAAAAATCGAGTGTTTTTGGTGCCCGAGGAAGAAAACGCGTGATGCCGGGGTCAGAAAAAAAGCTGCCCAGGAGCAAAAAAATTTTTTTGTCTTAAATGGAAAAACCAATGCTAGGATGAGTTTCGGGGTGGAATTCCATGCTTAAAAATGTTATTATTTGCTGTTTTTAAAAATCGAGTGTTTTTGGTGCCCGAGGAAGAAAACGCGTGATGCCGGGGTCAGAAAAAAAGATGCTCAGGAGCAAAAAAATTTTTTTGTCTTAAATGTACAAGCGGATGCTAGGATGAGTTTCGGGGTGGAATTCCATGCTTAAAAATGTTATTATTTGCTGTTTTAAAAATTTGAGTGTTTTTGGTGCCCGAGGGAGAAAACGCGTGATGCCGGGGTCAGAAAAAAAGATGCTCAGGAGCAAAAAAATTTTTTTGTCTTTAATGGAAAAACCAATGCTAGGATGAGTTTCGGGGTGTAATTCCATGCTTAAAAATGTTATTATTTGCTGTTTTTAAAAATTGAGTGTTTTTGGTGCCCGAGGAAGAAAACGCGTGATGCCGGGGTCAGAAAAAAAGATGCTCAGGAGCAAAAAAAATTTTTTGTCTTAAATGTACAAGCGGATGCTAGGATGAGTTTCGGGGTGGAATTCCATGCTTAAAAATGTTATTATTTGCTGTTTTTAAAAATTGAGTGTTTTTGGTGCCCGAGGAAGAAAACGTGTGATGCCGGGGTCAGAAAAAAAGATGCTCAGGAGCAAAAAAATTTTTTTGTCTTAAATGGAAAAACCAATGCTAGGATGAGTTTCGGGTTGGAATTCCATGCTTAAAAATGTTATTATTTGCTGTTTTTAAAAATCGAGTGTTTTTGGTGCCCGAGGAAGAAAACGCGTGATGCCGGGGTCAGAAAAAAAGCTGCCCAGGAGCAAAAAAATTTTTTTGTCTTAAATGGAAAAACCAATGCTAGGATGAGTTTCGGGGTGGAATTCCATGCTTAAAAATGTTATTATTTGCTGTTTTTAAAAATCGAGTGTTTTTGGTGCCCGAGGAAGAAAACGCGTGATGCCGGGGTCAGAAAAAAAGATGCTCAGGAGCAAAAAAATTTTTTTGTCTTAAATGTACAAGTGGATGCTAGGATGAGTTTCGGGATGGAATTCCATGCTTAAAAATGTTATTATTTGCTGTTTTTAAAAATCGAGTGTTTTTGGTGCCCGAGGAAGAAAACGCGTGATGCCGGGTTCAGAAAAAAAGCTGCCCAGGAACAAAAAAATTTTTTTGTCTTAAATGGAAAAACCAATGCTAGGATGATTTTCGGGGTGGAATTCCATGGTTAAAAATGTTATTATTTGCTGTTTTTAAAAATTGAGTGTTTTTGGTGCCCGAGGAAGAAAACGCGTGATTCCGGGGTCAGAAAAAAAGATGCTCAGGAGCAAAAAAATTTTTTTGTCTTAAATGTACAAGTGGATGCTAGGATGAGTTTCGGGATGGAATTCCATGCTTAAAAATGTTATTATTTGCTGTTTTTAAAAATCGAGTGTTTTTGGTGCCCGAGGAAGAAAACGCGTGATGCCGGGGTCAGAAAAAAAGATGCTCAGGAGCAAAAAAAATTTTTTGTCTTAAATGTACAAGTGGATGCTAGGATGAGTTTCGGGATGGAATTCCATGCTTAAAAATGTTATTATTTGCTGTTTTTAAAAATTGAGTGTTTTTGGTGCCCGAGGAAGAAAACGTGTGATGCCGGGGTCAGAAAAAAAGATGCTCAGGAGCAAAAAAATTTTTTTGTCTTAAATGGAAAAACCAATGCTAGGATGAGTTTCGGGTTGGAATTCCATGCTTAAAAATGTTATTATTTGCTGTTTTTAAAAATCGAGTGTTTTTGGTGCCCGAGGAAGAAAACGCGTGATGCCGGGGTCAGAAAAAAAGATGCTCAGGAGCAAAAAAATTTTTTTTGTTTAAATGGAAAAACCAATGCTAGGATGAGTTTCGGGGTGGAATTCCATGCTTAAAAATGTTATTATTTGCTGTTTTGAAAAATCGAGTGTTTTTGGTGCCCGAGGAAGAAAACGCGTGATGCCGGGGTCAGAAAAAAAGCTGCCCAGGAGCAAAAAAATTTTTTTGTCTTAAATGGAAAAACCAATGCTAGGATGAGTTTCGGGGTGGAATTCCATGCTTAAAAATGTTATTATTTGCTGTTTTTAAAAATCGAGTGTTTTTGGTGCCCGAGGAAGAAAACGCGTGATGCCGGGGTCAGAAAAAAAGATGCTCAGGAGCAAAAAAATTTTTTTGTCTTAAATGTACAAGCGGATGCTAGGATGAGTTTCGGGGTGGAATTCCATGCTTAAAAATGTTATTATTTGCTGTTTTAAAAATTTGAGTGTTTTTGGTGCCCGAGGGAGAAAACGCGTGATGCCGGGGTCAGAAAAAAAGATGCTCAGGAGCAAAAAAATTTTTTTGTCTTTAATGGAAAAACCAATGCTAGGATGAGTTTCGGGGTGTAATTCCATGCTTAAAAATGTTATTATTTGCTGTTTTTAAAAATTGAGTGTTTTTGGTGCCCGAGGAAGAAAACGCGTGATGCCGGGGTCAGAAAAAAAGATGCTCAGGAGCAAAAAAAATTTTTTGTCTTAAATGTACAAGCGGATGCTAGGATGAGTTTCGGGGTGGAATTCCATGCTTAAAAATGTTATTATTTGCTGTTTTTAAAAATTGAGTGTTTTTGGTGCCCGAGGAAGAAAACGTGTGATGCCGGGGTCAGAAAAAAAGATGCTCAGGAGCAAAAAAATTTTTTTGTCTTAAATGGAAAAACCAATGCTAGGATGAGTTTCGGGTTGGAATTCCATGCTTAAAAATGTTATTATTTGCTGTTTTTAAAAATCGAGTGTTTTTGGTGCCCGAGGAAGAAAACGCGTGATGCCGGGGTCAGAAAAAAAGCTGCCCAGGAGCAAAAAAATTTTTTTGTCTTAAATGGAAAAACCAATGCTAGGATGAGTTTCGGGGTGGAATTCCATGCTTAAAAATGTTATTATTTGCTGTTTTTAAAAATCGAGTGTTTTTGGTGCCCGAGGAAGAAAACGCGTGATGCCGGGGTCAGAAAAAAAGATGCTCAGGAGCAAAAAAATTTTTTTGTCTTAAATGTACAAGCGGATGCTAGGATGAGTTTCGGGGTGGAATTCCATGCTTAAAAATGTTATTATTTGCTGTTTTAAAAATTTGAGTGTTTTTGGTGCCCGAGGGAGAAAACGCGTGATGCCGGGGTCAGAAAAAAAGATGCTCAGGAGCAAAAAAATTTTTTTGTCTTTAATGGAAAAACCAATGCTAGGATGAGTTTCGGGGTGGAATTCCATGCTTAAAAATGTTATTATTTGCTGTTTTGAAAAATCGAGTGTTTTTGGTGCCCGAGGAAGAAAACGCGTGATGCCGTGGTCAGAAAAAAAGATGCTCAGGAGCAAAAAATTGTTTTTGTCTTAAATGTACAAGTGGATGCTAGGATGAGTTTCGGGGTGGAATTCCATGCTTAAAAATGTTATTATTTGCTGTTTTTAAAAATTGAGTGTTTTTGGTGCCCGAGGAAGAAAACGCGTGATGCCGGGGTCAGAAAAAAAGATGCTCAGGAGCAAAAAAAATTTTTTGTCTTAAATGTACAAGTGGATGCTAGGATGAGTTTCGGGGTGGAATTCCATGCTTAAAAATGTTATTATTTGCTGTTTTTAAAAATCGAGTGTTTTTGGTGCCCGAGGAAGAAAACGCGTGATGCCGGGTTCAGAAAAAAAGCTGCCCAGGAGCAAAAAAATTTTTTTGTCTTAAATGGAAAAACCAATGCTAGGATGAGTTTCGGGGTGGAATTCCATGGTTAAAAATGTTATTATTTGCTGTTTTAAAAAATTGAGTGTTTTTGGTGCCCGAGGAAGAAAACGTGTGATGCCGGGGTCAGAAAAAAAGATGCTCAGGAGCAAAAAAATTTTTTTGTCTTAAATGGAAAAACCAATGCTAGGATGAGTTTCGGGTTGGAATTCCATGCTTAAAAATGTTATTATTTGCTGTTTTTAAAAATCGAGTGTTTTTGGTGCCCGAGGAAGAAAACGCGTGATGCCGGGGTCAGAAAAAAAGATGCTCAGGAGCAAAAAAATTTTTTTTGTTTAAATGGAAAAACCAATGCTAGGATGAGTTTCGGGGTGGAATTCCATGCTTAAAAATGTTATTGTTTGCTGTTTTTAAAAATCGAGTGTTTTTGGTGCCCGAGGAAGAAAACGCGTGATGCCGGGGTCAGAAAAAAAGCTGCCCAGGAGCAAAAAAATTTTTTTGTCTTAAATGGAAAAACCAATGCTAGGATGAGTTTCGGGGTGGAATTCCATGCTTAAAAATGTTATTATTTGCTGTTTTTAAAAATCGAGTGTTTTTGGTGCCCGAGGAAGAAAACGCGTGATGCCGGGGTCAGAAAAAAAGATGCTCAGGAGCAAAAAAATTTTTTTGTCTTAAATGTACAAGCGGATGCTAGGATGAGTTTCGGGGTGGAATTCCATGCTTAAAAATGTTATTATTTGCTGTTTTAAAAATTTGAGTGTTTTTGGTGCCCGAGGGAGAAAACGCGTGATGCCGGGGTCAGAAAAAAAGATGCTCAGGAGCAAAAAAAATTTTTTGTCTTAAATGTACAAGCGGATGCTAGGATGAGTTTCGGGGTGGAATTCCATGGTTAAAAATGTTATTATTTGCTGTTTTTAAAAATCGAGTGTTTTTGGTGCCCGAGGAAGAAAACGCGTGATGCCGGGGTCAGAAAAAAAGATGCTCAGGAGCAAAAAAAATTTTTTGTCTTAAATGTACAAGCGGATGCTAGGATGAGTTTCGGGGTGGAATTCCATGCTTAAAAATGTTATTATTTGCTGTTTTAAAAATTTGAGTGTTTTTGGTGCCCGAGGAAGAAAACGCGTGATGCCGTGGTCAGAAAAAAAGATGCTCAGGAGCAAAAAATTTTTTTTGTCTTAAATGTACAAGTGGATGCTAGGATGAGTTTCGGGGTGGAATTCCATGCTTAAAAATGTTATTATTTGCTGTTTTAAAAAATTGAGTGTTTTTGGTGCCCGAGGAAGAAAACGCGTGATGCCGGGGTCAGAAAAAAAGATGCTCAGGAGCAAAAAAAATTTTTTGTCTTAAATGGCAAAACCAATGCTAGGATGAGTTTCGGGGTGGAATTCCATGCTTAAAAATGTTATTATTTGCTGTTTTGAAAAATCGAGTGTTTTTGGGGCCCGAGGAAGAAAACGCGTGATGCCGGGGTCAGAAAAAAAATGCTCAGGAGCAAAAAAATTTTTTTGTCTTAAATGTACAAGTGGATGCTAGGATGAGTTTCGGGGTGGAATTCCATGCTTAAAAATGTTATTATTTGCTGTTTTTAAAAATTGAGTGTTTTTGGTGCCCGAGGAAGAAAACGCGTGATGCCGGGGTCAGAAAAAAAGCTGCTTAGGAGCAAAAAAATTTTTTTGTCTTAAATGTACAAGCGGATGCTAGGATGAGTTTCGGGGTGGAATTCCATGCTTAAAAATGTTATTATTTGCTGTTTTTAAAAATTGAGTGTTTTTGGTGCCCGAGGAAGAAAACGCGTGATGCCGGGGTCAGAAAAAAAGATGCTCAGGAGCAAAAAAAATTTTTTGTCTTAAATGTACAAGCGGATGCTAGGATGAGTTTTGGGGTGGAATTCCATGCTTAAAAATGTTATTATTTGCTGTTTTTAAAAATTGAGTGTTTTTGGTGCCCGAGGAAGAAAACGCGTGATGCCGGGGTCAGAAAAATTGATGCTCAGGAGCAAAAAAATTTTTTTGTCTTAAATGGAAAAACCAATGCTAGGATGAGTTTCGGGGTGTAATTCCATGCTTAAAAATGTTATTATTTGCTGTTTTTAAAAATTGAGTGTTTTTGGTGCCCGAGGAAGAAAACGCGTGATGCCGGGGTCAGAAAAAAAGATGCTCCGGAGCAAAAAATTTTTTTTTGTTTAAATGGAAAAACCAATGCTAGGATGAGTTTCGGGGTGGAATTCCATGCTTAAAAATGTTATTGTTTGCAGTTTTTAAAAATCGAGTGTTTTTGGTGCCCGAGGAAGAAAACGCGTGATGCCGGGGTCAGAAAAAAAGCTGCCCAGGAGCAAAAAATTTTTTTTGTCTTAAATGGAAAAACCAATGCTAGGATGAGTTTCGGGGTGGAATTCCATGCTTAAAAATGTTATTATTTGCTGTTTTTAAAAATCGAGTGTTTTTGGTGCCCGAGGAAGAAAACGCCTGATGCCGGGGTCAGAAAAAAAGATGCTCAGGAGCAAAAAAATTTTTTTTGTCTTAAATGGAAAAACCAATGCTAGGATGAGTTTCGGGGTGGAATTCCATGCTTAAAAATGTTATTATTTGCTGTTTTTAAGAATCGAGTGTTTTTGGTGCCCGAGGAAGAAAACGCGTGATGCCGGGGTCAGAAAAAAAGATGCTCAGGAGCAAAAAATTTTTTTGGTCTTAAATGGCAAAACCAATGCTAGGATGAGTTTCGGGGTGGAATTCCATGCTTAAAAATGTTATTATTTGCTGTTTTTAAAAATCGAGTGTTTTTGGTGCCCGAGGAAGAAAACTCGTGATGCCGGGGTCAGAAAAAAAGATGCTCAGGAGCAAAAAATTTTTTTGTCTTAAATGGCAAAACCAATGCTAGGATGAGTTTCGGGTTGGAATTCCATGCTTAAAAATGTTATTATTTGCTGTTTTTAAAAATCGAGTGTTTTTGGTGCCCAAGGAAGAAAACGCGTGATGCCGGGGTCAGAAAAAAAGATGCTCAGGAGCAAAAAAAAATTTTTGTCTTAAATGTACAAGCGGATGCTAGGATGAGTTTCGGTGTGGAATTCCATGCTTAAAAATGTTATTATTTGCTGTTTTTAAGAATCGAGTGTTTTTGGTGCCCGAGGAAGAAAACGCGTGATGCCGGGGTCAGAAAAAAAGCTGCTTAGGAGCAAAAAAATTTTTTTGTCTTAAATGTACAAGCGGATGCTAGGATGAGTTTCGGGGTGGAATTCCATGCTTAAAAATGTTATTATTTGCTGTTTTTAAAAATTGAATGTTTTTGGTGCCCGAGGAAGAAAACGCGTGATGCCGGGGTCAGAAAAAAAGATGCTCAGGAGCAAAAAATTTTTTTTGTCTTAAATGGAAAAACCAATGCTAGGATGAGTTTCGGGGTGGAATTCCATGCTTAAAAATGTTATTGTTTGCTGTTTTTAAAAATCGAGTGTTTTTGGTGCCCGAGGAAGAAAACGCGTGATGCCGGGGTCAGAAAAAAAGCTGCCCAGGAGCAAAAAATTTTTTTTGTCTTAAATGGAAAAACCAATGCTAGGATGAGTTTCGGGGTGGAATTCCATGCTTAAAAATGTTATTATTTGCTGTTTTTAAAAATCGAGTGTTTTTGGTGCCCGAGGAAGAAAACGCCTGATGCCGGGGTCAGAAAAAAAGATGCTCAGGAGCAAAAAAATTTTTTTTGTCTTAAATGGAAAAACCAATGCTAGGATGAGTTTCGGGGTGGAATTCCATGCTTAAAAATGTTATTATTTGCTGTTTTTAAGAATCGAGTGTTTTTGGTGCCCGAGGAAGAAAACGCGTGATGCCGGGGTCAGAAAAAAAGATGCTCAGGAGCAAAAAAATTTTTTGGTCTTAAATGGCAAAACCAATGCTAGGATGAGTTTCGGGGTGGAATTCCATGCTTAAAAATGTTATTATTTGCTGTTTTTAAAAATCGAGTGTTTTTGGTGCCCGAGGAAGAAAACGCGTGATGCCGGGGTCAGAAAAAAAGATGCTCAGGAGCAAAAATTTTTTTTGTCTTAAATGGCAAAACCAATGCTAGGATGAGTTTCGGGTTGGAATTCCATGCTTAAAAATGTTATTATTTGCTGTTTTTAAAAATCGAGTGTTTTTGGTGCCCGAGGAAGAAAACGCCTGATGCCGGGGTCAGAAAAAAAGCTGCTTAGGAGCAAAAAATTTTTTTTGTCTTAAATGTACAAGCAGATGCTAGGATGAGTTTCGGTGTGGAATTCCATGCTTAAAAATGTTATTATTTGCTGTTTTTAAGAATCGAGTGTTTTTGGTGCCCGAGGAAGAAAACGCGTGATGCCGGGGTCAGAAAAAAAGCTGCTTAGGAGCAAAAAAATTTTTTTGTCTTAAATGTACAAGCGGATGCTAGGATGAGTTTCGGGGTGGAATTCCATGCTTAAAAATGTTATTATTTGCTGTTTTTAAAAATTGAGTGTTTTTGGTGCCCGAGGAAGAAAACGCGTGATGCCGGGGTTAGAAAAAAAGATGCTCAGGAGCAAAAAAAATTTTTTGTCTTAAATGTACAAGCGGATGCTAGGATGAGTTTCGGGGTGGAATTCCATGCTTAAAAATGTTATTATTTGCTGTTTTTAAAAATTGAGTGTTTTTGGTGCCCGAGGAAGAAAACGCGTGATGCCGGGGTCAGAAAAATTGATGCTCAGGAGCAAAAAATTTTTTTTGTCTTAAATGGAAAAACCAATGCTAGGATGAGTTTCGGGGTGTAATTCCATGCTTAAAAATGTTATTATTTGCTGTTTTTAAAAATTGAGTGTTTTTGGTGCCCGAGGAAGAAAACGCGTGATGCCGGGGTCAGAAAAAAAGATGCTCAGGAGCAAAAAATTTTTTTTTGTTTAAATGGAAAAACCAATGCTAGGATGAGTTTCGGGGTGGAATTCCATGCTTAAAAATGTTATTGTTTGCTGTTTTTAAAAATCGAGTGTTTTTGGTGCCCGAGGAAGAAAACGCGTGATGCCGGGGTCAGAAAAAAAGCTGCCCAGGAGCAAAAAATTTTTTTTGTCTTAAATGGAAAAACCAATGCTAGGATGAGTTTCGGGGTGGAATTCCATGCTTAAAAATGTTATTATTTGCTGTTTTTAAAAATCGAGTGTTTTTGGTGCCCGAGGAAGAAAACGCCTGATGCCGGGGTCAGAAAAAAAGATGCTCAGGAGCAAAAAAATTTTTTTTGTCTTAAATGGAAAAACCAATGCTAGGATGAGTTTCGGGGTGGAATTCCATGCTTAAAAATGTTATTATTTGCTGTTTTTAAGAATCGAGTGTTTTTGGTGCCCGAGGAAGAAAACGCGTGATGCCGGGGTCAGAAAAAAAGATGCTCAGGAGCAAAAAATTTTTTTGGTCTTAAATGGCAAAACCAATGCTAGGATGAGTTTCGGGGTGGAATTCCATGCTTAAAAATGTTATTATTTGCTGTTTTTAAAAATCGAGTGTTTTTGGTGCCCGAGGAAGAAAACGCGTGATGCCGGGGTCAGAAAAAAAGATGCTCAGGAGCAAAAAAATTTTTTTCTCTTAAATGTACAAGCGGATGCTAGGATGAGTTTCGGGTTGGAATTCCATGCTTAAAAATGTTATTATTTGCTGTTTTTAAAAATTGAGTGTTTTTGGTGCCCGAGGAAGAAAACGCGTGATGCCGGGGTCAGAAAAAAAGATGCTCAGGAGCAAAAAAATTTTTTTGTCTTAAATGGAAAAACCAATGCTAGGATGAGTTTCGGGGTGGAATTCCATGCTTAAAAATGTTATTATTTGCTGTTTTTAAAAATCGAGTGTTTTTGGTGCCCAAGGAAGAAAACGCGTGATGCCGGGGTCAGAAAAAAAGATGCTCAGGAGCAAAAAAATTTTTTTGTCTTAAATGGCAAAACCAATGCTAGGATGAGTTTCGGGGTGGAATTCCATGCTTAAAAATGTTATTATTTGCTGTTTTTAAAAATCGAGTGTTTTTGGTGCCCAAGGAAGAAAACGCGTGATGCCGGGGTCAGAAAAAAAGATGCTCAGGAGCAAAAAATTTTTTTTGTCTTAAATGGCAAAACCAATGCTAGGATGAGTTTCGGGGTGGAATTCCATGCTTAAAAATGTTATTATTTGCTGTTTTTAAAAATCGAGTGTTTTTGGTGCCCAAGGAAGAAAACGCGTGATGCCGGGGTCAGAAAAAAAGATGCTCAGGAGCAAAAAATTTTTTTTGTCTTAAATGGCAAAACCAATGCTAGGATGAGTTTCGGGTTGGAATTCCATGCTTAAAAATGTTATTATTTGCTGTTTTTAAAAATCGAGTGTTTTTGGTGCCCAAGGAAGAAAACGCGTGATGCCGGGGTCAGAAAAAAAGATGCTCAGGAGCAAAAAAATTTTTTTGTCTTAAATGTACAAGTGGATGCTAGGATGAGTTTCGGGGTGGAATTCCATGCTTAAAAATGTTATTATTTGCTGTTTTTAAAAATTGAGTGTTTTTGGTGCCCGAGGAAGAAAACGCGTGATGCCGGGGTCAGAAAAAAAGATGCTCAGGAGCAAAAAAATTTTTTTGTCTTAAATGGAAAAACCAATGCTAGGATGAGTTTCGGGGTGGAATTCCATGCTTAAAAATGTTATTATTTGCTGTTTTTAAAAATCGAGTGTTTTTGGTGCCCAAGGAAGAAAACGCGTGATGCCGTGGTCAGAAAAAAAGATGCTCAGGAGCAAAAAATTTTTTTTGTCTTAAATGTACAAGTGGATGCTCGGATGAGTTTCGGGGTGGAATTCCATGCTTAAAAATGTTATTATTTGCTGTTTTTAAAAATTGAGTGTTTTTGGTGCCCGAGGAAGAAAACGCGTGATGCCGGGGTCAGAAAAAAAGATGCTCAGGAGCAAAAAAAAATTTTTGTCTTAAATGTACAAGCGGATGCTAGGATGAGTTTCGGGGTGGAATTCCATGCTTAAAAATGTTATTATTTGCTGTTTTTAAAAATTGAGTGTTTTTGGTGCCCGAGGAAGAAAACGCGTGATGCCGGGGTCAGAAAAAAAGCTGCCCAGGAGCAAAAAATTTTTTTTGTCTTAAATGTACAAGCGGATGCTAGGATGAGTTTCGGGGTGGAATTCCATGCTTAAAAATGTTATTATTTGCTGTTTTTAAAAATTGAGTGTTTTTGGTGCCCGAGGAAGAAAACGCGTGATGCCGGGGTCAGAAAAAAAGATGCTCAGGAGCAAAAAATTTTTTTGGTCTTAAATGGCAAAACCAATGCTAGGATGAGTTTCGGGGTGGAATTCCATGCTTAAAAATGTTATTATTTGCTGTTTTTAAAAATCGAGTGTTTTTGGTGCCCGAGGAAGAAAACGCGTGATGCCGGGGTCAGAAAAAAAGATGCTCAGGAGCAAAAAAATTTTTTTCTCTTAAATGTACAAGCGGATGCTAGGATGAGTTTCGGGTTGGAATTCCATGCTTAAAAATGTTATTATTTGCTGTTTTTAAAAATCGAGTGTTTTTGGTGCCCAAGGAAGAAAACGCGTGATGCCGGGGTCAGAAAAAAAGATGCTCAGGAGCAAAAAATTTTTTTTGTCTTAAATGGCAAAACCAATGCTAGGATGAGTTTCGGGGTGGAATTCCATGCTTAAAAATGTTATTATTTGCTGTTTTTAAAAATCGAGTGTTTTTGGTGCCCAAGGAAGAAAACGCGTGATGCCGGGGTCAGAAAAAAAGATGCTCAGGAGCAAAAAATTTTTTTTGTCTTAAATGGCAAAACCAATGCTAGGATGAGTTTCGGGGTGTAATTCCATGCTTAAAAATGTTATTATTTGCTGTTTTTAAAAATCGAGTCTTTTTGGCGCCCGAGGAAGAAAACGCGTGATGCCGGGGTCAGAAAAAAAGATGCTCAGGAGCAAAAAATTTTTTTTGTCTTAAATGGAAAAACCAATGCTAGGATGAGTTTCGGGGTGGAATTCCATGCTTAAAAATGTTATTATTTGCTGTTTTTAAAAATCGAGTGTTTTTGGTGCCCAAGGAAGAAAACGCGTGATGCCGGGGTCAGAAAAAAAGATGCTCAGGAGCAAAAAATTTTTTTTGTCTTAAATGGCAAAACCAATGCTAGGATGAGTTTCGGGGTGGAATTCCATGCTTAAAAATGTTATTATTTGCTGTTTTTAAAAATCGAGTGTTTTTGGTGCCCAAGGAAGAAAACGCGTGATGCCGGGGTCAGAAAAAAAGCTGCCCAGGAGCAAAAATTTTTTTTTGTCTTAAATGTACAAGCGGATGCTAGGATGAGTTTCGGGGTGGAATTCCATGCTTAAAAATGTTATTATTTGCTGTTTTGAAAAATCGAGTGTTTTTGGTGCCCGAGGAAGAAAACGCGTGATGCCGTGGTCAGAAAAAAAGATGCTCAGGAGCAAAAAATTTTTTTTGTCTTAAATGTACAAGTGGATGCTCGGATGAGTTTCGGGGTGGAATTCCATGCTTAAAAATGTTATTATTTGCTGTTTTTAAAAATTGAGTGTTTTTGGTGCCCGAGGAAGAAAACGCGTGATGCCGGGGTCAGAAAAAAAGATGCTCAGGAGCAAAAAAAAATTTTTGTCTTAAATGTACAAGCGGATGCTAGGATGAGTTTCGGGGTGGAATTCCATGCTTAAAAATGTTATTATTTGCTGTTTTTAAAAATTGAGTGTTTTTGGTGCCCGAGGAAGAAAACGCGTGATGCCGGGGTCAGAAAAAAAGCTGCCCAGGAGCAAAAAATTTTTTTTGTCTTAAATGTACAAGCGGATGCTAGGATGAGTTTCGGGGTGGAATTCCATGCTTAAAAATGTTATTATTTGCTGTTTTTAAAAATTGAGTGTTTTTGGTGCCCGAGGAAGAAAACGCGTGATGCCGGGGTCAGAAAAAAAGATGCTCAGGAGCAAAAAATTTTTTTGGTCTTAAATGGCAAAACCAATGCTAGGATGAGTTTCGGGGTGGAATTCCATGCTTAAAAATGTTATTATTTGCTGTTTTTAAAAATCGAGTGTTTTTGGTGCCCGAGGAAGAAAACGCGTGATGCCGGGGTCAGAAAAAAAGATGCTCAGGAGCAAAAAAATTTTTTTCTCTTAAATGTACAAGCGGATGCTAGGATGAGTTTCGGGTTGGAATTCCATGCTTAAAAATGTTATTATTTGCTGTTTTTAAAAATCGAGTGTTTTTGGTGCCCAAGGAAGAAAACGCGTGATGCCGGGGTCAGAAAAAAAGATGCTCAGGAGCAAAAAATTTTTTTTGTCTTAAATGGCAAAACCAATGCTAGGATGAGTTTCGGGGTGGAATTCCATGCTTAAAAATGTTATTATTTGCTGTTTTTAAAAATCGAGTGTTTTTGGTGCCCAAGGAAGAAAACGCGTGATGCCGGGGTCAGAAAAAAAGATGCTCAGGAGCAAAAAATTTTTTTTGTCTTAAATGGCAAAACCAATGCTAGGATGAGTTTCGGGGTGTAATTCCATGCTTAAAAATGTTATTATTTGCTGTTTTTAAAAATCGAGTCTTTTTGGCGCCCGAGGAAGAAAACGCGTGATGCCGGGGTCAGAAAAAAAGATGCTCAGGAGCAAAAAATTTTTTTTGTCTTAAATGGAAAAACCAATGCTAGGATGAGTTTCGGGGTGGAATTCCATGCTTAAAAATGTTATTATTTGCTGTTTTTAAAAATCGAGTGTTTTTGGTGCCCAAGGAAGAAAACGCGTGATGCCGGGGTCAGAAAAAAAGATGCTCAGGAGCAAAAAATTTTTTTT
The DNA here is from genome assembly GCF_059756535.1 of Pantherophis guttatus. Taxonomy (NCBI): domain Eukaryota; kingdom Metazoa; phylum Chordata; class Lepidosauria; order Squamata; family Colubridae; genus Pantherophis; species Pantherophis guttatus. Next base: position 18,135,610 of record NC_142075.1, on the reverse strand, counting down.
GTCTTAAATGGCAAAACCAATGCTAGGATGAGTTTCGGGGTGGAATTCCATGCTTAAAAATGTTATTATTTGCTGTTTTTAAAAATTGAGTGTTTTTGGTGCCCGAGGAAGAAAACGCGTGATGCCGGGGTCAGAAAAAAAGATGCTCAGGAGCAAAAAAATTTTTTTGTCTTAAATGGAAAAACCAATGCTAGGATGAGTTTCGGGGTGTAATTCCATGCTTAAAAATGTTATTATTTGCTGTTTTTAAAAATCGAGTGTTTTTGGTGCCCAAGGAAGAAAACGCGTGATGCCGGGGTCAGAAAAAAAGCTGCCCAGGAGCAAAAATTTTTTTTTGTCTTAAATGTACAAGCGGATGCTAGGATGAGTTTCGGGGTGGAATTCCATGCTTAAAAATGTTATTATTTGCTGTTTTGAAAAATCGAGTGTTTTTGGTGCCCGAGGAAGAAAACGCGTGATGCCGTGGTCAGAAAAAAAGATGCTCAGGAGCAAAAAATTTTTTTTGTCTTAAATGTACAAGTGGATGCTCGGATGAGTTTCGGGGTGGAATTCCATGCTTAAAAATGTTATTATTTGCTGTTTTTAAAAATTGAGTGTTTTTGGTGCCCGAGGAAGAAAACGCGTGATGCCGGGGTCAGAAAAAAAGATGCTCAGGAGCAAAAAAAATTTTTTGTCTTAAATGTACAAGCGGATGCTAGGATGAGTTTCGGGGTGGAATTCCATGCTTAAAAATGTTATTATTTGCTGTTTTTAAAAATTGAGTGTTTTTGGTGCCCGAGGAAGAAAACGCGTGATGCCGGGGTCAGAAAAAAAGCTGCCCAGGAGCAAAAAATTTTTTTTGTCTTAAATGTACAAGCGGATGCTAGGATGAGTTTCGGGGTGGAATTCCATGCTTAAAAATGTTATTATTTGCTGTTTTTAAAAATTGAGTGTTTTTGGTGCCCGAGGAAGAAAACGCGTGATGCCGGGGTCAGAAAAAAAGATGCTCAGGAGCAAAAAAATTTTTTTGTCTTAAATGGCAAAACCAATGCTAGGATGAGTTTCGGGGTGTAATTCCATGCTTAAAAACGTTATTATTTGCTGTTTTTAAAAATTGAGTGTTTTTGGTGCCCGAGGAAGAAAACGCGTGATGCCGGGGTCAGAAAAAAAGATGCTCAGGAGCAAAAAATTTTTTTTTGTTTAAATGGAAAAACCAATGCTAGGATGAGTTTCGGGGTGGAATTCCATGCTTAAAAATGTTATTGTTTGCTGTTTTTAAAAATCGAGTGTTTTTGGTGCCCGAGGAAGAAAACGCGTGATGCCGGGGTCAGAAAAAAAGCTGCCCAGGAGCAAAAAATTTTTTTTGTCTTAAATGGAAAAACCAATGCTAGGATGAGTTTCGGGGTGGAATTCCATGCTTAAAAATGTTATTATTTGCTGTTTTTAAAAATTGAGTGTTTTTGGTGCCCGAGGAAGAAAACGCGTGATGCCGGGGTCAGAAAAAAAGATGCTCAGGAGCAAAAAAATTTTTTTTGTCTTAAATGGAAAAACCAATGCTAGGATGAGTTTCGGGGTGGAATTCGATGCTTAAAAATGTTATTATTTGCTGTTTTTAAGAATCGAGTGTTTTTGGTGCCCGAGGAAGAAAACGCGTGATGCCGGGGTCAGAAAAAAAGATGCTCAGGAGCAAAAAAATTTTTTTTGTTTAAATGGAAAAACCAATGCTAGGATGAGTTTCGGGGTGGAATTCCATGCTTAAAAATGTTATTGTTTGCTGTTTTTAAAAATCGAGTGTTTTTGGTGCCCGAGGAAGAAAACGCGTGATGCCGGGGTCAGAAAAAAAGCTGCCCAGGAGCAAAAAAATTTTTTTGTCTTAAATGGAAAAACCAATGCTAGGATGAGTTTCGGGGTGGAATTCCATGCTTAAAAATGTTATTATTTGCTGTTTTTAAAAATTGAGTGTTTTTGGTGCCCGAGGAAGAAAACGCGTGATGCCGGGGTCAGAAAAAAAGATGCTCAGGAGCAAAAAAATTTTTTTTGTCTTAAATGGAAAAACCAATGCTAGGATGAGTTTCGGGGTGGAATTCGATGCTTAAAAATGTTATTATTTGCTGTTTTTAAGAATCGAGTGTTTTTGGTGCCCGAGGAAGAAAACGCGTGATGCCGGGGTCAGAAAAAAAGATGCTCAGGAGCAAAAAATTTTTTTGGTCTTAAATGGCAAAACCAATGCTAGGATCAGTTTCGGGGTGGAATTCCATGCTTAAAAATGTTATTATTTGCTGTTTTTAAAAATCGAGTGTTTTTGGTGCCCGAGGAAGAAAACGCGTGATGCCGGGGTCAGAAAAAAAGATGCTCAGGAGCAAAAAATTTTTTTGTCTTAAATGGCAAAACCAATGCTAGGATGAGTTTCGGGTTGGAATTCCATGCTTAAAAATGTTATTATTTGCTGTTTTTAAAAATCGAGTGTTTTTGGTGCCCGAGGAAGAAAACGCCTGATGCCGGGGTCAGAAAAAAAGCTGCTTAGGAGCAAAAAATTTTTTTTGTCTTAAATGTACAAGCAGATGCTAGGATGAGTTTCGGGGTGGAATTCCATGCTTAAAAATGTTATTATTTGCTGTTTTAAAAAATTGAGTGTTTTTGGTGCCCGAGGAAGAAAACGCGTGATGCCGGGGTCAGAAAAAAAGATGCTCAGGAGCAAAAAAATTTTTTTGTCTTAAATGGCAAAACCAATGCTAGGATGAGTTTCGGGGTGGAATTCCATGCTTAAAAATGTTATTATTTGCTGTTTTGAAAAATCGAGTGTTTTTGGTGCCCGAGGAAGAAAACGCGTGATGCCGGGGTCAGAAAAATTGATGCTCAGGAGCAAAAAATTTTTTTTGTCTTAAATGGAAAAACCAATGCTAGGATGAGTTTCGGGGTGTAATTCCATGCTTAAAAATGTTATTATTTGCTGTTTTTAAAAATTGAGTGTTTTTGGTGCCCGAGGAAGAAAACGCGTGATGCCGGGGTCAGAAAAAAAGATGCTCAGGAGCAAAAAATTTTTTTTTGTTTAAATGGAAAAACCAATGCTAGGATGAGTTTCGGGGTGGAATTCCATGCTTAAAAATGTTATTGTTTGCTGTTTTTAAAAATCGAGTGTTTTTGGTGCCCGAGGAAGAAAACGCGTGATGCCGGGGTCAGAAAAAAAGCTGCCCAGGAGCAAAAAATTTTTTTTGTCTTAAATGGAAAAACCAATGCTAGGATGAGTTTCGGGGTGGAATTCCATGCTTAAAAATGTTATTATTTGCTGTTTTTAAAAATCGAGTGTTTTTGGTGCCCGAGGAAGAAAACGCCTGATGCCGGGGTCAGAAAAAAAGATGCTCAGGAGCAAAAAAAATTTTTTTGTCTTAAATGGAAAAACCAATGCTAGGATGAGTTTCGGGGTGGAATTCCATGCTTAAAAATGTTATTATTTGCTGTTTTTAAGAATCGAGTGTTTTTGGTGCCCGAGGAAGAAAACGCGTGATGCCGGGGTCAGAAAAAAAGATGCTCAGGAGCAAAAAATTTTTTTGGTCTTAAATGGCAAAACCAATGCTAGGATGAGTTTCGGGGTGGAATTCCATGCTTAAAAATGTTATTATTTGCTGTTTTTAAAAATCGAGTGTTTTTGGTGCCCGAGGAAGAAAACGCGTGATGCCGGGGTCAGAAAAAAAGATGCTCAGGAGCAAAAAATTTTTTTGTCTTAAATGGCAAAACCAATGCTAGGATGAGTTTCGGGTTGGAATTCCATGCTTAAAAATGTTATTATTTGCTGTTTTTAAAAATCGAGTGTTTTTGGTGCCCAAGGAAGAAAACGCGTGATGCCGGGGTCAGAAAAAAAGATGCTCAGGAGCAAAAAAAATTTTTTCTCTTAAATGTACAAGCGGATGCTAGGATGAGTTTCGGGTTGGAATTCCATGCTTAAAAATGTTATTATTTGCTGTTTTTAAAAATTGAGTGTTTTTGGTGCCCGAGGAAGAAAACGCGTGATGCCGGGGTCAGAAAAAAAGATGCTCAGGTGCAAAAAATTTTTTTTGTCTTAAATGGCAAAACCAATGCTAGGATGAGTTTCGGGGTGTAATTCCATGCTTAAAAATGTTATTATTTGCTGTTTTTAAAAATTGAGTGTTTTTGGTGCCCGAGGAAGAAAACGCGTGATGCCGGGGTCAGAAAAAAAGATGCTCAGGAGCAAAAAATTTTTTTTGTCTTAAATGGAAAAACCAATGCTAGGATGAGTTTCGGGGTGGAATTCCATGCTTAAAAATGTTATTATTTGCTGTTTTTAAAAATCGAGTGTTTTTGGTGCCCAAGGAAGAAAACGCGTGATGCCGGGGTCAGAAAAAAAGCTGCCCAGGAGCAAAAATTTTTTTTTGTCTTAAATGTACAAGCGGATGCTAGGATGAGTTTCGGGGTGGAATTCCATGCTTAAAAATGTTATTATTTGCTGTTTTGAAAAATCGAGTGTTTTTGGTGCCCGAGGAAGAAAACGCGTGATGCCGTGGTCAGAAAAAAAGATGCTCAGGAGCAAAAAAAATTTTTTGTCTTAAATGTACAAGTGGATGCTCGGATGAGTTTCGGGGTGGAATTCCATGCTTAAAAATGTTATTATTTGCTGTTTTTAAAAATTGAGTGTTTTTGGTGCCCGAGGAAGAAAACGCGTGATGCCGGGGTCAGAAAAAAAGATGCTCAGGAGCAAAAAAAATTTTTTGTCTTAAATGTACAAGCGGATGCTAGGATGAGTTTCGGGGTGGAATTCCATGCTTAAAAATGTTATTATTTGCTGTTTTTAAAAATTGAGTGTTTTTGGTGCCCGAGGAAGAAAACGCGTGATGCCGGGGTCAGAAAAAAAGCTGCCCAGGAGCAAAAAATTTTTTTTGTCTTAAATGTACAAGCGGATGCTAGGATGAGTTTCGGGGTGGAATTCCATGCTTAAAAATGTTATTATTTGCTGTTTTTAAAAATTGAGTGTTTTTGGTGCCCGAGGAAGAAAACGCGTGATGCCGGGGTCAGAAAAAAAGCTGCCCAGGAGCAAAAAATTTTTTTTGTCTTAAATGGAAAAACCAATGCTAGGATGAGTTTCGGGGTGGAATTCCATGCTTAAAAATGTTATTATTTGCTGTTTTTAAGAATCGAGTGTTTTTGGTGCCCGAGGAAGAAAACGCGTGATGCCGGGGTCAGAAAAAAAGATGCTCAGGAGCAAAAAATTTTTTTGGTCTTAAATGGCAAAACCAATGCTAGGATCAGTTTCGGGGTGGAATTCCATGCTTAAAAATGTTATTATTTGCTGTTTTTAAAAATCGAGTGTTTTTGGTGCCCGAGGAAGAAAACGCGTGATGCCGGGGTCAGAAAAAAAGATGCTCAGGAGCAAAAAATTTTTTTGTCTTAAATGGCAAAACCAATGCTAGGATGAGTTTCGGGTTGGAATTCCATGCTTAAAAATGTTATTATTTGCTGTTTTTAAAAATCGAGTGTTTTTGGTGCCCGAGGAAGAAAACGCGTGATGCCGGGGTCAGAAAAAAAGATGCTCAGGAGCAAAAAAATTTTTTTGTCTTAAATGGCAAAACCAATGCTAGGATGAGTTTCGGGGTGGAATTCCATGCTTAAAAATGTTATTATTTGCTGTTTTGAAAAATCGAGTGTTTTTGGTGCCCGAGGAAGAAAACGCGTGATGCCGGGGTCAGAAAAAAAGATGCTCAGGAGCAAAAAAAATTTTTTGTCTTAAATGTACAAGCGGATGCTAGGATGAGTTTCGGGGTGGAATTCCATGCTTAAAAATGTTATTATTTGCTGTTTTTAAAAATTGAGTGTTTTTGGTGCCCGAGGAAGAAAACGCGTGATGCCGGGGTCAGAAAAAAAGCTGCCCAGGAGCAAAAAAATTTTTTTGTCTTAAATGTACAAGCGGATGCTAGGATGAGTTTCGGGGTGGAATTCCATGCTTAAAAATGTTATTATTTGCTGTTTTAAAAAATTGAGTGTTTTTGGTGCCCGAGGAAGAAAACGCGTGATGCCGGGGTCAGAAAAAAAGATGCTCAGGAGCAAAAAAATTTTTTTGTCTTAAATGGCAAAACCAATGCTAGGATGAGTTTCGGGGTGTAATTCCATGCTTAAAAATGTTATTATTTGCTGTTTTTAAAAATTGAGTGTTTTTGGTGCCCGAGGAAGAAAACGCGTGATGCCGGGGTCAGAAAAAAAGCTGCCCAGGAGCAAAAATTTTTTTTTGTCTTAAATGGAAAAACCAATGCTAGGATGAGTTTCGGGGTGGAATTCCATGCTTAAAAATGTTATTATTTGCTGTTTTTAAAAATCGAGTGTTTTTGGTGCCCGAGGAAGAAAACGCCTGATGCCGGGGTCAGAAAAAAAGATGCTCAGGAGCAAAAAAATTTTTTTTGTCTTAAATGGAAAAACCAATGCTAGGATGAGTTTCGGGGTGGAATTCCATGCTTAAAAATGTTATTATTTGCTGTTTTTAAGAATCGAGTGTTTTTGGTGCCCGAGGAAGAAAACGCGTGATGCCGGGGTCAGAAAAAAAGATGCTCAGGAGCAAAAAAATTTTTTGGTCTTAAATGGCAAAACCAATGCTAGGATCAGTTTCGGGGTGGAATTCCATGCTTAAAAATGTTATTATTTGCTGTTTTTAAAAATCGAGTGTTTTTGGTGCCCGAGGAAGAAAACGCGTGATGCCGGGGTCAGAAAAAAAGATGCTCAGGAGCAAAAAATTTTTTTGTCTTAAATGGCAAAACCAATGCTAGGATGAGTTTCGGGTTGGAATTCCATGCTTAAAAATGTTATTATTTGCTGTTTTTAAAAATCGAGTGTTTTTGGTGCCCGAGGAAGAAAACGCGTGATGCCGGGGTCAGAAAAAAAGCTGCTTAGGAGCAAAAAATTTTTTTTGTCTTAAATGTACAAGCAGATGCTAGGATGAGTTTCGGTGTGGAATTCCATGCTTAAAAATGTTATTATTTGCTGTTTTTAAGAATCGAGTGTTTTTGGTGCCCGAGGAAGAAAACGCGTGATGCCGGGGTCAGAAAAAAAGATGCTCAGGAGCAAAAAAAATTTTTGGTCTTAAATGGCAAAACCAATGCTAGGATGAGTTTCGGGGTGGAATTCCATGCTTAAAAATGTTATTATTTGCTGTTTTTAAAAATTGAGTGTTTTTGGTGCCCGAGGAAGAAAACGCGTGATGCCGGGGTCAGAAAAAAAGATGCTCAGGTGCAAAAAAATTTTTTTGTCTTAAATGTACAAGTGGATGCTAGGATGAGTTTCGGGGTGGAATTCCATGCTTAAAAATGTTATTATTTGCTGTTTTTAAAAATTGAGTGTTTTTGGTGCCCGAGGAAGAAAACGCGTGATGCCGGGGTCAGAAAAAAAGATGCTCAGGAGCAAAAAAATTTTTTTGTCTTAAATGGAAAAACCAATGCTAGGATGAGTTTCGGGCTGGAATTCCATGCTTAAAAATGTTATTATTTGCTGTTTTTAAAAATCGAGTGTTTTTGGTGCCCAAGGAAGAAAACGCGTGATGCCGGGGTCAGAAAAAAAGATGCTCAGGAGCAAAAAATTTTTTTTGTCTTAAATGGCAAAACCAATGCTAGGATGAGTTTCGGGGTGGAATTCCATGCTTAAAAATGTTATTATTTGCTGTTTTTAAAAATCGAGTGTTTTTGGTGCCCAAGGAAGAAAACGCGTGATGCCGGGGTCAGAAAAAAAGCTGCCCAGGAGCAAAAAATTTTTTTTGTCTTAAATGTACAAGCGGATGCTAGGATGAGTTTCGGGGTGGAATTCCATGCTTAAAAATGTTATTATTTGCTGTTTTAAAAAATTGAGTGTTTTTGGTGCCCGAGGAAGAAAACGCGTGATGCCGGGGTCAGAAAAAAAGATGCTCAGGAGCAAAAAAATTTTTTTGTCTTAAATGGCAAAACCAATGCTAGGATGAGTTTCGGGGTGGAATTCCATGCTTAAAAATGTTATTATTTGCTGTTTTGAAAAATCGAGTGTTTTTGGTGCCCGAGGAAGAAAACGCGTGATGCCGGGGTCAGAAAAAAAGATGCTCAGGAGCAAAAAAAATTTTTTGTCTTAAATGTACAAGCGGATGCTAGGATGAGTTTCGGGGTGGAATTCCATGCTTAAAAATGTTATTATTTGCTGTTTTTAAAAATTGAGTGTTTTTGGTGCCCGAGGAAGAAAACGCGTGATGCCGGGGTCAGAAAAAAAGCTGCCCAGGAGCAAAAAATTTTTTTTGTCTTAAATGTACAAGCGGATGCTAGGATGAGTTTCGGGGTGGAATTCCATGCTTAAAAATGTTATTATTTGCTGTTTTAAAAAATTGAGTGTTTTTGGTGCCCGAGGAAGAAAACGCGTGATGCCGGGGTCAGAAAAAAAGATGCTCAGGAGCAAAAAAATTTTTTTGTCTTAAATGGCAAAACCAATGCTAGGATGAGTTTCGGGGTGGAATTCCATGCTTAAAAATGTTATTATTTGCTGTTTTGAAAAATCGAGTGTTTTTGGTGCCCGAGGAAGAAAACGCGTGATGCCGGGGTCAGAAAAAAAGATGCTCAGGAGCAAAAAAATTTTTTTGTCTTAAATGTACAAGTGGATGCTAGGATGAGTTTCGGGGTGGAATTCCATGCTTAAAAATGTTATTATTTGCTGTTTTTAAAAATTGAGTGTTTTTGGTGCCCGAGGAAGAAAACGCGTGATGCCGGGGTCAGAAAAAAAGATGCTCAGGAGCAAAAAATTTTTTTTGTCTTAAATGGCAAAACCAATGCTAGGATGAGTTTCGGGGTGGAATTCCATGCTTAAAAATGTTATTATTTGCTGTTTTTAAAAATCGAGTGTTTTTGGTGCCCAAGGAAGAAAACGCGTGATGCCGGGGTCAGAAAAAAAGATGCTCAGGAGCAAAAAATTTTTTTTGTCTTAAATGGCAAAACCAATGCTAGGATGAGTTTCGGGGTGTAATTCCATGCTTAAAAATGTTATTATTTGCTGTTTTAAAAAATTGAGTGTTTTTGGTGCCCGAGGAAGAAAACGCGTGATGCCGGGGTCAGAAAAAAAGCTGCCCAGGAGCAAAAATTTTTTTTTGTCTTAAATGTACAAGCGGATGCTAGGATGAGTTTCGGGGTGGAATTCCATGCTTAAAAATGTTATTATTTGCTGTTTTAAAAAATTGAGTGTTTTTGGTGCCCGAGGAAGAAAACGCGTGATGCCGGGGTCAGAAAAAAAGATGCTCAGGAGCAAAAAATTTTTTTTGTCTTAAATGGCAAAACCAATGCTAGGATGAGTTTCGGGGTGGAATTCCATGCTTAAAAATGTTATTATTTGCTGTTTTGAAAAATCGAGTGTTTTTGGTGCCCGAGGAAGAAAACGCGTGATGCCGGGGTCAGAAAAAAAGATGCTCAGGAGCAAAAAAAATTTTTTGTCTTAAATGTACAAGCGGATGCTAGGATGAGTTTCGGGGTGGAATTCCATGCTTAAAAATGTTATTATTTGCTGTTTTTAAAAATTGAGTGTTTTTGGTGCCCGAGGAAGAAAACGCGTGATGCCGGGGTCAGAAAAAAAGCTGCCCAGGAGCAAAAAATTTTTTTTGTCTTAAATGTACAAGCGGATGCTAGGATGAGTTTCGGGGTGGAATTCCATGCTTAAAAATGTTATTATTTGCTGTTTTAAAAAATTGAGTGTTTTTGGTGCCCGAGGAAGAAAACGCGTGATGCCGGGGTCAGAAAAAAAGATGCTCAGGAGCAAAAAAATTTTTTTGTCTTAAATGGCAAAACCAATGCTAGGATGAGTTTCGGGGTGGAATTCCATGCTTAAAAATGTTATTATTTGCTGTTTTGAAAAATCGAGTGTTTTTGGTGCCCGAGGAAGAAAACGCGTGATGCCGGGGTCAGAAAAAAAGATGCTCAGGAGCAAAAAAATTTTTTTGTCTTAAATGTACAAGTGGATGCTAGGATGAGTTTCGGGGTGGAATTCCATGCTTAAAAATGTTATTATTTGCTGTTTTTAAAAATTGAGTGTTTTTGGTGCCCGAGGAAGAAAACGCGTGATGCCGGGGTCAGAAAAAAAGCTGCTTAGGAGCAAAAAAATTTTTTTGTCTTAAATGTACAAGCGGATGCTAGGATGAGTTTCGGGGTGGAATTCCATGCTTAAAAATGTTATTATTTGCTGTTTTTAAAAATCGAGTGTTTTTGGTGCCCGAGGAAGAAAACGCGTGATGCCGGGGTCAGAAAAAAAGATGCTCAGGAGCAAAAAAAATTTTTTGTCTTAAATGTACAAGCGGATGCTAGGATGAGTTTCGGGGTGGAATTCCATGCTTAAAAATGTTATTATTTGCTGTTTTTAAAAATTGAGTGTTTTTGGTGCCCGAGGAAGAAAACGCGTGATGCCGGGGTCTGAAAAATTGATGCTCAGGAGCAAAAAAAATTTTTTGTCTTAAATGGAAAAACCAATGCTAGGATGAGTTTCGGGGTGTAATTCCATGCTTAAAAATGTTATTATTTGCTGTTTTTAAAAATTGAGTGTTTTTGGTGCCCGAGGAAGAAAACGCGTGATGCCGGGGTCAGAAAAAAAGATGCTCAGGAGCAAAAAATTTTTTTTGTCTTAAATGGCAAAACCAATGCTAGGATGAGTTTCGGGTTGGAATTCCATGCTTAAAAATGTTATTATTTGCTGTTTTTAAAAATCGAGTGTTTTTGGTGCCCGAGGAAGAAAACGCGTCATGCCGGGGTCAGAAAAAAAGATGCTCAGGAGCAAAAAAATTTTTTTGTCTTAAATGGAAAAACCAATGCTAGGATGAGTTTCGGGGTGGAATTCCATGCTTAAAAATGTTATTATTTGCTGTTTTTAAAAATCGAGTGTTTTTGGTGCCCAAGGAAGAAAACGCGTGATGCCGGGGTCAGAAAAAAAGATGCTCAGGAGCAAAAAATTTTTTTTGTCTTAAATGGAAAAACCAATGCTAGGATGAGTTTCGGGTTGGAATTCCATGCTTAAAAATGTTATTATTTGCTGTTTTTAAAAATCGAGTGTTTTTGGTGCCCGAGGAAGAAAACGCGTGATGCCGGGGTCAGAAAAAAAGATGCTCAGGGGCAAAAAAATTTTTTTGTCTTAAATGGAAAAACCAATGCTAGGATGAGTTTCGGGGAGGAATTCCATGCTTAAAAATGTTATTATTTGCCGTTTTTAAAAATCGAGTGTTTTTGGTGCCCAAGGAAGAAAACGCGTGATGCCGGGGTCAGAAAAAAAGCTGCTTAGGAGCAAAAAAACTTTTTTGTCTTAAATGGAAAAACCAATGCTAGGATGAGTTTCGGTGTGGAATTCCATGCTTAAAAATGTTATTATTTGCTGTTTTAAAAATTTGAGTGTTTTTGGTGCCCGAGGAAGAAAACGCGTGATACCGGGGTCAGAAAAAAAGATGCTCAGGAGCAAAAAAAATTTTTTGTCTTAAATGTACAAGCGGATGCTAGGATGAGTTTCGGGGTGGAATTCCATGCTTAAAAATGTTATTATTTGCTGTTTTTAAAAATTGAGTGTTTTTGGTGCCCGAGGAAGAAAACGCGTGATGCCGGGGTCAGAAAAAAAGATGCTCAGGAGCAAAAAAAAATTTTTGTCTTAAATGTACAAGCGGATGCTAGGATGAGTTTCGGTGTGGAATTCCATGCTTAAAAATGTTATTATTTGCTGTTTTTAAAAATTGAGTGTTTTTGGTGCCCGAGGAAGAAAACGCGTGATGCCGGGGTCAGAAAAAAAGATGCTCAGGAGCAAAAAATTTTTTTGTCTTAAATGGCAAAACCAATGCTAGGATGAGTTTCGGGTTGGAATTCCATGCTTAAAAATGTTATTATTTGCTGTTTTTAAAAATTGAGTGTTTTTGGTGCCCGAGGAAGAAAACGCGTGATGCCGGGGTCAGAAAAAAAGATGCTCAGGAGCAAAAAAAAATTTTTGTCTCAAATGTACAAGCAGATGCTAGGATGAGTTTCGGGGTGGAATTCCATGCTTAAAAATGTTATTATTTGCTGTTTTTAAAAATTGAGTGTTTTTGGTGCCCGAGGAAGAAAACGCGTGATGCCGGGGTCAGAAAGAAAGATGCTCAGGAGCAAAAAAATTTTTTTGTCTTAAATGTACAAGCGGATGCTAGGATGAGTTTCGGGGTGGAATTCCATGCTTAAAAATGTTATTATTTGCTGTTTTTAAAAATTGAGTGTTTTTGGTGCCCGAGGAAGAAAACGCGTGATGCCGGGGTCAGAAAAAAAGATGCTCAGGAGCAAAAAAATTTTTTTGTCTTAAATGTACAAGCGGATGCTAGGATGAGTTTCGGGGTGGAATTCCATGCTTAAAAATGTTATTATTTGCTGTTTTTAAAAATTGAGTGTTTTTGGTGCCCGAGGAAGAAAACGCGTGATGCCGGGGTCAGAAAAATTGATGCTCAGGAGCAAAAAAAATTTTTTGTCTTAAATGTACAAGCGGATGCTAGGATGAGTTTCGGGGTGGAATTCCATGCTTAAAAATGTTATTATTTGCTGTTTTAAAAAATTGAGTGTTTATGGTGCCCGAGGAAGAAAACGCGTGATGCCGGGGTCAGAAAAAAAGATGCTCAGGAGCAAAAAAAAATTTTTGTCTTAAATGTACAAGCGGATGCTAGGATGAGTTTCGGGTTGGAATTCCATGCTTAAAAATGTTATTATTTGCTGTTTTTAAAAATTGAGTGTTTTTGGTGCCCGAGGAAGAAAACGCGTGATGCCGGGGTCAGAAAAAAAGATGCTCAGGAGCAAAAAAAATTTTTTGTCTTAAATGTACAAGCGGATGCTAGGATGAGTTTCGGGGTGGAATTCAATGCTTAAAAATGTTATTATTTGCTGTTTTTAAAAATTGAGTGTTTTTGGTGCCCGAGGAAGAAAACGCGTGATGCCGGGGTCAGAAAAAAAGATGCTCAGGAGCAAAAAAATTTTTTTGTCTTAAATGGAAAAACCAATGCTAGGATGAGTTTCGGGGTGGAATTCCATGCTTAAAAATGTTATTATTTGCTGTTTTAAAAAATTGAGTGTTTTTGGTGCCCGAGGAAGAAAACGCGTGATGCCGGGGGTCAGAAAAAAAGCTGCTTAGGAGCAAAAAAAAATTTTTTGTCTTAAATGTAGAAGCGGATGCTAGGATGAGTTTCGGGGTGGAATTCCATGCTTAAAAATGTTATTATTTGCTGTTTTTAAAAATTGAGTGTTTTTGGTGCCCGAGGAAGAAAACGCGTGATGCCGGGGTCAGAAAAAAAGATGCTCAGGAGCAAAAAAAATTTTTTGTCTTAAATGTACAAGCGGATGCTAGGATGAGTTTCGGGGTGGAATTCCATGCTTAAAAATGTTATTATTTGCTGTTTTAAAAAATTGAGTGTTTTTGGTGCCCGAGGAAGAAAACGCGTGATGCCGGGGTCAGAAAAAAAGATGCTCAGGAGCAAAAATTTTTTTTTGTCTTAAATGTACAAGCGGATGCTAGGATGAGTTTCGGGGTGGAATTCCATGCTTAAAAATGTTATTATTTGCTGTTTTTAAAAATCGAGTGTTTTTGGTGCCCGAGGAAGAAAACGCGTGATGCCGGGGTCAGAAAAAAAGATGCTCAGGAGCAAAAAAAATTTTTTGTCTTAAATATACAAGCAGATGCTAGGATGAGTTTCGGGGTGGAATTCCATGCTTAAAAATGTTATTATTTGCTGTTTTTAAAAATTGAGTGTTTTTGGTGCCCGAGGAAGAAAACGCGTGATGCCGGGGTCAGAAAAAAAGATGCTCAGGAGCAAAAATTTTTTTTTGTCTTAAATATACAAGCAGATGCTAGGATGAGTTTCGGGGTGGAATTCCATGCTTAAAAATGTTATTATTTGCTGTTTTTAAAAATCGAGTGTTTTTGGTGCCCGAGGAAGAAAACGCGTGATGCCGGGGTCAGAAAAAAAGATGCTCAGGAGAAAAAAAAATTTTTTGTCTTAAATGTACAAGCGGATGCTAGGATGAGTTTCGGGGTGGAATTCCATGCTTAAAAATGTTATTATTTGCTGTTTTTAAAAATTGAGTGTTTTTGGTGCCCGAGGAAGAAAACGCGTGATGCCGGGGTCAGAAAAAAAGCTGCCCAGGAGCAAAAAATTTTTTTTGTCTTAAATGTACAAGCGGATGCTAGGATGAGTTTCGGGGTGGAATTCCATGCTTAAAAATGTTATTATTTGCTGTTTTTAAAAATTGAGTGTTTTTGGTGCCCGAGGAAGAAAACGCGTGATGCCGGGGTCAGAAAAAAAGATGCTCAGGAGCAAAAAAATTTTTTTGTCTTAAATGGCAAAACCAATGCTAGGATGAGTTTCGGGGTGGAATTCCATGCTTAAAAATGTTATTATTTGCTGTTTTGAAAAATCGAGTGTTTTTGGTGCCCGAGGAAGAAAACGCGTGATGCCGGGGTCAGAAAAAAAGATGCTCAGGAGCAAAAAAATTTTTTTGTCTTAAATGTACAAGCGGATGCTAGGATGAGTTTCGGGGTGGAATTCCATGCTTAAAAATGTTATTATTTGCTGTTTTTAAAAATCGAGTGTTTTTGGTGCCCGAGGAAGAAAACGCGTGATGCCGGGGTCAGAAAAAAAGATGCTCAGGAGCAAAAAAAATTTTTTGTCTTAAATGTACAAGCGGATGCTAGGATGAGTTTCGGGGTGGAATTCCATGCTTAAAAATGTTATTATTTGCTGTTTTTAAAAATTGAGTGTTTTTGGTGCCCGAGGAAGAAAACGCGTGATGCCGGGGTCAGAAAAATTGATGCTAAGGAGCAAAAAAAATTTTTTGTCTTAAATGGAAAAACCAATGCTAGGATGAGTTTCGGGGTGTAATTCCATGCTTAAAAATGTTATTATTTGCTGTTTTTAAAAATTGAGTGTTTTTGGTGCCCGAGGAAGAAAACGCGTGATGCCGGGGTCAGAAAAAAAGATGCTCAGGAGCAAAAAATTTTTTTTGTCTTAAATGGCAAAACCAATGCTAGGATGAGTTTCGGGTTGGAATTCCATGCTTAAAAATGTTATTATTTGCTGTTTTTAAAAATCGAGTGTTTTTGGTGCCCGAGGAAGAAAACGCGTGATGCCGGGGTCAGAAAAAAAGATGCTCAGGAGCAAAAAAATTTTTTTGTCTTAAATGGAAAAACCAATGCTAGGATGAGTTTCGGGGTGGAATTCCATGCTTAAAAATGTTATTATTTGCTGTTTTTAAAAATCGAGTGTTTTTGGTGCCCAAGGAAGAAAACGCGTGATGCCGGGGTCAGAAAAAAAGATGCTCAGGAGCAAAAAATTTTTTTTGTCTTAAATGGCAAAACCAATGCTAGGATGAGTTTCGGGTTGGAATTCCATGCTTAAAAATGTTATTATTTGCTGTTTTTAAAAATCGAGTGTTTTTGGTGCCCGAGGAAGAAAACGCGTGATGCCGGGGTCAGAAAAAAAGATGCTCAGGGGCAAAAAATTTTTTTTGTCTTAAATGGAAAAACCAATGCTAGGATGAGTTTCGGGGAGGAATTCCATGCTTAAAAATGTTATTATTTGCCGTTTTTAAAAATCGAGTGTTTTTGGTGCCCAAGGAAGAAAACGCGTGATGCCGGGGTCAGAAAAAAAGCTGCTTAGGAGCAAAAAAACTTTTTTGTCTTAAATGGAAAAACCAATGCTAGGATGAGTTTCGGTGTGGAATTCCATGCTTAAAAATGTTATTATTTGCTGTTTTAAAAATTTGAGTGTTTTTGGTGCCCGAGGAAGAAAACGCGTGATACCGGGGTCAGAAAAAAAGATGCTCAGGAGCAAAAAAATTTTTTTGTCTTAAATGTACAATCGGATGCTAGGATGAGTTTCGGGGTGGAATTCCATGCTTAAAAATGTTATTATTTGCTGTTTTAAAAAATTGAGTGTTTATGGTGCCCGAGGAAGAAAACGCGTGATGCCGGGGTCAGAAAAAAAGATGCTCAGGAGCAAAAAAAAATTTTTGTCTTAAATGTACAAGCGGATGCTAGGATGAGTTTCGGGTTGGAATTCCATGCTTAAAAATGTTATTATTTGCTGTTTTTAAAAATTGAGTGTTTTTGGTGCCCGAGGAAGAAAACGCGTGATGCCGGGGTCAGAAAAAAAGATGCTCAGGAGCAAAAAAAATTTTTTGTCTTAAATGTACAAGCGGATGCTAGGATGAGTTTCGGGGTGGAATTCAATGCTTAAAAATGTTATTATTTGCTGTTTTTAAAAATTGAGTGTTTTTGGTGCCCGAGGAAGAAAACGCGTGATGCCGGGGTCAGAAAAAAAGATGCTCAGGAGCAAAAAAATTTTTTTGTCTTAAATGGAAAAACCAATGCTAGGATGAGTTTCGGGGTGGAATTCCATGCTTAAAAATGTTATTATTTGCTGTTTTAAAAAATTGAGTGTTTTTGGTGCCCGAGGAAGAAAACGCGTGATGCCGGGGGTCAGAAAAAAAGCTGCTTAGGAGCAAAAAAAAATTTTTTGTCTTAAATGTAGAAGCGGATGCTAGGATGAGTTTCGGGGTGGAATTCCATGCTTAAAAATGTTATTATTTGCTGTTTTAAAAAATTGAGTGTTTTTGGTGCCCGAGGAAGAAAACGCGTGATGCCGGGGTCAGAAAAAAAGATGCTCAGGAGCAAAAATTTTTTTTTGTCTTAAATGTACAAGCGGATGCTAGGATGAGTTTCGGGGTGGAATTCCATGCTTAAAAATGTTATTATTTGCTGTTTTTAAAAATCGAGTGTTTTTGGTGCCCGAGGAAGAAAACGCGTGATGCCGGGGTCAGAAAAAAAGATGCTCAGGAGCAAAAAAAATTTTTTGTCTTAAATATACAAGCAGATGCTAGGATGAGTTTCGGGGTGGAATTCCATGCTTAAAAATGTTATTATTTGCTGTTTTTAAAAATTGAGTGTTTTTGGTGCCCGAGGAAGAAAACGCGTGATGCCGGGGTCAGAAAAAAAGATGCTCAGGAGCAAAAATTTTTTTTTGTCTTAAATATACAAGCAGATGCTAGGATGAGTTTCGGGGTGGAATTCCATGCTTAAAAATGTTATTATTTGCTGTTTTTAAAAATCGAGTGTTTTTGGTGCCCGAGGAAGAAAACGCGTGATGCCGGGGTCAGAAAAAAAGATGCTCAGGAGCAAAAAAAATTTTTTGTCTTAAATGTACAAGCGGATGCTAGGATGAGTTTCGGGGTGGAATTCCATGCTTAAAAATGTTATTATTTGCTGTTTTTAAAAATTGAGTGTTTTTGGTGCCCGAGGAAGAAAACGCGTGATGCCGGGGTCAGAAAAAAAGCTGCCCAGGAGCAAAAAATTTTTTTTGTCTTAAATGTACAAGCGGATGCTAGGATGAGTTTCGGGGTGGAATTCCATGCTTAAAAATGTTATTATTTGCTGTTTTTAAAAATTGAGTGTTTTTGGTGCCCGAGGAAGAAAACGCGTGATGCCGGGGTCAGAAAAAAAGATGCTCAGGAGCAAAAAAATTTTTTTGTCTTAAATGTACAAGTGGATGCTAGGATGAGTTTCGGGGTGGAATTCCATGCTTAAAAATGTTATTATTTGCTGTTTTTAAAAATTGAGTGTTTTTGGTGCCCGAGGAAGAAAACGCGTGATGCCGGGGTCAGAAAAAAAGCTGCTTAGGAGCAAAAAAAATTTTTTGTCTTAAATGTACAAGCGGATGCTAGGATGAGTTTCGGGGTGGAATTCCATGCTTAAAAATGTTATTATTTGCTGTTTTTAAAAATCGAGTGTTTTTGGTGCCCGAGGAAGAAAACGCGTGATGCCGGGGTCAGAAAAAAAGATGCTCAGGAGCAAAAAAAATTTTTTGTCTTAAATGTACAAGCGGATGCTAGGATGAGTTTCGGGGTGGAATTCCATGCTTAAAAATGTTATTATTTGCTGTTTTTAAAAATTGAGTGTTTTTGGTGCCCGAGGAAGAAAACGCGTGATGCCGGGGTCAGAAAAATTGATGCTCAGGAGCAAAAAAAATTTTTTGTCTTAAATGGAAAAACCAATGCTAGGATGAGTTTCGGGGTGTAATTCCATGCTTAAAAATGTTATTATTTGCTGTTTTTAAAAATTGAGTGTTTTTGGTGCCCGAGGAAGAAAACGCGTGATGCCGGGGTCAGAAAAAAAGATGCTCAGGAGCAAAAAATTTTTTTTGTCTTAAATGGCAAAACCAATGCTAGGATGAGTTTCGGGTTGGAATTCCATGCTTAAAAATGTTATTATTTGCTGTTTTTAAAAATCGAGTGTTTTTGGTGCCCGAGGAAGAAAACGCGTGATGCCGGGGTCAGAAAAAAAGATGCTCAGGAGCAAAAAAATTTTTTTGTCTTAAATGGAAAAACCAATGCTAGGATGAGTTTCGGGGTGGAATTCCATGCTTAAAAATGTTATTATTTGCTGTTTTTAAAAATCGAGTGTTTTTGGTGCCCAAGGAAGAAAACGCGTGATGCCGGGGTCAGAAAAAAAGATGCTCAGGAGCAAAAAAATTTTTTTGTCTTAAATGGCAAAACCAATGCTAGGATGAGTTTCGGGTTGGAATTCCATGCTTAAAAATGTTATTATTTGCTGTTTTTAAAAATCGAGTGTTTTTGGTGCCCGAGGAAGAAAACGCGTGATGCCGGGGTCAGAAAAAAAGATGCTCAGGGGCAAAAAATTTTTTTTGTCTTAAATGGAAAAACCAATGCTAGGATGAGTTTCGGGGAGGAATTCCATGCTTAAAAATGTTATTATTTGCCGTTTTTAAAAATCGAGTGTTTTTGGTGCCCAAGGAAGAAAACGCGTGATGCCGGGGTCAGAAAAAAAGCTGCTTAGGAGCAAAAAAACTTTTTTGTCTTAAATGGAAAAACCAATGCTAGGATGAGTTTCGGTGTGGAATTCCATGCTTAAAAATGTTATTATTTGCTGTTTTAAAAATTTGAGTGTTTTTGGTGCCCGAGGAAGAAAACGCGTGATACCGGGGTCAGAAAAAAAGATGCTCAGGAGCAAAAAAATTTTTTTGTCTTAAATGTACAAGCGGATGCTAGGATGAGTTTCGCGGTGGAATTCCATGCTTAAAAATGTTATTATTTGCTGTTTTTAAAAATTGAGTGTTTTTGGTGCCCGAGGAAGAAAACGCGTGATGCCGGGGTCAGAAAAAAAGATGCTCAGGAGCAAAAAAAAATTTTTGTCTTAAATGTACAAGCGGATGCTAGGATGAGTTTCGGTGTGGAATTCCATGCTTAAAAATGTTATTATTTGCTGTTTTTAAAAATTGAGTGTTTTTGGTGCCCGAGGAAGAAAACGCGTGATGCCGGGGTCAGAAAAAAAGATGCTCAGGAGCAAAAAATTTTTTTGTCTTAAATGGCAAAACCAATGCTAGGATGAGTTTCGGGTTGGAATTCCATGCTTAAAAATGTTATTATTTGCTGTTTTTAAAAATTGAGTGTTTTTGGTGCCCGAGGAAGAAAACGCGTGATGCCGGGGTCAGAAAAAAAGATGCTCAGGAGCAAAAAAAAATTTTTGTCTCAAATGTACAAGCAGATGCTAGGATGAGTTTCGGGGTGGAATTCCATGCTTAAAAATGTTATTATTTGCTGTTTTTAAAAATTGAGTGTTTTTGGTGCCCGAGGAAGAAAACGCGTGATGCCGGGGTCAGAAAGAAAGATGCTCAGGAGCAAAAAAATTTTTTTGTCTTAAATGTACAAGCGGATGCTAGGATGAGTTTCGGGGTGGAATTCCATGCTTAAAAATGTTATTATTTGCTGTTTTTAAAAATTGAGTGTTTTTGGTGCCCGAGGAAGAAAACGCGTGATGCCGGGGTCAGAAAAAAAGATGCTCAGGAGCAAAAAAATTTTTTTGTCTTAAATGTACAAGCGGATGCTAGGATGAGTTTCGGGGTGGAATTCCATGCTTAAAAATGTTATTATTTGCTGTTTTTAAAAATTGAGTGTTTTTGGTGCCCGAGGAAGAAAACGCGTGATGCCGGGGTCAGAAAAATTGATGCTCAGGAGCAAAAAAATTTTTTTGTCTTAAATGTACAAGCGGATGCTAGGATGAGTTTCGGGGTGGAATTCCATGCTTAAAAATGTTATTATTTGCTGTTTTTAAAAATTGAGTGTTTTTGGTGCCCGAGGAAGAAAACGCGTGATGCCGGGGTCAGAAAAAAAGATGCTCAGGAGCAAAAAAAAATTTTTGTCTTAAATGTACAAGCGGATGCTAGGATGAGTTTCGGTGTGGAATTCCATGCTTAAAAATGTTATTATTTGCTGTTTTTAAAAATTGAGTGTTTTTGGTGCCCGAGGAAGAAAACGCGTGATGCCGGGGTCAGAAAAAAAGATGCTCAGGAGCAAAAAATTTTTTTGTCTTAAATGGCAAAACCAATGCTAGGATGAGTTTCGGGTTGGAATTCCATGCTTAAAAATGTTATTATTTGCTGTTTTTAAAAATTGAGTGTTTTTGTTGCCCGAGGAAGAAAACGCGTGATGCCGGGGTCAGAAAGAAAGATGCTCAGGAGCAAAAAAATTTTTTTGTCTTAAATGTACAAGCGGATGCTAGGATGAGTTTCGGGGTGGAATTCCATGCTTAAAAATGTTATTATTTGCTGTTTTTAAAAATTGAGTGTTTTTGGTGCCCGAGGAAGAAAACGCGTGATGCCGGGGTCAGAAAAAAAGATGCTCAGGAGCAAAAAAAATTTTTTGTCTTAAATGTACAAGCGGATACTAGGATGAGTTTCGGGGTGGAATTCCATGCTTAAAAATGTTATTATTTGCTGTTTTTAAAAATTGAGTGTTTTTGGTGCCCGAGGAAGAAAACGCGTGATGCCGGGGTCAGAAAAATTGATGCTCAGGAGCAAAAAAATTTTTTTGTCTTAAATGTACAAGCGGATGCTAGGATGAGTTTCGGGGTGGAATTCCATGCTTAAAAATGTTATTATTTGCTGTTTTAAAAAATTGAGTGTTTATGGTGCCCGAGGAAGAAAACGCGTGATGCCGGGGTCAGAAAAAAAGATGCTCAGGAGCAAAAAAAAATTTTTGTCTTAAATGTACAAGCGGATGCTAGGATGAGTTTCGGGTTGGAATTCCATGCTTAAAAATGTTATTATTTGCTGTTTTTAAAAATTGAGTGTTTTTGGTGCCCGAGGAAGAAAACGCGTGATGCCGGGGTCAGAAAAAAAGATGCTCAGGAGCAAAAAAAATTTTTTGTCTTAAATGTACAAGCGGATGCTAGGATGAGTTTCGGGGTGGAATTCAATGCTTAAAAATGTTATTATTTGCTGTTTTTAAAAATTGAGTGTTTTTGGTGCCCGAGGAAGAAAACGCGTGATGCCGGGGTCAGAAAAAAAGATGCTCAGGAGCAAAAAAATTTTTTTGTCTTAAATGGAAAAACCAATGCTAGGATGAGTTTCGGGGTGGAATTCCATGCTTAAAAATGTTATTATTTGCTGTTTTAAAAAATTGAGTGTTTTTGGTGCCCGAGGAAGAAAACGCGTGATGCCGGGGGTCAGAAAAAAAGCTGCTTAGGAGCAAAAAAAAATTTTTTGTCTTAAATGTAGAAGCGGATGCTAGGATGAGTTTCGGGGTGGAATTCCATGCTTAAAAATGTTATTATTTGCTGTTTTTAAAAATTGAGTGTTTTTGGTGCCCGAGGAAGAAAACGCGTGATGCCGGGGTCAGAAAAAAAGATGCTCAGGAGCAAAAAAAATTTTTTGTCTTAAATGTACAAGCGGATGCTAGGATGAGTTTCGGGGTGGAATTCCATGCTTAAAAATGTTATTATTTGCTGTTTTAAAAAATTGAGTGTTTTTGGTGCCCGAGGAAGAAAACGCGTGATGCCGGGGTCAGAAAAAAAGCTGCCCAGGAGCAAAAAATTTTTTTTGTCTTAAATGGAAAAACCAATGCTAGGATGAGTTTCGGGGTGGAATTCCATGCTTAAAAATGTTATTATTTGCTGTTTTTAAAAATCGAGTGTTTTTGGTGCCCGAGGAAGAAAACGCGTGATACCGGGGTCAGAAAAAAAGATGCTCAGGAGCAAAAAAAATTTTTTGTCTTAAATATACAAGCAGATGCTAGGATGAGTTTCGGGGTGGAATTCCATGCTTAAAAATGTTATTATTTGCTGTTTTTAAAAATTGAGTGTTTTTGGTGCCCGAGGAAGAAAACGCGTGATGCCGGGGTCAGAAAAAAAGATGCTCAGGAGCAAAAAAATTTTTTTTGTCTTAAATGGCAAAACCAATGCTAGGATGAGTTTCGGGTTGGAATTCCATGCTTAAAAATGTTATTATTTGCTGTTTTTAAAAATCGAGTGTTTTTGGTGCCCGAGGAAGAAAACGCGTGATACCGGGGTCAGAAAAAAAGATGCTCAGGAGCAAAAAAAATTTTTTGTCTTAAATATACAAGCAGATGCTAGGATGAGTTTCGGGGTGGTATTCCATGCTTAAAAATGTTATTATTTGCTGTTTTAAAAAATTGAGTGTTTTTGGTGCCCGAGGAAGAAAACGCGTGATGCCGGGGTCAGAAAAAAAGATGCTCAGGAGCAAAAAATTTTTTTTGTCTTAAATGGCAAAACCAATGCTAGGATGAGTTTCGGGTTGGAATTCCATGCTTAAAAATGTTATTATTTGCTGTTTTTAAAAATCGAGTGTTTTTGGTGCCCGAGGAAGAAAACGCGTGATGCCGGGGTCAGAAAAAAAGCTGCTTAGGAGCAAAAAAAATTTTTTGTCTTAAATGTACTAGCGGATGCTAGGATGAGTTTCGGGGTGGAATTCCATGCTTAAAAATGTTATTATTTGCTGTTTTAAAAAATTGAGTGTTTTTGGTGCCCGAGGAAGAAAACGCGTGATGCCGGGGTCAGAAAAAAAGATGCTCAGGAGCAAAAAAAATTTTTTGTCTTAAATGTACAAGCGGATGCTAGGATGAGTTTCGGGGTGGAATTCCATGCTTAAAAATGTTATTCTTTGCTGTTTTTAAAAATTGAGTGTTTTTGGTGCCCGAGGAAGAAAACGCGTGATGCTGGGGTCAGAAAAAAAGATGCTCAGGAGCAAAAAAAAATTTTTGTCTTAAATGTACAAGCGGATGCTAGGATGAGTTTCGGGGTGGAATTCCATGCTTAAAAATGTTATTATTTGCTGTTTTTAAAAATCGAGTGTTTTTGGTGCCCGAGGAAGAAAACGCGTGATGCCGGGGTCAGAAAAAAAGATGCTCAGGAGCAAAAAAAATTTTTTGTCTTAAATGTACAAGCGGATGCTAGGATGAGTTTCGGGGTGGAATTCCATGCTTAAAAATGTTATTATTTGCTGTTTTTAAAAATTGAGTGTTTTTGGTGCCCGAGGAAGAAAACGCGTGATGCCGGGGTCAGAAAAAAAGATGCTCAGGAGCAAAAAAAATTTTTTGTCTTAAATGTACAAGCGGATGCTAGGATGAGTTTCGGGGTGGAATTCCATGCTTAAAAATGTTATTATTTGCTGTTTTTAAAAATTGAGTGTTTTTGGTGCCCGAGGAAGAAAACGCGTGATGCCGGGGTCAGAAAAAAAGATGCTCAGGAGCAAAAAAAATTTTTTGTCTTAAATGTACAAGTGGATGCTAGGATGAGTTTCGGGGTGGAATTCCATGCTTAAAAATGTTATTATTTGCTGTTTTTAAAAATTGAGTGTTTTTGGTGACCGAGGAAGAAAACGCGTGATGCCGGGGTCAGAAAAAAAGCTGCTTAGGAGCAAAAAATTTCTTTTGTCTTTAATGTACAAGCGGATGCTAGGATGAGTTTCGGGGTGGAATTCCATGCTTAAAAATGTTATTATTTGCTGTTTTAAAAAATTGAGTGTTTTTGGTGCCCGAGGAAGAAAACGCGTGATGCCGGGGTCAGAAAAAAAGCTGCCCAGGAGCAAAAAATTTTTTTTGTCTTAAATATACAAGCAGATGCTAGGATGAGTTTCGGGGTGGAATTCCATGCTTAAAAATGTTATTATTTGCTGTTTTTAAAAATTGAGTGTTTTTGGTGCCCGAGGAAGAAAACGCGTGATGCCGGGGTCAGAAAAAAAGCTGCCCAGGAGCAAAAAATTTTTTTTGTCTTAAATATACAAGCAGATGCTAGGATGAGTTTCGGGGTGGAATTCCATGCTTAAAAATGTTATTATTTGCTGTTTTTAAAAATTGAGTGTTTTTGGTGCCCGAGGAAGAAAACGCGTGATGCCGGGGTCAGAAAAAAAGATGCTCAGGAGCAAAAAAATTTTTTTGTCTTAAATGTACAAGCGGATGCTAGGATGAGTTTCGGGGTGGAATTCCATGCTTAAAAATGTTATTATTTGCTGTTTTTTAAAATTGAGTGTTTTTGGTGCCCGAGGAAGAAAACGCGTGATGCCGGGGTCAGAAAAAAAGCTGCTTAGGAGCAAAAAAATTTTTTTGTCTTTAATGTACAAGCGGATGCTAGGATGAGTTTCGGGGTGGAATTCCATGCTTAAAAATGTTATTATTTGCTGTTTTTAAAAATCGAGTGTTTTTGGTGCCCGAGGAAGAAAACGCGTGATGCCGGGGTCAGAAAAAAAGATGCTCAGGAGCAAAAAAATTTTTTTGTCTTAAATGTACAAGCGGATGCTAGGATGAGTTTCGGGGTGGAATTCCATGCTTAAAAATGTTATTATTTGCTGTTTTAAAAAATTGAGTGTTTTTGGTGCCCGAGGAAGAAAACGCGTGATGCCGGGGTCAGAAAAAAAGCTGCTTAGGAGCAAAAAAATTTTTTTGTCTTAAATGTACAAGCGGATGCTAGGATGAGTTTCGGGGTGGAATTCCATGCTTAAAAATGTTATTATTTGCTGTTTTAAAAAATTGAGTGTTTTTGGTGCCCGAGGAAGAAAACGCGTGATGCCGGGGTCAGAAAAAAAGCTGCTTAGGAGCAAAAAAAATTTTTTGTCTTAAATGTACAAGCGGATGCTAGGATGAGTTTCGGGGTGGAATTCCATGCTTAAAAATGTTATTATTTGCTGTTTTAAAAAATTGAGTGTTTTTGGTGCCCGAGGAAGAAAAGGCGTGATGCCGGGGTCAGAAAAAAAGATGCTCAGGAGCAAAAAAATTTTTTTGTCTTAAATGTACAAGCGGATGCTAGGATGAGTTTCGGGGTGGAATTCCATGCTTAAAAATGTTATTATTTGCTGTTTTAAAAAATTGAGTGTTTTTGGTGCCCGAGGAAGAAAACGCGTGATGCCGGGGTCAGAAAAAAAGCTGCGTAGGAGCAAAAAAATTTTTTTGTCTTAAATGTACAAGCGGATGCTAGGATGAGTTTCGGATTGGAATTCCATGCTTAAAAATGTTATTATTTGCTGTTTTTAAAAATTGAGTGTTTTTGGTGCCCGAGGAAGAAAACGCGTGATGCCGGGGTCAGAAAAAAAGCTGCCCAGGAGCAAAAAAATTTTTTTGTCTTAAATATACAAGCAGATGCTAGGATGAGTTTCGGGGTGGAATTCCATGCTTAAAAATGTTATTATTTGCTGTTTTTAAAAATTGAGTGTTTTTGGTGCCCGAGGAAGAAAACGCGTGATGCCGGGGTCAGAAAAAAAGATGCTCAGGAGCAAAAAATTTTTTTTGTCTTAAATGTACAAGCGGATGCTAGGATGAGTTTCGGGGTGGAATTCCATGCTTAAAAATGTTATTATTTGCTGTTTTTAAAAATTGAGTGTTTTTGGTGCCCGAGGAAGAAAACGCGTGATGCCGGGGTCAGAAAAAAAGCTGCTTAGGAGCAAAAAAATTTTTTTGTCTTTAATGTACAAGCGGATGCTAGGATGAGTTTCGGGGTGGAATTCCATGCTTAAAAATGTTATTATTTGCTGTTTTTAAAAATCGAGTGTTTTTGGTGCCCGAGGAAGAAAACGCGTGATGCCGGGGTCAGAAAAAAAGATGCTCAGGAGCAAAAAAATTTTTTTGTCTTAAATGTACAAGCGGATGCTAGGATGAGTTTCGGGGTGGAATTCCATGCTTAAAAATGTTATTATTTGCTGTTTTAAAAAATTGAGTGTTTTTGGTGCCCGAGGAAGAAAACGCGTGATGCCGGGGTCAGAAAAAAAGCTGCTTAGGAGCAAAAAATTTTTTTTGTCTTAAATGTACAAGCGGATGCTAGGATGAGTTTCGGGGTGGAATTCCATGCTTAAAAATGTTATTATTTGCTGTTTTAAAAAATTGAGTGTTTTTGGTGCCCGAGGAAGAAAAGGCGTGATGCCGGGGTCAGAAAAAAAGATGCTTAGGAGCAAAAAAATTTTTTTGTCTTAAATGTACAAGCGGATGCTAGGATGAGTTTCGGGGTGGAATTCCATGCTTAAAAATGTTATTATTTGCTGTTTTTAAAAATTGAGTGTTTTTGGTGCCCGAGGAAGAAAACGCGTGATGCCGGGGTCAGAAAAAAAGATGCTCAGGAGCAAAAAAATTTTTTTGTCTTAAATGTACAAGCGGATGCTAGGATGAGTTTCGGGGTGGAATTCCATGCTTAAAAATGTTATTATTTGCTGTTTTAAAAAATTGAGTGTTTTTGGTGCCCGAGGAAGAAAAGGCGTGATGCCGGGGTCAGAAAAAAAGATGCTTAGGAGCAAAAAAATTTTTTTGTCTTAAATGTACAAGCGGATGCTAGGATGAGTTTCGGGGTGGAATTCCATGCTTAAAAATGTTATTATTTGCTGTTTTTAAAAATTGAGTGTTTTTGGTGCCCGAGGAAGAAAACGCGTGATGCCGGGGTCAGAAAAAAAGATGCTCAGGAGCAAAAAAAATTTTTTGTCTTAAATGTACAAGCGGATGCTAGGATGAGTTTCGGATTGGAATTCCATGCTTAAAAATGTTATTATTTGCTGTTTTTAAAAATTGAGTGTTTTTGGTGCCCGAGGAAGAAAACGCGTGATGCCGGGGTCAGAAAAAAAGCTGCTTAGGAGCAAAAAAATTTTTTTGTCTTTAATGTACAAGCGGATGCTAGGATGAGTTTCGGGGTGGAATTCCATGCTTAAAAATGTTATTATTTGCTGTTTTAAAAAATTGAGTGTTTTTGGTGCCCGAGGAAGAAAACGCGTGATGCCGGGGTCAGAAAAAAAGATGCTCAGGAGCAAAAAAAATTTTTTGTCTTAAATGTACAAGCGGATGCTAGGATGAGTTTCGGATTGGAATTCCATGCTTAAAAATGTTATTATTTGCTGTTTTTAAAAATTGAGTGTTTTTGGTGCCCGAGGAAGAAAACGCGTGATGCCGGGGTCAGAAAAAAAGATGCTCAGGAGCAAAAAAAATTTTTTGTCTTAAATGTACAAGCGGATGCTAGGATGAGTTTCGGGGTGGAATTCCATGCTCAAAAATGTTATTATTTGCTGTTTTTAAAAATTGAGTGTTTTTGGTGCCCGAGGAAGAAAACGCGTGATGCCGGGATCAGAAAAAAAGATGCTCAGGAGCAAAAAAATTTTTTTGTCTTAAATGTACAAGCGGATGCTAGGATGAGTTTCGGGGTGGAATTCCATGCTTAAAATGTTATTATTTGCTGTTTTAAAAAATCGAGTGTTTTTGGTGCCCGAGGAAGAAAACGCGTGATGCCAGGGTCAGAAAAAAAGATGCTCAGGAGCAAAAAAAATTTTTTGTCTTAAATGTACAAGCAGATGCTAGGATGAGTTTCGGGGTGGAATTCCATGCTTAAAAATGTTATTATTTGCTGTTTTTAAAAATCGAGTGTTTTTGGTGCCCGAGGAAGAAAACGCGTGATGCCGGGATCAGAAAAAAAGATGCTCAGGAGCAAAAAAAATTTTTTGTCTTAAATGTACAAGCGGATGCTAGGATGAGTTTCGGGGTGGAATTCCATGCTTAAAATGTTATTATTTGCTGTTTTTAAAAATCGAGTGTTTTTGGTGCCCGAGGAAGAAAACGCGTGATGCCGGGGTCAGAAAAAAAGATGCTCAGGAGCAAAAAAAATTTTTTGTCTTAAATGTACAAGCAGATGCTAGGATGAGTTTCGGGGTGGAATTCCATGCTTAAAAATGTTATTATTTGCTGTTTTAAAAAATTGAGTGTTTTTGGTGCCCGAGGAAGAAAACGCGTGATGCCGGGGTCAGAAAAAAAGATGCTCAGGAGCAAAAAAAATTTTTTGTCTTAAATGTACAAGCAGATGCTAGGATGAGTTTCGGATTGGAATTCCATGCTTAAAAATGTTATTATTTGCTGTTTTTAAAAATCGAGTGTTTTTGGTGCCCGAGGAAGAAAACGCGTGATGCCGGGGTCAGAAAAAAAGATGCTCAGGAGCAAAAAAATTTTTTTGTCTTAAATGTACAAGCGGATGCTAGGATGAGTTTCGGGGTGGAATTCCATGCTTAAAAATGTTATTATTTGCTGTTTTAAAAAATTGAGTGTTTTTGGTGCCCGAGGAAGAAAACGCGTGATGCCGGGGTCAGAAAAAAAGCTGCCCAGGAGCAAAAAATTTTTTTTGTCTTAAATGGAAAAACCAATGCTAGGATGAGTTTCGGGGTGTAATTCCATGCTTAAAAATGTTATTATTTGCTGTTTTTAAAAATTGAGTGTTTTTGGTGCCCGAGGAAGAAAACGCGTGATGCCGGGGTCAGAAAAAAAGCTGCCCAGGAGCAAAAAATTTTTTTTGTCTTAAATGGAAAAACCAATGCTAGGATGAGTTTCGGGGTGGAATTCCATGCTTAAAAATGTTATTATTTGCTGTTTTTAAAAATCGAGTGTTTTTGGTGCCCGAGGAAGAAAACGCGTGATGCCGGGGTCAGAAAAAAAGATGTTCAGGAGCAAAAAATTTTTTTTGTCTTAAATGTACAAGCAGATGCTAGGATGAGTTTCGGGGTGGAATTCCATGCTTAAAAATGTTATTATTTGCTGTTTTTAAAAATTGAGTATTTTTGGTGCCCGAGGAAGAAAACGCGTGATGCCGGGGTCAGAAAAAAAGATGCTCAGGAGCAAAAAATTTTTTTTGTCTTAAATGTACAAGTGGATGCTAGGATGAGTTTCGGGGTGGAATTCCATGCTTAAAAATGTTATTATTTGCTGTTTTTAAAAATCGAGTGTTTTTGGTGCCCGAGGAAGAAAACGCGTGATGCCGGGGTCAGAAAAAAAGATGCTCAGGAGCAAAAAAAATTTTTTGTCTTAAATGTACAAGCGGATGCTAGGATGAGTTTCGGGGTGGAATTCCATGCTTAAAAATGTTATTATTTGCTGTTTTAAAAAATTGAGTGTTTTTGGTGCCCGAGGAAGAAAACGCGTGATGCCGGGGTCAGAAAAAAAGCTGCCCAGGAGCAAAAAAATTTTTTTGTCTTAAATGGAAAAACCAATGCTAGGATGAGTTTCGGGGTGGAATTCCATGCTTAAAAATGTTATTATTTGCTGTTTTTAAAAATCGAGTGTTTTTGGTGCCCGAGGAAGAAAACGCGTGATGCCGGGGTCAGAAAAATTGATGCTCAGGAGCAAAAATTTTTTTTTGTCTTAAATGTACAAGCGGATGCTAGGATGAGTTTCGGGGTGGAATTCCATGCTTAAAAATGTTATTATTTGCTGTTTTTAAAAATTGAGTGTTTTTGGTGCCCGAGGAAGAAAACGCGTGATGCCGGGGTCAGAAAAAAAGATGCTCAGGAGCAAAAATTTTTTTTTGTCTTAAATGTACAAGCGGATGCTAGGATGAGTTTCGGGGTGGAATTCCATGCTTAAAAATGTTATTATTTGCTGTTTTTAAAAATTGAGTGTTTTTGGTGCCCGAGGAAGAAAACGCGTGATGCCGGGGTCAGAAAAAAAGCTGCCCAGGAGCAAAAAAAATTTTTTGTCTTAAATGGAAAAACCAATGCTAGGATGAGTTTCGGGGTGGAATTCCATGCTTAAAAATGTTATTATTTGCTGTTTTTAAAAATTGAGTGTTTTTGGTGCCCGAGGAAGAAAACGCGTGATGCCGGGGTCAGAAAAAAAGCTGCCCAGGAGCAAAAAAAATTTTTTGTCTTAAATGGAAAAACCAATGCTAGGATGAGTTTCGGGGTGGAATTCCATGCTTAAAAATGTTATTATTTGCTGTTTTTAAAAATTGAGTGTTTTTGGTGCCCGAGGAAGAAAACGCGTGATGCCGGGGTCAGAAAAATTGATGCTCAGGAGCAAAAAATTTTTTTTGTCTTAAATGTACAAGCGGATGCTAGGATGAGTTTCGGGGTGGAATTCCATGCTTAAAAATGTTATTATTTGCTGTTTTTAAAAATTGAGTGTTTTTGGTGCCCGAGGAAGAAAACGCGTGATGCCGGGGTCAGAAAAAAAGATGCTCAGGAGCAAAAAAAATTTTTTGTCTTAAATGTACAAGCGGATGCTAGGATGAGTTTCGGGGTGGAATTCCATGTTTAAAAATGTTATTATTTGCTGTTTTTAAAAATTGAGTGTTTTTGGTGCCCGAGGAAGAAAACGCGTGATGCCGGGGTCAGAAATAAAGCTGCTTAGGAGCAAAAAAATTTTTTTGTCTTAAATGTACAAGCGGATGCTAGGATGAGTTTCGGGGTGGAATTCCATGCTTAAAAATGTTATTATTTGCTGTTTTTAAAAATTGAGTGTTTTTGGTGCCCGAGGAAGAAAACGCGTGATGCCGGGGTCAGAAAAAAAGATGCTCAGGAGCAAAAAAAATTTTTTGTCTTAAATGTACAAGCGGATGCTAGGATGAGTTTCGGGGTGGAATTCCATGCTTAAAAATGTTATTATTTGCTGTTTTTAAAAATTGAGTGTTTTTGGTGCCCGAGGAAGAAAACGCGTGATGCCGGGGTCAGAAAAAAAGCTGCCCAGGAGCAAAAAATTTTTTTTGTCTTAAATGGAAAAACCAATGCTAGGATGAGTTTCGGGGTGGAATTCCATGCTTAAAAATGTTATTATTTGCTGTTTTTAAAAATTGAGTGTTTTTGGTGCCCGAGGAAGAAAACGCGTGATGCCGGGGTCAGAAAAAAAGCTGCCCAGGAGCAAAAATTTTTTTTTGTCTTAAATGGAAAAACCAATGCTAGGATGAGTTTCGGGGTGGAATTCCATGCTTAAAAATGTTATTATTTGCTGTTTTTAAAAATCGAGTGTTTTTGGTGCCCGAGGAAGAAAACGCGTGATGCCGGGGTCAGAAAAAAAGATGCTCAGGAGCAAAAAACATTTTTTGTCTTAAATATACAAGCAGATGCTAGGATGAGTTTCGGGGTGGAATTCCATGCTTAAAAATGTTATTATTTGCTGTTTTTAAAAATTGAGTGTTTTTGGTGCCCGAGGAAGAAAACGCGTGATGCCGGGGTCAGAAAAAAAGATGCTCAGGAGCAAAAAAAATTTTTTGTCTTAAATGTACAAGCGGATGCTAGGATGAGTTTCGGATTGGAATTCCATGCTTAAAAATGTTATTATTTGCTGTTTTTAAAAATTGAGTGTTTTTGGTGCCCGAGGAAGAAAACGCGTGATGCCGGGGTCAGAAAAAAAGATGCTCAGGAGCAAAAAAATTTTTTTGTCTTAAATGTACAAGCGGATGCTAGGATGAGTTTTGGGGTGTAATTCCATGCTTAAAAATGTTATTATTTGCTGTTTTTAAAAATTGAGTGTTTTTGGTGCCCGAGGAAGAAAACGCGTGATGCCGGGGTCAGAAAAAAAGCTGCTTAGGAGCAAAAAAATTTTTTGTCTTAAATGGAAAAACCAATGCTAGGATGAGTTTCAGGGTGGAATTCCACGCTTAAAAATGTTATTATTTGCTGTTTTAAAAAATTGAGTGTTTTTGGTGCCAAAGGAAGAAAACGCATGATGCCGGGGTCAGAAAAAAAGATGCTCAGGAGCAAAAAAATTTTTTTGTCTTAAATGTACAGGCGGATGCTAGGATGAGTTTCGGGGTGGAATTCCATGCTTAAAAATGTTATTATTTGCTGTTTTTAAAAATCGAGTGTTTTTGGTGCCCGAGGAAGAAAACGCGTGATGCCGGGATCAGAAAAAAAGATGCTCAGGAGCAAAAAAATTTTTTTGTCTTAAATGTACAAGCGGATGCTAGGATGAGTTTCGGGGTGGAATTCCATGCTTAAAATGTTATTATTTGCTGTTTTAAAAAATCGAGTGTTTTTGGTGCCCGAGGAAGAAAACGCGTGATGCCAGGGTCAGAAAAAAAGATGCTCAGGAGCAAAAAAAATTTTTTGTCTTAAATGTACAAGCAGATGCTAGGATGAGTTTCGGGGTGGAATTCCATGCTTAAAAATGTTATTATTTGCTGTTTTTAAAAATCGAGTGTTTTTGGTGCCCGAGGAAGAAAACGCGTGATGCCGGGATCAGAAAAAAAGATGCTCAGGAGCAAAAAAAATTTTTTGTCTTAAATGTACAAGCGGATGCTAGGATGAGTTTCGGGGTGGAATTCCATGCTTAAAATGTTATTATTTGCTGTTTTTAAAAATCGAGTGTTTTTGGTGCCCGAGGAAGAAAACGCGTGATGCCGGGGTCAGAAAAAAAGATGCTCAGGAGCAAAAAAAATTTTTTGTCTTAAATGTACAAGCAGATGCTAGGATGAGTTTCGGGGTGGAATTCCATGCTTAAAAATGTTATTATTTGCTGTTTTAAAAAATTGAGTGTTTTTGGTGCCCGAGGAAGAAAACGCGTGATGCCGGGGTCAGAAAAAAAGATGCTCAGGAGCAAAAAAAATTTTTTGTCTTAAATGTACAAGCAGATGCTAGGATGAGTTTCGGATTGGAATTCCATGCTTAAAAATGTTATTATTTGCTGTTTTTAAAAATCGAGTGTTTTTGGTGCCCGAGGAAGAAAACGCGTGATGCCGGGGTCAGAAAAAAAGATGCTCAGGAGCAAAAAAATTTTTTTGTCTTAAATGTACAAGCGGATGCTAGGATGAGTTTCGGGGTGGAATTCCATGCTTAAAAATGTTATTATTTGCTGTTTTAAAAAATTGAGTGTTTTTGGTGCCCGAGGAAGAAAACGCGTGATGCCGGGGTCAGAAAAAAAGCTGCCCAGGAGCAAAAAATTTTTTTTGTCTTAAATGGAAAAACCAATGCTAGGATGAGTTTCGGGGTGTAATTCCATGCTTAAAAATGTTATTATTTGCTGTTTTTAAAAATTGAGTGTTTTTGGTGCCCGAGGAAGAAAACGCGTGATGCCGGGGTCAGAAAAAAAGCTGCCCAGGAGCAAAAAATTTTTTTTGTCTTAAATGGAAAAACCAATGCTAGGATGAGTTTCGGGGTGGAATTCCATGCTTAAAAATGTTATTATTTGCTGTTTTTAAAAATCGAGTGTTTTTGGTGCCCGAGGAAGAAAACGCGTGATGCCGGGGTCAGAAAAAAAGCTGCTTAGGAGCAAAAAAATTTTTTGTCTTAAATGGAAAAACCAATGCTAGGATGAGTTTCAGGGTGGAATTCCACGCTTAAAAATGTTATTATTTGCTGTTTTAAAAAATTGAGTGTTTTTGGTGCCAAAGGAAGAAAACGCATGATGCCGGGGTCAGAAAAAAAGATGCTCAGGAGCAAAAAAATTTTTTTGTCTTAAATGTACAGGCGGATGCTAGGATGAGTTTCGGGGTGGAATTCCATGCTTAAAAATGTTATTATTTGCTGTTTTTAAAAATCGAGTGTTTTTGGTGCCCGAGGAAGAAAACGCGTGATGCCGGGATCAGAAAAAAAGATGCTCAGGAGCAAAAAAATTTTTTTGTCTTAAATGTACAAGCGGATGCTAGGATGAGTTTCGGGGTGGAATTCCATGCTTAAAATGTTATTATTTGCTGTTTTAAAAAATCGAGTGTTTTTGGTGCCCGAGGAAGAAAACGCGTGATGCCAGGGTCAGAAAAAAAGATGCTCAGGAGCAAAAAAAATTTTTTGTCTTAAATGTACAAGCAGATGCTAGGATGAGTTTCGGGGTGGAATTCCATGCTTAAAAATGTTATTATTTGCTGTTTTTAAAAATCGAGTGTTTTTGGTGCCCGAGGAAGAAAACGCGTGATGCCGGGATCAGAAAAAAAGATGCTCAGGAGCAAAAAAAATTTTTTGTCTTAAATGTACAAGCGGATGCTAGGATGAGTTTCGGGGTGGAATTCCATGCTTAAAATGTTATTATTTGCTGTTTTTAAAAATCGAGTGTTTTTGGTGCCCGAGGAAGAAAACGCGTGATGCCGGGGTCAGAAAAAAAGATGCTCAGGAGCAAAAAAAATTTTTTGTCTTAAATGTACAAGCAGATGCTAGGATGAGTTTCGGGGTGGAATTCCATGCTTAAAAATGTTATTATTTGCTGTTTTAAAAAATTGAGTGTTTTTGGTGCCCGAGGAAGAAAACGCGTGATGCCGGGGTCAGAAAAAAAGATGCTCAGGAGCAAAAAAAATTTTTTGTCTTAAATGTACAAGCAGATGCTAGGATGAGTTTCGGATTGGAATTCCATGCTTAAAAATGTTATTATTTGCTGTTTTTAAAAATCGAGTGTTTTTGGTGCCCGAGGAAGAAAACGCGTGATGCCGGGGTCAGAAAAAAAGATGCTCAGGAGCAAAAAAATTTTTTTGTCTTAAATGTACAAGCGGATGCTAGGATGAGTTTCGGGGTGGAATTCCATGCTTAAAAATGTTATTATTTGCTGTTTTAAAAAATTGAGTGTTTTTGGTGCCCGAGGAAGAAAACGCGTGATGCCGGGGTCAGAAAAAAAGCTGCCCAGGAGCAAAAAATTTTTTTTGTCTTAAATGGAAAAACCAATGCTAGGATGAGTTTCGGGGTGTAATTCCATGCTTAAAAATGTTATTATTTGCTGTTTTTAAAAATTGAGTGTTTTTGGTGCCCGAGGAAGAAAACGCGTGATGCCGGGGTCAGAAAAAAAGCTGCCCAGGAGCAAAAAATTTTTTTTGTCTTAAATGGAAAAACCAATGCTAGGATGAGTTTCGGGGTGGAATTCCATGCTTAAAAATGTTATTATTTGCTGTTTTTAAAAATCGAGTGTTTTTGGTGCCCGAGGAAGAAAACGCGTGATGCCGGGGTCAGAAAAAAAGATGTTCAGGAGCAAAAAATTTTTTTTGTCTTAAATGTACAAGCAGATGCTAGGATGAGTTTCGGGGTGGAATTCCATGCTTAAAAATGTTATTATTTGCTGTTTTTAAAAATTGAGTGTTTTTGGTGCCCGAGGAAGAAAACGCGTGATGCCGGGGTCAGAAAAAAAGATGCTCAGGAGCAAAAAATTTTTTTTGTCTTAAATGTACAAGTGGATGCTAGGATGAGTTTCGGGGTGGAATTCCATGCTTAAAAATGTTATTATTTGCTGTTTTTAAAAATCGAGTGTTTTTGGTGCCCGAGGAAGAAAACGCGTGATGCCGGGGTCAGAAAAAAAGATGCTCAGGAGCAAAAAAAATTTTTTGTCTTAAATGTACAAGCGGATGCTAGGATGAGTTTCGGGGTGGAATTCCATGCTTAAAAATGTTATTATTTGCTGTTTTAAAAAATTGAGTGTTTTTGGTGCCCGAGGAAGAAAACGCGTGATGCCGGGGTCAGAAAAAAAGCTGCCCAGGAGCAAAAAAATTTTTTTGTCTTAAATGGAAAAACCAATGCTAGGATGAGTTTCGGGGTGGAATTCCATGCTTAAAAATGTTATTATTTGCTGTTTTTAAAAATCGAGTGTTTTTGGTGCCCGAGGAAGAAAACGCGTGATGCCGGGGTCAGAAAAATTGATGCTCAGGAGCAAAAATTTTTTTTTGTCTTAAATGTACAAGCGGATGCTAGGATGAGTTTCGGGGTGGAATTCCATGCTTAAAAATGTTATTATTTGCTGTTTTTAAAAATTGAGTGTTTTTGGTGCCCGAGGAAGAAAACGCGTGATGCCGGGGTCAGAAAAAAAGATGCTCAGGAGCAAAAAATTTTTTTTGTCTTAAATGTACAAGCGGATGCTAGGATGAGTTTCGGGGTGGAATTCCATGCTTAAAAATGTTATTATTTGCTGTTTTTAAAAATTGAGTGTTTTTGGTGCCCGAGGAAGAAAACGCGTGATGCCGGGGTCAGAAAAAAAGCTGCCCAGGAGCAAAAAAAATTTTTTGTCTTAAATGGAAAAACCAATGCTAGGATGAGTTTCGGGGTGGAATTCCATGCTTAAAAATGTTATTATTTGCTGTTTTTAAAAATTGAGTGTTTTTGGTGCCCGAGGAAGAAAACGCGTGATGCCGGGGTCAGAAAAAAAGCTGCCCAGGAGCAAAAAAAATTTTTTGTCTTAAATGGAAAAACCAATGCTAGGATGAGTTTCGGGGTGGAATTCCATGCTTAAAAATGTTATTATTTGCTGTTTTTAAAAATTGAGTGTTTTTGGTGCCCGAGGAAGAAAACGCGTGATGCCGGGGTCAGAAAAATTGATGCTCAGGAGCAAAAAATTTTTTTTGTCTTAAATGTACAAGCGGATGCTAGGATGAGTTTCGGGGTGGAATTCCATGCTTAAAAATGTTATTATTTGCTGTTTTTAAAAATTGAGTGTTTTTGGTGCCCGAGGAAGAAAACGCGTGATGCCGGGGTCAGAAAAAAAGATGCTCAGGAGCAAAAAAATTTTTTTGTCTTAAATGTACAAGCGGATGCTAGGATGAGTTTCGGGGTGGAATTCCATGTTTAAAAATGTTATTATTTGCTGTTTTTAAAAATTGAGTGTTTTTGGTGCCCGAGGAAGAAAACGCGTGATGCCGGGGTCAGAAATAAAGCTGCTTAGGAGCAAAAAAATTTTTTTGTCTTAAATGTACAAGCGGATGCTAGGATGAGTTTCGGGGTGGAATTCCATGCTTAAAAATGTTATTATTTGCTGTTTTTAAAAATTGAGTGTTTTTGGTGCCCGAGGAAGAAAACGCGTGATGCCGGGGTCAGAAAAAAAGATGCTCAGGAGCAAAAAAAATTTTTTGTCTTAAATGTACAAGCGGATGCTAGGATGAGTTTCGGGGTGGAATTCCATGCTTAAAAATGTTATTATTTGCTGTTTTTAAAAATTGAGTGTTTTTGGTGCCCGAGGAAGAAAACGCGTGATGCCGGGGTCAGAAAAAAAGCTGCCCAGGAGCAAAAAATTTTTTTTGTCTTAAATGGAAAAACCAATGCTAGGATGAGTTTCGGGGTGGAATTCCATGCTTAAAAATGTTATTATTTGCTGTTTTTAAAAATTGAGTGTTTTTGGTGCCCGAGGAAGAAAACGCGTGATGCCGGGGTCAGAAAAAAAGCTGCCCAGGAGCAAAAATTTTTTTTTGTCTTAAATGGAAAAACCAATGCTAGGATGAGTTTCGGGGTGGAATTCCATGCTTAAAAATGTTATTATTTGCTGTTTTTAAAAATCGAGTGTTTTTGGTGCCCGAGGAAGAAAACGCGTGATGCCGGGGTCAGAAAAAAAGATGCTCAGGAGCAAAAAACATTTTTTGTCTTAAATATACAAGCAGATGCTAGGATGAGTTTCGGGGTGGAATTCCATGCTTAAAAATGTTATTATTTGCTGTTTTTAAAAATTGAGTGTTTTTGGTGCCCGAGGAAGAAAACGCGTGATGCCGGGGTCAGAAAAAAAGATGCTCAGGAGCAAAAAAATTTTTTTGTCTTAAATGTACAAGCGGATGCTAGGATGAGTTTCGGATTGGAATTCCATGCTTAAAAATGTTATTATTTGCTGTTTTTAAAAATTGAGTGTTTTTGGTGCCCGAGGAAGAAAACGCGTGATGCCGGGGTCAGAAAAAAAGATGCTCAGGAGCATAAAAATTTTTTTGTCTTAAATGTACAAGCGGATGCTAGGATGAGTTTTGGGGTGTAATTCCATGCTTAAAAATGTTATTATTTGCTGTTTTTAAAAATTGAGTGTTTTTGGTGCCCGAGGAAGAAAACGCGTGATGCCGGGGTCAGAAAAAAAGCTGCTTAGGAGCAAAAAAATTTTTTGTCTTAAATGGAAAAACCAATGCTAGGATGAGTTTCAGGGTGGAATTCCACGCTTAAAAATGTTATTATTTGCTGTTTTAAAAAATTGAGTGTTTTTGGTGCCAAAGGAAGAAAACGCATGATGCCGGGGTCAGAAAAAAAGATGCTCAGGAGCAAAAAAATTTTTTTGTCTTAAATGTACAGGCGGATGCTAGGATGAGTTTCGGCGTGGAATTCCATGCTTAAAAATTTTATTATTTGCTGTTTTAAAAAATTGAGTGTTTTTGGTGCCAAAGGAAGAAAACGCGTGATGCCGGGGTCAGAAAAAAAGATGCTCAGGAGCAAAAAAAATTTTTTGTCTTAAATGTACAAGCGGATGCTAGGATGAGTTTCGGGGTGGAATTCCATGCTTAAAAATGTTATTATTTGCTGTTTTTAAAAATTGAGTGTTTTTGGTGCCCGAGGAAGAAAACGCGTGATGCCGGGGTCAGAAAAAAAGCTGCCCAGGAGCAAAAAAATTTTTTTGTCTTAAATGGAAAAACCAATGCTAGGATGAGTTTCGGGGTGGAATTCCATGCTTAAAAATGTTATTATTTGCTGTTTTTAAAAATTGAGTGTTTTTGGTGCCCGAGGAAGAAAACGCGTGATGCCGGGGTCAGAAAAAAAGATGCTCAGGAGCAAAAAAAATTTTTTGTCTTAAATGTACAAGCGGATGCTAGGATGAGTTTCGGATTGGAATTCCATGCTTAAAAATGTTATTATTTGCTGTTTTTAAAAATTGATTGTTTTTGGTGCCCGAGGAAGAAAACGCGTGATGCCGGGGTCAGAAAAAAAGCTGCTTAGGAGCAAAAAAAATTTTTTGTCTTTAATGTACAAGTGGATGCTAGGATGAGTTTCGGGGTGGAATTCCATGCTTAAAAATGTTATTATTTGCTGTTTTTAAAAATCGAGTGTTTTTGGTGCCCGAGGAAGAAAACGCGTGATGCCGGGGTCAGAAAAAAAGATGCTCAGGAGCAAAAAAATTTTTTTGTCTTAAATGTACAAGCGGATGCTAGGATGAGTTTCGGGGTGGAATTCCATGCTTAAAAATGTTATTATTTGCTGTTTTAAAAAATTGAGTGTTTTTGGTGCCCGAGGAAGAAAACGCGTGATGCCGGGGTCAGAAAAAAAGATGCTCAGGAGCAAAAAAAAATTTTTGTCTTAAATGTACAAGCGGATGCTAGGATGAGTTTCGGATTGGAATTCCATGCTTAAAAATGTTATTATTTGCTGTTTTTAAAAATTGAGTGTTTTTGCTGCCCGAGGAAGAAAACGCGTGAAGCCGGGGTCAGAAAAAAAGATGCTCAGGAGCAAAAAAAATTTTTTGTCTTAAATGTACAAGCGGATGCTAGGATGAGTTTCGGGGTGGAATTCCATGCTCAAAAATGTTATTATTTGCTGTTTTTAAAAATTGAGTGTTTTTGGTGCCCGAGGAAGAAAACGCGTGATGCCGGGGTCAGAAAAAAAGATGCTCAGGAGCAAAAAATTTTTTTTGTCTTAAATGTACAAGCGGATGCTAGGATGAGTTTCGGGGTGGAATTCCATGCTTAAAAATGTTATTATTTGCTGTTTTTAAAATTCGAGTGTTTTTGGTGCCCGAGGAAGAAAACGCGTGATGCCGGGGTCAGAAAAAAAGATGCTCAGGAGCAAAAAAAATTTTTTGTCTTAAATGTACAAGCGGATGCTAGGATGAGTTTCGGGGTGGAATTCCATGCTCAAAAATGTTATTATTTGCTGTTTTTAAAAATTGAGTGTTTTCGGTGCCCGAGGAAGAAAACGCGTGATGCCGGGGTCAGAAAAAAAGATGCTCAGGAGCAAAAAAAATTTTTTGTCTTAAATGTACAAGCGGATGCTAGGATGAGTTTCGGGGTGGAATTCCATGCTCAAAAATGTTATTATTTGCTGTTTTTAAAAATTGAGTGTTTTTGGTGCCCGAGGAAGAAAACGCGTGATGCCGGGGTCAGAAAAAAAGATGCTCAGGAGCAAAAAATTTTTTTTGTCTTAAATGTACAAGCGGATGCTAGGATGAGTTTCGGGGTGGAATTCCATGCTTAAAAATGTTATTATTTGCTGTTTTTAAAATTCGAGTGTTTTTGGTGCCCGAGGAAGAAAACGCGTGATGCCGGGGTCAGAAAAAAAGATGCTCAGGAGCAAAAAAAATTTTTTGTCTTAAATGTACAAGCGGATGCTAGGATGAGTTTCGGGGTGGAATTCCATGCTCAAAAATGTTATTATTTGCTGTTTTTAAAAATTGAGTGTTTTTGGTGCCCGAGGAAGAAAACGCGTGATGCCGGGGTCAGAAAAAAAGATGCTCAGGAGCAAAAAAAAATTTTTGTCTTAAATGTACAAGCGGATGCTAGGATGAGTTTCGGGGTGGAATTCCATGCTCAAAAATGTTATTATTTGCTGTTTTTAAAAATTGAGTGTTTTTGGTGCCCGAGGAAGAAAACGCGTGATGCCGGGGTCAGAAAAAAAGATGCTCAGGAGCAAAAAATTTTTTTTGTCTTAAATGTACAAGCGGATGCTAGGATGAGTTTCGGGGTGGAATTCCATGCTTAAAAATGTTATTATTTGCTGTTTTTAAAATTCGAGTGTTTTTGGTGCCCGAGGAAGAAAACGCGTGATGCCGGGGTCAGAAAAAAAGATGCTCAGGAGCAAAAAAAATTTTTTGTCTTAAATGTACAAGCGGATGCTAGGATGAGTTTCGGGGTGGAATTCCATGCTCAAAAATGTTATTATTTGCTGTTTTTAAAAATTGAGTGTTTTTGGTGCCCGAGGAAGAAAACGCGTGATGCCGGGGTCAGAAAAAAAGATGCTCAGGAGCAAAAAAATTTTTTTGTCTTAAATGTACAAGCGGATGCTAGGATGAGTTTCGGGGTGGAATTCCATGCTTAAAAATGTTATTATTTGCTGTTTTTAAAAATTGAGTGTTTTTGGTGCCCGAGGAAGAAAACGCGTGATGCCGGGGTCAGAAAAAAAGATGCTCAGGAGCAAAAAAAAATTTTTGTCTTAAATGTACAAGCGGATGCTAGGATGAGTTTCGGATTGGAATTCCATGCTTAAAAATGTTATTATTTGCTGTTTTTAAAAATTGAGTGTTTTTGGTGCCCGAGGAAGAAAACGCGTGATGCCGGGGTCAGAAAAAAAGATGCTCAGGAGCAAAAAATTTTTTTTGTCTTAAATGTACAAGCGGATGCTAGGATGAGTTTCGGGGTGGAATTCCATGCTCAAAAATGTTATTATTTGCTGTTTTTAAAAATTGAGTGTTTTTGGTGCCCGAGGAAGAAAACGCGTGATGCCGGGGTCAGAAAAAAAGATGCTCAGGAGCAAAAAATTTTTTTTGTCTTAAATGTACAAGCGGATGCTAGGATGAGTTTCGGGGTGGAATTCCATGCTTAAAAATGTTATTATTTGCTGTTTTTAAAAATCGAGTGTTTTTGGTGCCCGAGGAAGAAAACGCGTGATGCCGGGGTCAGAAAAAAAGATGCTCAGGAGCAAAAAAATTTTTTTGTCTTAAATGTACAAGCGGATGCTAGGATGAGTTTCGGGGTGGAATTCCATGCTCAAAAATGTTATTATTTGCTGTTTTTAAAAATCGAGTGTTTTTGGTGCCCGAGGAAGAAAACGCGTGATGCCGGGGTCAGAAAAAAAGATGCTCAGGAGCAAAAAATTTTTTTTGTCTTAAATGGAAAAACCAATGCTAGGATGAGTTTCGGGGTGTAATTCCATGCTTAAAAATGTTATTATTTGCTGTTTTTAAAAATTGAGTGTTTTTGGTGCCCGAGGAAGAAAACGCGTGATGCCGGGGTCAGAAAAAAAGCTGCCCAGGAGCAAAAAATTTTTTTTGTCTTAAATGGAAAAACCAATGCTAGGATGAGTTTCGGGGTGGAATTCCATGCTTAAAAATGTTATTATTTGCTGTTTTTAAAAATTGAGTGTTTTTGGTGCCCGAGGAAGAAAACGCGTGATGCCGGGGTCAGAAAAAAAGCTGCCCAGGAGCAAAAAAATTTTTTTGTCTTAAATGGAAAAACCAATGCTAGGATGAGTTTCGG
Organism: Pantherophis guttatus; assembly: GCF_059756535.1. Taxonomy (NCBI): domain Eukaryota; kingdom Metazoa; phylum Chordata; class Lepidosauria; order Squamata; family Colubridae; genus Pantherophis; species Pantherophis guttatus. The sequence continues at coordinate 18,093,745 of NC_142075.1, read as the reverse complement.
GGTGGAATTCCATGCTTAAAAATGTTATTATTTGCTGTTTTTAAAAATCGAGTGTTTTTGGCGCCCGAGGAAGAAAACGCCTGATGCCGGGGTCAGAAAAAAAGCTGCTTAGGAGCAAAAAAAATTTTTTGTCTTTAATGTACAAGTGGATGTTAGGATGAGTTTCGGGGTGGAATTCCATGCTTAAAAATGTTATTATTTGCTGTTTTTAAAAATCGAGTGTTTTTGGTGCCCGAGGAAGAAAACGCGTGATGCCGGGGTCAGAAAAAAAGATGCTCAGGAGCAAAAAATTTTTTTTGTCTTAATTGTACAAGCGGATGCTAGGATGAGTTTCGGGGTGGAATTCCATGCTTAAAAATGTTATTATTTGCTGTTTTAAAAAATTGAGTGTTTTTGGTGCCCGAGGAAGAAAACGCGTGATGCCGGGGTCAGAAAAAAAGATGCTCAGGAGCAAAAAAAAATTTTTGTCTTAAATGTACAAGCGGATGCTAGGATGAGTTTCGGGGTGGAATTCCATGCTTAAAAATGTTATTATTTGCTGTTTTTAAAAATCGAGTGTTTTTGGTGCCCGAGGAAGAAAACGCGTGATGCCGGGGTCAGAAAAAAAGATGCTCAGGAGCAAAAAAAATTTTTTGTCTTAAATGTACAAGCGGATGCTAGGATGAGTTTCGGGGTGGAATTCCATGCTCAAAAATGTTATTATTTGCTGTTTTTAAAAATCGAGTGTTTTTGGTGCCCGAGGAAGAAAACGCGTGATGCCGGGGTCAGAAAAAAAGCTGCCCAGGAGCAAAAAATTTTTTTTGTCTTAAATGGAAAAACCAATGCTAGGATGAGTTTCGGGGTGTAATTCCATGCTTAAAAATGTTATTATTTGCTGTTTTAAAAAATTGAGTGTTTTTGGTGCCCGAGGAAGAAAACGCGTGATGCCGGGGTCAGAAAAAAAGCTGCCCAGGAGCAAAAAAATTTTTTTGTCTTAAATGGAAAAACCAATGCTAGGATGAGTTTCGGGGTGGAATTCCATGCTTAAAAATGTTATTATTTGCTGTTTTTAAAAATTGAGTGTTTTTGGTGCCCGAGGAAGAAAACGCGTGATGCCGGGGTCAGAAAAAAAGATGCTCAGGAGCAAAAAAATTTTTTTGTCTTAAATGTACAAGTGGATGCTAGGATGAGTTTCGGGGTGGAATTCCATGCTTAAAAATGTTATTATTTGCTGTTTTTAAAAATTGAGTGTTTTTGGTGCCCGAGGAAGAAAACGCGTGATGCCGGGGTCAGAAATAAAGCTGCTTAGGAGCAAAAAATTTTTTTTGTCTTAAATGTACAAGCGGATGCTAGGATGAGTTTCGGGGTGGAATTCCATGCTTAAAAATGTTATTATTTGCTGTTTTAAAAAATTGAGTGTTTTTGGTGCCCGAGGAAGAAAACGCGTGATGCCGGGGTTAGAAAAAAAGATGCTCAGGAGCAAAAAATTTTTTTTGTCTTAAATGGCAAAACCAATGCTAGGATGAGTTTCGGGGTGGAATTCCATGCTTAAAAATGTTATTATTTGCTGTTTTTAAAAATTGAGTGTTTTTGGTGCCCGAGGAAGAAAACGCGTGATGCCGGGGTCAGAAAAAAAGATGCTCAGGAGCAAAAAAAATTTTTTGTCTTAAATGTACAAGCGGATGCTAGGATGAGTTTCGGGGTGGAATTCCATGCTTAAAAATGTTATTATTTGCTGTTTTTAAAAATTGAGTGTTTTTGGTGCCCGAGGAAGAAAACGCGTGATGCCGGGGTCAGAAAAAAAGCTGCCCAGGAGCAAAAAATTTTTTTTGTCTTAAATGGAAAAACCAATGCTAGGATGAGTTTCGGGGTGGAATTCCATGCTTAAAAATGTTATTATTTGCTGTTTTTAAAAATTGAGTGTTTTTCGTGCCCGAGGAAGAAAACGCGTGATGCCGGGGTCAGAAAAATTGATGCTCAGGAGCAAAAAATTTTTTTTGTCTTAAATGTACAAGCGGATGCTAGGATGAGTTTCGGGGTGGAATTCCATGCTTAAAAATGTTATTATTTGCTGTTTTTAAAAATTGAGTGTTTTTGGTGCCCGAGGAAGAAAACGTGTGATGCCGGGGTCAGAAAAAAAGATGCTCAGGAGCAAAAAAATTTTTTTGTCTTAAATGTACAAGCGGATGCTAGGATGAGTTTCGGGGTGGAATTCCATGCTTAAAAATGTTATTATTTGCTGTTTTTAAAAATTGAGTGTTTTTGGTGCCCGAGGAAGAAAACGCGTGATGCCGGGGTCAGAAAAAAAGATGCTCAGGAGCAAAAAAATTTTTTTGTCTTAAATGGCAAAACCAATGCTAGGATGAGTTTCGGGTTGGAATTCCATGCTTAAAAATGTTATTATTTGCTGTTTTTAAAAATCGAGTGTTTTTGGTGCCCGAGGAAGAAAACGCGTGATGCCGGGGTCAGAAAAAAAGCTGCCCAGGAGCAAAAAATTTTTTTTGTCTTAAATGTACAACCAATGCTAGGATGAGTTTCGGGGTGGAATTCCATGCTTAAAAATGTTATTATTTGCTGTTTTTAAAAATTGATTGTTTTTGGTGCCCGAGGAAGAAAACGCGTGATGCCGGGGTCAGAAAAAAAGATGCTCAGGAGCAAAAAAAATTTTTTTGTCTTAAATGGAAAAACCAATGCTAGGATGAGTTTCGGGGTGGAATTCCATGCTTAAAAATGTTATTATTTGCTGTTTTTAAAAATCGAGTGTTTTTGGTGCCCGAGGAAGAAAACGCGTGATGCCGGGGTCAGAAAAAAAGATGCTCAGGAGCAAAAAATTTTTTTTGTCTTAAATGGCAAAACCAATGCTAGGATGAGTTTCGGGGTGGAATTCCATGCTTAAAAATGTTATTATTTGCTGTTCTTAAAAATCGAGTGTTTTTGGTGCCCGAGGAAGAAAACGCGTGATGCCGGGGTCAGAAAAAAAGCTGCCCAGGAGCAAAAAATTTTTTTTGTCTTAAATGGAAAAACCAATGCTAGGATGAGTTTCGGAGTGGAATTCCATGGTTAAAAATGTTACTATTTGCTGTTTTTAAAAATTGAGTGTTTTTGGTGCCCGAGGAAGAAAACGCGTGATGCCGGGGTCAGAAAAATTGATGCTCAGGAGCAAAAAAAATTTTTTGTCTTAAATGTACAAGCGGATGCTAGGATGAGTTTCGGGGTGGAATTCCATGCTTAAAAATGTTATTATTTGCTGTTTTTAAAAATTGAGTGTTTTTGGTGCCCGAGGAAGAAAACGCGTGATGCCGGGGTCAGAAAAAAAGATGCCCAGGAGCAAAAAAATTTTTTTGTCTTAAATGGAAAAACCAATGCTAGGATGAGTTTCGGGGTGGAATTCCATGCTTTAAAATGTTATTATTTGCTGTTTTTAAAAATCGAGTGTTTTTGGTGCCCGAGGAAGAAAACGCGTGATGCCGGGGTCAGAAAAAAAGATGCTCAGGAGCAAAAAAATTTTTTTGTCTTAAATGGAAAAACCAATGCTAGGATGAGTTTCGGGGTGGAATTCCATGCTTAAAAATGTTATTATTTGCTGTTTTTAAAAATCGAGTGTTTTTGGTGCCCGAGGAAGAAAACGCGTGATGCCGGGATCAGAAAAAAAGATGCTCAGGAGCAAAAAAATTTTTTTGTCTTAAATGGAAAAACCAATGCTAGGATGAGTTTCGGGGTGTAATTCCATGCTTAAAAATGTTATTATTTGCTGTTTTTAAAAATTGAGTGTTTTTGGTGCCCGAGGAAGAAAACGCGTGATGCCGGGGTCAGAAAAAAAGCTGCCCAGGAGCAAAAAATTTTTTTTGTCTTAAATGGAAAAACCAATGCTAGGATGAGTTTCGGGGTGTAATTCCATGCTTAAAAATGTTATTATTTGCTGTTTTTAAAAATTGAGTGTTTTTGGTGCCCGAGGAAGAAAACGCGTGATGCCGGGGTCAGAAAAAAAGATGCTCAGGAGCAAAAACATTTTTTTGTCTTAAATGTACAAGCGGATGCTAGGATGAGTTTCGGGGTGGAATTCCATGCTTAAAAATGTTATTATTTGCTGTTTTTAAAAATCGAGTGTTTTTGGTGCCCGAGGAAGAAAACGCGTGATGCCGGGGTTTGAAAAAAAGCTGCCCAGGAGCAAAAAATTTTTTTTGTCTTAAATGGAAAAACCAATGCTAGGATGAGTTTCGGGGTGGTATTCCATGGTTAAAAATGTTACTATTTGCTGTTTTTAAAAATTGATTGTTTTTGGTGCCCGAGGAAGAAGACGCGTGATGCCGGGGTCAGAAAAAAAGATGCTCAGGAGCAAAAAAAATTTTTTGTCTTAAATGTACAAGCGGATGCTAGGATGAGTTTCGGGGTGGAATTCCATGCTTAAAAATCTTATTATTTGCTGTTTTTAAAAATTGAGTGTTTTTGGTGCCTGAGGAAGAAAACGCGTGATGCCGGGGTCAGAAAAAAAGATGCTCAGGAGCAAAAACATTTTTTTGTCTTAAATGTACAAGTGGATGCTAGGATGAGTTTCGGGGTGGAATTCCATGCTTAAAAATGTTATTATTTGCTGTTTTTAAAAATTGAGTGTTTTTGGTGCCCGAGGAAGAAAACGCGTGATGCCGGGGTCAGAAAAAAAGATGCTCAGGAGCAAAAACATTTTTTTGTCTTAAATGTACAAGCGGATGCTAGGATGAGTTTCGGGGTGGAATTCCATGCTTAAAAATGTTATTATTTGCTGTTTTTAAAAATCGAGTGTTTTTGGTGCCCGAGGAAGAAAACGCGTGATGCCGGGGTTTGAAAAAAAGCTGCCCAGGAGCAAAAAATTTTTTTTGTCTTAAATGGAAAAACCAATGCTAGGATGAGTTTCGGGGTGGAATTCCATGGTTAAAAATGTTACTATTTGCTGTTTTTAAAAATTGAGTGTTTTTGGTGCCCGAGGAAGAAAACGCGTGATGCCGGGGTCAGAAAAAAAGATGCTCAGGAGCAAAAAAATTTTTTTGTCTTAAATGTACAAGCGGATGCTAGGATGAGTTTCGGGGTGGAATTCCATGCTTAAAAATGTTATTATTTGCTGTTTTTAAAAATTGAGTGTTTTTGGTGCCCGAGGAAGAAAACGCGTGATGCCGGGGTCAGAAAAAAAGATGCTCAGGAGCAAAAAAATTTTTTTGTCTTAAATGGAAAAACCAATGCTAGGATGAGTTTCGGGGTGTAATTCCATGCTTAAAAATGTTATTATTTGCTGTTTTTAAAAATTGAGTGTTTTTGGTGCCCGAGGAAGAAAACGCGTGATGCCGGGGTCAGAAAAAAAGATGCTCAGGAGCAAAAAAAATTTTTTGTCTTAAATGTACAAGCGGATGCTAGGATGAGTTTCGGGGTGGAATTCCATGCTTAAAAATGTTATTATTTGCTGTTTTTAAAAATTGAGTGTTTTTGGTGCCCGAGGAAGAAAACGCGTGATGCCGGGGTCAGAAAAAAAGCTGCCCAGGAGCAAAAAAATTTTTTTGTCTTAAATGGAAAAACCAATGCTAGGATGAGTTTCGGGGTGGAATTCCATGCTTAAAAATGTTATTATTTGCTGTTTTTAAAAATCGAGTGTTTTTGGTGCCCGAGGAAGAAAACGCGTGATGCCGGGGTCAGAAAAAAAGATGCTCAGGAGCAAAAAAAATTTTTTGTCTTAAATGTACAAGCGGATGCTAGGATGAGTTTCGGGGTGGAATTCCATGCTTAAAAATGTTATTATTTGCTGTTTTTAAAAATCGAGTGTTTTTGGTGCCCGAGGAAGAAAACGCGTGATGCCGGGGTCAGAAAAAAAGATGCTCAGGAGCAAAAAAATTTTTTTGTCTTAAATGTACAAGCGGATGCTAGGATGAGTTTCGGGGTGGAATTCCATGCTTAAAAATGTTATTATTTGCTGTTTTTAAAAATTGAGTGTTTTTGGTGCCCGAGGAAGAAAACGCGTGATGCCGGGGTCAGAAAAAAAGCTGCTTAGGAGCAAAAAATTTTTTTTGTCTTAAATGTACAAGCGGATGCTAGGATGAGTTTCGGGGTGGAATTCCATGCTTAAAAATGTTATTATTTGCTGTTTTTAAAAATTGAGTGTTTTTGGTGCCCGAGGAAGAAAACGCGTGATGCCGGGGTCAGAAAAAAAGATGCTCAGGAGCAAAAAAATTTTTTTGTCTTAAATGGCAAAACCAATGCTAGGATGAGTTTCGGGGTGGAATTCCATGCTTAAAAATGTTATTATTTGCTGTTTTTAAAAATTGAGTGTTTTTGGTGCCCGAGGAAGAAAACGCGTGATGCCGGGGTCAGAAAAAAAGCTGAACAGGAGCAAAAAAATTTTTTTTTTGTCTTAAATGGAAAAACCAATGCTAGGATGAGTTTCGGGGTGGAATTCCATGCTTAAAAATGTTATTATTTGCTGTTTTTAAAAATCGAGTGTTTTTGGTGCCCGAGGAAGAAAACGCGTGATGCCGGGGTCAGAAAAAAAGCTGCCCAGGAGCAAAAAAATTTTTTTGTCTTAAATGGAAAAACCAATGCTAGGATGAGTTTCGGGGTGGAATTCCATGCTTAAAAATGTTATTATTTGCTGTTTTTAAAAATCGAGTGTTTTTGGTGCCCGAGGAAGAAAACGCGTGATGCCGGGGTCAGAAAAATTGATGCTCAGGAGCAAAAATTTTTTTTTGTCTTAAATGTACAAGCGGATGCTAGGATGAGTTTCGGGGTGGAATTCCATGCTTAAAAATGTTATTATTTGCTGTTTTTAAAAATTGAGTGTTTTTGGTGCCCGAGGAAGAAAACGCGTGATGCCGGGGTCAGAAAAAAAGATGCTCAGGAGCAAAAATTTTTTTTTGTCTTAAATGTACAAGCGGATGCTAGGATGAGTTTCGGGGTGGAATTCCATGCTTAAAAATGTTATTATTTGCTGTTTTTAAAAATTGAGTGTTTTTGGTGCCCGAGGAAGAAAACGCGTGATGCCGGGGTCAGAAAAAAAGCTGCCCAGGAGCAAAAAAAATTTTTTGTCTTAAATGGAAAAACCAATGCTAGGATGAGTTTCGGGGTGGAATTCCATGCTTAAAAATGTTATTATTTGCTGTTTTTAAAAATTGAGTGTTTTTGGTGCCCGAGGAAGAAAACGCGTGATGCCGGGGTCAGAAAAAAAGCTGCCCAGGAGCAAAAAAAATTTTTTGTCTTAAATGGAAAAACCAATGCTAGGATGAGTTTCGGGGTGGAATTCCATGCTTAAAAATGTTATTATTTGCTGTTTTTAAAAATTGAGTGTTTTTGGTGCCCGAGGAAGAAAACGCGTGATGCCGGGGTCAGAAAAATTGATGCTCAGGAGCAAAAAATTTTTTTTGTCTTAAATGTACAAGCGGATGCTAGGATGAGTTTCGGGGTGGAATTCCATGCTTAAAAATGTTATTATTTGCTGTTTTTAAAAATTGAGTGTTTTTGGTGCCCGAGGAAGAAAACGCGTGATGCCGGGGTCAGAAAAAAAGATGCTCAGGAGCAAAAAAATTTTTTTGTCTTAAATGTACAAGCGGATGCTAGGATGAGTTTCGGGGTGGAATTCCATGTTTAAAAATGTTATTATTTGCTGTTTTTAAAAATTGAGTGTTTTTGGTGCCCGAGGAAGAAAACGCGTGATGCCGGGGTCAGAAATAAAGCTGCTTAGGAGCAAAAAAATTTTTTTGTCTTAAATGTACAAGCGGATGCTAGGATGAGTTTCGGGGTGGAATTCCATGCTGAAAAATGTTATTATTTGCTGTTTTTAAAAATTGAGTGTTTTTGGTGCCCGAGGAAGAAAACGCGTGATGCCGGGGTCAGAAAAAAAGATGCTCAGGAGCAAAAAAAATTTTTTGTCTTAAATGTACAAGCGGATGCTAGGATGAGTTTCGGGGTGGAATTCCATGCTTAAAAATGTTATTATTTGCTGTTTTTAAAAATTGAGTGTTTTTGGTGCCCGAGGAAGAAAACGCGTGATGCCGGGGTCAGAAAAAAAGCTGCCCAGGAGCAAAAAATTTTTTTTGTCTTAAATGGAAAAACCAATGCTAGGATGAGTTTCGGGGTGGAATTCCATGCTTAAAAATGTTATTATTTGCTGTTTTTAAAAATTGAGTGTTTTTGGTGCCCGAGGAAGAAAACGCGTGATGCCGGGGTCAGAAAAAAAGCTGCCCAGGAGCAAAAATTTTTTTTTGTCTTAAATGGAAAAACCAATGCTAGGATGAGTTTCGGGGTGGAATTCCATGCTTAAAAATGTTATTATTTGCTGTTTTTAAAAATCGAGTGTTTTTGGTGCCCGAGGAAGAAAACGCTTGATGCCGGGGTCAGAAAAAAAGATGCTCAGGAGCAAAAAACATTTTTTGTCTTAAATATACAAGCAGATGCTAGGATGAGTTTCGGGGTGGAATTCCATGCTTAAAAATGTTATTATTTGCTGTTTTTAAAAATTGAGTGTTTTTGGTGCCCGAGGAAGAAAACGCGTGATGCCGGGGTCAGAAAAAAAGATGCTCAGGAGCAAAAAAAATTTTTTGTCTTAAATGTACAAGCGGATGCTAGGATGAGTTTCGGATTGGAATTCCATGCTTAAAAATGTTATTATTTGCTGTTTTTAAAAATTGAGTGTTTTTGGTGCCCGAGGAAGAAAACGCGTGATGCCGGGGTCAGAAAAAAAGATGCTCAGGAGCAAAAAAATTTTTTTGTCTTAAATGTACAAGCGGATGCTAGGATGAGTTTTGGGGTGTAATTCCATGCTTAAAAATGTTATTATTTGCTGTTTTTAAAAATTGAGTGTTTTTGGTGCCCGAGGAAGAAAACGCGTGATGCCGGGGTCAGAAAAAAAGCTGCTTAGGAGCAAAAAAATTTTTTGTCTTAAATGGAAAAACCAATGCTAGGATGAGTTTCAGGGTGGAATTCCACGCTTAAAAATGTTATTATTTGCTGTTTTAAAAAATTGAGTGTTTTTGGTGCCAAAGGAAGAAAACGCATGATGCCGGGGTCAGAAAAAAAGATGCTCAGGAGCAAAAAAATTTTTTTGTCTTAAATGTACAGGCGGATGCTAGGATGAGTTTCGGCGTGGAATTCCATGCTTAAAAATTTTATTATTTGCTGTTTTAAAAAATTGAGTGTTTTTGGTGCCAAAGGAAGAAAACGCGTGATGCCGGGGTCAGAAAAAAAGATGCTCAGGAGCAAAAAAAATTTTTTGTCTTAAATGTACAAGCGGATGCTAGGATGAGTTTCGGGGTGGAATTCCATGCTTAAAAATGTTATTATTTGCTGTTTTTAAAAATTGAGTGTTTTTGGTGCCCGAGGAAGAAAACGCGTGATGCCGGGGTCAGAAAAAAAGATGCTCAGGAGCAAAAAATTTTTTTTGTCTTAAATGTACAAGCGGATGCTAGGATGAGTTTCGGGGTGGAATTCCATGCTCAAAAATGTTATTATTTGCTGTTTTTAAAAATTGAGTGTTTTTGGTGCCCGAGGAAGAAAACGCGTGATGCCGGGGTCAGAAAAAAAGCTGCCCAGGAGCAAAAAAATTTTTTTGTCTTAAATGGAAAAACCAATGCTAGGATGAGTTTCGGGGTGGAATTCCATGCTTAAAAATGTTATTATTTGCTGTTTTTAAAAATTGAGTGTTTTTGGTGCCCGAGGAAGAAAACGCGTGATGCCGGGGTCAGAAAAAAAGATGCTCAGGAGCAAAAAAAATTTTTTGTCTTAAATGTACAAGCGGATGCTAGGATGAGTTTCGGATTGGAATTCCATGCTTAAAAATGTTATTATTTGCTGTTTTTAAAAATTGATTGTTTTTGGTGCCCGAGGAAGAAAACGCGTGATGCCGGGGTCAGAAAAAAAGCTGCTTAGGAGCAAAAAAAATTTTTTGTCTTTAATGTACAAGTGGATGCTAGGATGAGTTTCGGGGTGGAATTCCATGCTTAAAAATGTTATTATTTGCTGTTTTTAAAAATCGAGTGTTTTTGGTGCCCGAGGAAGAAAACGCGTGATGCCGGGGTCAGAAAAAAAGATGCTCAGGAGCAAAAAAATTTTTTTGTCTTAAATGTACAAGCGGATGCTAGGATGAGTTTCGGGGTGGAATTCCATGCTTAAAAATGTTATTATTTGCTGTTTTAAAAAATTGAGTGTTTTTGGTGCCCGAGGAAGAAAACGCGTGATGCCGGGGTCAGAAAAAAAGATGCTCAGGAGTAAAAAAAAATTTTTGTCTTAAATGTACAAGCGGATGCTAGGATGAGTTTCGGATTGGAATTCCATGCTTAAAAATGTTATTATTTGCTGTTTTTAAAAATTGAGTGTTTTTGCTGCCCGAGGAAGAAAACGCGTGATGCCGGGGTCAGAAAAAAAGATGCTCAGGAGCAAAAAAAATTTTTTGTCTTAAATGTACAAGCGGATGCTAGGATGAGTTTCGGGGTGGAATTCCATGCTCAAAAATGTTATTATTTGCTGTTTTTAAAAATTGAGTGTTTTTGGTGCCCGAGGAAGAAAACGCGTGATGCCGGGGTCAGAAAAAAAGATGCTCAGGAGCAAAAAAATTTTTTTGTCTTAAATGTACAAGCGGATGCTAGGATGAGTTTCGGGGTGGAATTCCATGCTTAAAAATGTTATTATTTGCTGTTTTTAAAATTCGAGTGTTTTTGGTGCCCGAGGAAGAAAACGCGTGATGCCGGGGTCAGAAAAAAAGATGCTCAGGAGCAAAAAAAATTTTTTGTCTTAAATGTACAAGCGGATGCTAGGATGAGTTTCGGGGTGGAATTCCATGCTCAAAAATGTTATTATTTGCTGTTTTTAAAAATTGAGTGTTTTTGGTGCCCGAGGAAGAAAACGCGTGATGCCGGGGTCAGAAAAAAAGATGCTCAGGAGCAAAAAAAAATTTTTGTCTTAAATGTACAAGCGGATGCTAGGATGAGTTTCGGGGTGGAATTCCATGCTTAAAAATGTTATTATTTGCTGTTTTTAAAAATCGAGTGTTTTTGGTGCCCGAGGAAGAAAACGCGTGATGCCGGGGTCAGAAAAAAAGATGCTCAGGAGCAAAAAATTTTTTTTGTCTTAAATGTACAAGCGGATGCTAGGATGAGTTTCGGGGTGGAATTCCATGCTTAAAAATGTTATTATTTGCTGTTTTTAAAAATTGAGTGTTTTTGGTGCCCGAGGAAGAAAACGCGTGATGCCGGGGTCAGAAAAAAAGATGCTCAGGAGCAAAAAAAAATTTTTGTCTTAAATGTACAAGCGGATGCTAGGATGAGTTTCGGATTGGAATTCCATGCTTAAAAATGTTATTATTTGCTGTTTTTAAAAATTGAGTGTTTTTGGTGCCCGAGGAAGAAAACGCGTGATGCCGGGGTCAGAAAAAAAGATGCTCAGGAGCAAAAAATTTTTTTTGTCTTAAATGTACAAGCGGATGCTAGGATGAGTTTCGGGGTGGAATTCCATGCTCAAAAATGTTATTATTTGCTGTTTTTAAAAATTGAGTGTTTTTGGTGCCCGAGGAAGAAAACGCGTGATGCCGGGGTCAGAAAAAAAGATGCTCAGGAGCAAAAAATTTTTTTTGTCTTAAATGTACAAGCGGATGCTAGGATGAGTTTCGGGGTGGAATTCCATGCTTAAAAATGTTATTATTTGCTGTTTTTAAAAATCGAGTGTTTTTGGTGCCCGAGGAAGAAAACGCGTGATGCCGGGGTCAGAAAAAAAGATGCTCAGGAGCAAAAAAATTTTTTTGTCTTAAATGTACAAGCGGATGCTAGGATGAGTTTCGGGGTGGAATTCCATGCTCAAAAATGTTATTATTTGCTGTTTTTAAAAATCGAGTGTTTTTGGTGCCCGAGGAAGAAAACGCGTGATGCCGGGGTCAGAAAAAAAGATGCTCAGGAGCAAAAAATTTTTTTTGTCTTAAATGGAAAAACCAATGCTAGGATGAGTTTCGGGGTGTAATTCCATGCTTAAAAATGTTATTATTTGCTGTTTTTAAAAATTGAGTGTTTTTGGTGCCCGAGGAAGAAAACGCGTGATGCCGGGGTTCAGAAAAAAAGCTGCCCAGGAGCAAAAAATTTTTTTTGTCTTAAATGGAAAAACCAATGCTAGGATGAGTTTCGGGGTGGAATTCCATGCTTAAAAATGTTATTATTTGCTGTTTTAAAAAATTGAGTGTTTTTGGTGCCCGAGGAAGAAAACGCGTGATGCCGGGGTCAGAAAAAAAGCTGCCCAGGAGCAAAAAATTTTTTTTGTCTTAAATGGAAAAACCAATGCTAGGATGAGTTTCGGGGTGTAATTCCATGCTTAAAAATGTTATTATTTGCTGTTTTTAAAAATTGAGTGTTTTTGGTGCCCGAGGAAGAAAACGCGTGATGCCGGGGTCAGAAAAAAAGCTGCCCAGGAGCAAAAAAATTTTTTTGTCTTAAATGGAAAAACCAATGCTAGGATGAGTTTCGGGGTGGAATTCCATGCTTAAAAATGTTATTATTTGCTGTTTTTAAAAATTGAGTGTTTTTGGTGCCCGAGGAAGAAAACGCGTGATGCCGGGGTTCAGAAAAAAAGCTGCCCAGGAGCAAAAAATTTTTTTGTCTTAAATGGAAAAACCAATGCTAGGATGAGTTTCGGGGTGGAATTCCATGCTTAAAAATGTTATTATTTGCTGTTTTTAAAAATCGAGTGTTTTTGGTGCCCGAGGAAGAAAACGCGTGATGCCGGGGTCAGAAAAAAAGATGCTCAGGAGCAAAAAAATTTTTTTGTCTTAAATGTACAAGCGGATGCTAGGATGAGTTTCGGGGTGGAATTCCATGCTCAAAAATGTTATTATTTGCTGTTTTTAAAAATTGAGTGTTTTTGGTGCCCGAGGAAGAAAACGCGTGATGCCGGGGTCAGAAAAAAAGATGCTCAGGAGCAAAAAAAAATTTTTGTCTTAAATGTACAAGCGGATGCTAGGATGAGTTTCGGATTGGAATTCCATGCTTAAAAATGTTATTATTTGCTGTTTTTAAAAATTGAGTGTTTTTGGTGCCCGAGGAAGAAAACGCGTGATGCCGGGGTCAGAAAAAAAGCTGCTTAGGAGCAAAAAAAATTTTTTGTCTTTAATGTACAAGTGGATGTTAGGATGAGTTTCGGGGTGGAATTCCATGCTTAAAAATGTTATTATTTGCTGTTTTTAAAAATCGAGTGTTTTTGGTGCCCGAGGAAGAAAACGCGTGATGCCGGGGTCAGAAAAAAAGATGCTCAGGAGCAAAAAAATTTTTTTGTCTTAAATGTACAAGCGGATGCTAGGATGAGTTTCGGGGTGGAATTCCATGCTTAAAAATGTTATTATTTGCTGTTTTAAAAAATTGAGTGTTTTTGGTGCCCGAGGAAGAAAACGCGTGATGCCGGGGTCAGAAAAAAAGATGCTCAGGAGCAAAAAAAAATTTTTGTCTTAAATGTACAAGCGGATGCTAGGATGAGTTTCGGGGTGGAATTCCATGCTTAAAAATGTTATTATTTGCTGTTTTTAAAAATCGAGTGTTTTTGGTGCCCGAGGAAGAAAACGCGTGATGCCGGGGTCAGAAAAAAAGATGCTCAGGAGCAAAAAAAATTTTTTGTCTTAAATGTACAAGCGGATGCTAGGATGAGTTTCGGGGTGGAATTCCATGCTCAAAAATGTTATTATTTGCTGTTTTTAAAAATCGAGTGTTTTTGGTGCCCGAGGAAGAAAACGCGTGATGCCGGGGTCAGAAAAAAAGCTGCCCAGGAGCAAAAAATTTTTTTTGTCTTAAATGGAAAAACCAATGCTAGGATGAGTTTCGGGGTGTAATTCCATGCTTAAAAATGTTATTATTTGCTGTTTTAAAAAATTGAGTGTTTTTGGTGCCCGAGGAAGAAAACGCGTGATGCCGGGGTCAGAAAAAAAGCTGCCCAGGAGCAAAAAAATTTTTTTGTCTTAAATGGAAAAACCAATGCTAGGATGAGTTTCGGGGTGGAATTCCATGCTTAAAAATGTTATTATTTGCTGTTTTTAAAAATTGAGTGTTTTTGGTGCCCGAGGAAGAAAACGCGTGATGCCGGGGTCAGAAAAAAAGATGCTCAGGAGCAAAAAAATTTTTTTGTCTTAAATGTACAAGTGGATGCTAGGATGAGTTTCGGGGTGGAATTCCATGCTTAAAAATGTTATTATTTGCTGTTTTTAAAAATTGAGTGTTTTTGGTGCCCGAGGAAGAAAACGCGTGATGCCGGGGTCAGAAATAAAGCTGCTTAGGAGCAAAAAATTTTTTTTGTCTTAAATGTACAAGCGGATGCTAGGATGAGTTTCGGGGTGGAATTCCATGCTTAAAAATGTTATTATTTGCTGTTTTAAAAAATTGAGTGTTTTTGGTGCCCGAGGAAGAAAACGCGTGATGCCGGGGTTAGAAAAAAAGATGCTCAGGAGCAAAAAATTTTTTTTGTCTTAAATGGCAAAACCAATGCTAGGATGAGTTTCGGGGTGGAATTCCATGCTTAAAAATGTTATTATTTGCTGTTTTTAAAAATTGAGTGTTTTTGGTGCCCGAGGAAGAAAACGCGTGATGCCGGGGTCAGAAAAAAAGATGCTCAGGAGCAAAAAAAATTTTTTGTCTTAAATGTACAAGCGGATGCTAGGATGAGTTTCGGGGTGGAATTCCATGCTTAAAAATGTTATTATTTGCTGTTTTTAAAAATTGAGTGTTTTTGGTGCCCGAGGAAGAAAACGCGTGATGCCGGGGTCAGAAAAAAAGCTGCCCAGGAGCAAAAAATTTTTTTTGTCTTAAATGGAAAAACCAATGCTAGGATGAGTTTCGGGGTGGAATTCCATGCTTAAAAATGTTATTATTTGCTGTTTTTAAAAATTGAGTGTTTTTCGTGCCCGAGGAAGAAAACGCGTGATGCCGGGGTCAGAAAAATTGATGCTCAGGAGCAAAAAATTTTTTTTGTCTTAAATGTACAAGCGGATGCTAGGATGAGTTTCGGGGTGGAATTCCATGCTTAAAAATGTTATTATTTGCTGTTTTTAAAAATTGAGTGTTTTTGGTGCCCGAGGAAGAAAACGTGTGATGCCGGGGTCAGAAAAAAAGATGCTCAGGAGCAAAAAAATTTTTTTGTCTTAAATGGCAAAACCAATGCTAGGATGAGTTTCGGGTTGGAATTCCATGCTTAAAAATGTTATTATTTGCTGTTTTTAAAAATCGAGTGTTTTTGGTGCCCGAGGAAGAAAACGCGTGATGCCGGGGTCAGAAAAAAAGCTGCCCAGGAGCAAAAAATTTTTTTTGTCTTAAATGTACAACCAATGCTAGGATGAGTTTCGGGGTGGAATTCCATGCTTAAAAATGTTATTATTTGCTGTTTTTAAAAATTGATTGTTTTTGGTGCCCGAGGAAGAAAACGCGTGATGCCGGGGTCAGAAAAAAAGATGCTCAGGAGCAAAAAAAATTTTTTTGTCTTAAATGGAAAAACCAATGCTAGGATGAGTTTCGGGGTGGAATTCCATGCTTAAAAATGTTATTATTTGCTGTTTTTAAAAATCGAGTGTTTTTGGTGCCCGAGGAAGAAAACGCGTGATGCCGGGGTCAGAAAAAAAGATGCTCAGGAGCAAAAAATTTTTTTTGTCTTAAATGGCAAAACCAATGCTAGGATGAGTTTCGGGGTGGAATTCCATGCTTAAAAATGTTATTATTTGCTGTTTTTAAAAATCGAGTGTTTTTGGTGCCCGAGGAAGAAAACGCGTGATGCCGGGGTCAGAAAAAAAGCTGCCCAGGAGCAAAAAATTTTTTTTGTCTTAAATGGAAAAACCAATGCTAGGATGAGTTTCGGAGTGGAATTCCATGGTTAAAAATGTTACTATTTGCTGTTTTTAAAAATTGAGTGTTTTTGGTGCCCGAGGAAGAAAACGCGTGATGCCGGGGTCAGAAAAATTGATGCTCAGGAGCAAAAAAATTTTTTTGTCTTAAATGTACAAGCGGATGCTAGGATGAGTTTCGGGGTGGAATTCCATGCTTAAAAATGTTATTATTTGCTGTTTTTAAAAATTGAGTGTTTTTGGTGCCCGAGGAAGAAAACGCGTGATGCCGGGGTCAGAAAAAAAGATGCCCAGGAGCAAAAAAATTTTTTTGTCTTAAATGGAAAAACCAATGCTAGGATGAGTTTCGGGGTGGAATTCCATGCTTTAAAATGTTATTATTTGCTGTTTTTAAAAATCGAGTGTTTTTGGTGCCCGAGGAAGAAAACGCGTGATGCCGGGGTCAGAAAAAAAGATGCTCAGGAGCAAAAAAATTTTTTTGTCTTAAATGGAAAAACCAATGCTAGGATGAGTTTCGGGGTGGAATTCCATGCTTAAAAATGTTATTATTTGCTGTTTTTAAAAATCGAGTGTTTTTGGTGCCCGAGGAAGAAAACGCGTGATGCCGGGATCAGAAAAAAAGATGCTCAGGAGCAAAAAAATTTTTTTGTCTTAAATGGAAAAACCAATGCTAGGATGAGTTTCGGGGTGTAATTCCATGCTTAAAAATGTTATTATTTGCTGTTTTTAAAAATTGAGTGTTTTTGGTGCCCGAGGAAGAAAACGCGTGATGCCGGGGTCAGAAAAAAAGCTGCCCAGGAGCAAAAAAATTTTTTTGTCTTAAATGGAAAAACCAATGCTAGGATGAGTTTCGGGGTGTAATTCCATGCTTAAAAATGTTATTATTTGCTGTTTTTAAAAATTGAGTGTTTTTGGTGCCCGAGGAAGAAAACGCGTGATGCCGGGGTCAGAAAAAAAGATGCTCAGGAGCAAAAACATTTTTTTGTCTTAAATGTACAAGCGGATGCTAGGATGAGTTTCGGGGTGGAATTCCATGCTTAAAAATGTTATTATTTGCTGTTTTTAAAAATCGAGTGTTTTTGGTGCCCGAGGAAGAAAACGCGTGATGCCGGGGTTTGAAAAAAAGCTGCCCAGGAGCAAAAAATTTTTTTTGTCTTAAATGGAAAAACCAATGCTAGGATGAGTTTCGGGGTGGTATTCCATGGTTAAAAATGTTACTATTTGCTGTTTTTAAAAATTGATTGTTTTTGGTGCCCGAGGAAGAAGACGCGTGATGCCGGGGTCAGAAAAAAAGATGCTCAGGAGCAAAAAAAATTTTTTGTCTTAAATGTACAAGCGGATGCTAGGATGAGTTTCGGGGTGGAATTCCATGCTTAAAAATCTTATTATTTGCTGTTTTTAAAAATTGAGTGTTTTTGGTGCCCGAGGAAGAAAACGCGTGATGCCGGGGTCAGAAAAAAAGATGCTCAGGAGCAAAAACATTTTTTTGTCTTAAATGTACAAGTGGATGCTAGGATGAGTTTCGGGGTGGAATTCCATGCTTAAAAATGTTATTATTTGCTGTTTTTAAAAATTGAGTGTTTTTGGTGCCCGAGGAAGAAAACGCGTGATGCCGGGGTCAGAAAAAAAGATGCTCAGGAGCAAAAACATTTTTTTGTCTTAAATGTACAAGCGGATGCTAGGATGAGTTTCGGGGTGGAATTCCATGCTTAAAAATGTTATTATTTGCTGTTTTTAAAAATCGAGTGTTTTTGGTGCCCGAGGAAGAAAACGCGTGATGCCGGGGTTTGAAAAAAAGCTGCCCAGGAGCAAAAAATTTTTTTTGTCTTAAATGGAAAAACCAATGCTAGGATGAGTTTCGGGGTGGAATTCCATGGTTAAAAATGTTACTATTTGCTGTTTTTAAAAATTGAGTGTTTTTGGTGCCCGAGGAAGAAAACGCGTGATGCCGGGGTCAGAAAAAAAGATGCTCAGGAGCAAAAAAATTTTTTTGTCTTAAATGTACAAGCGGATGCTAGGATGAGTTTCGGGGTGGAATTCCATGCTTAAAAATGTTATTATTTGCTGTTTTTAAAAATTGAGTGTTTTTGGTGCCCGAGGAAGAAAACGCGTGATGCCGGGGTCAGAAAAAAAGATGCTCAGGAGCAAAAAAATTTTTTTGTCTTAAATGGAAAAACCAATGCTAGGATGAGTTTCGGGGTGTAATTCCATGCTTAAAAATGTTATTATTTGCTGTTTTTAAAAATTGAGTGTTTTTGGTGCCCGAGGAAGAAAACGCGTGATGCCGGGGTCAGAAAAAAAGCTGCCCAGGAGCAAAAAAATTTTTTTGTCTTAAATGGAAAAACCAATGCTAGGATGAGTTTCGGGGTGGAATTCCATGCTTAAAAATGTTATTATTTGCTGTTTTTAAAAATCGAGTGTTTTTGGTGCCCGAGGAAGAAAACGCGTGATGCCGGGGTCAGAAAAAAAGATGCTCAGGAGCAAAAAAAAATTTTTGTCTTAAATGTACAAGCGGATGCTAGGATGAGTTTCGGGGTGGAATTCCATGCTTAAAAATGTTATTATTTGCTGTTTTTAAAAATCGAGTGTTTTTGGTGCCCGAGGAAGAAAACGCGTGATGCCGGGGTCAGAAAAAAAGATGCTCAGGAGCAAAAAATTTTTTTTGTCTTAAATGTACAAGCGGATGCTAGGATGAGTTTCGGGGTGGAATTCCATGCTTAAAAATGTTATTATTTGCTGTTTTTAAAAATTGAGTGTTTTTGGTGCCCGAGGAAGAAAACGCGTGATGCCGGGGTCAGAAAAAAAGATGCTCAGGAGCAAAAAAAAATTTTTGTCTTAAATGTACAAGCGGATGCTAGGATGAGTTTCGGATTGGAATTCCATGCTTAAAAATGTTATTATTTGCTGTTTTTAAAAATTGAGTGTTTTTGGTGCCCGAGGAAGAAAACGCGTGATGCCGGGGTCAGAAAAAAAGATGCTCAGGAGCAAAAAATTTTTTTTGTCTTAAATGTACAAGCGGATGCTAGGATGAGTTTCGGGGTGGAATTCCATGCTCAAAAATGTTATTATTTGCTGTTTTTAAAAATTGAGTGTTTTTGGTGCCCGAGGAAGAAAACGCGTGATGCCGGGGTCAGAAAAAAAGATGCTCAGGAGCAAAAAATTTTTTTTGTCTTAAATGTACAAGCGGATGCTAGGATGAGTTTCGGGGTGGAATTCCATGCTTAAAAATGTTATTATTTGCTGTTTTTAAAAATCGAGTGTTTTTGGTGCCCGAGGAAGAAAACGCGTGATGCCGGGGTCAGAAAAAAAGATGCTCAGGAGCAAAAAAATTTTTTTGTCTTAAATGTACAAGCGGATGCTAGGATGAGTTTCGGGGTGGAATTCCATGCTCAAAAATGTTATTATTTGCTGTTTTTAAAAATCGAGTGTTTTTGGTGCCCGAGGAAGAAAACGCGTGATGCCGGGGTCAGAAAAAAAGATGCTCAGGAGCAAAAAATTTTTTTTGTCTTAAATGGAAAAACCAATGCTAGGATGAGTTTCGGGGTGTAATTCCATGCTTAAAAATGTTATTATTTGCTGTTTTTAAAAATTGAGTGTTTTTGGTGCCCGAGGAAGAAAACGCGTGATGCCGGGGTTCAGAAAAAAAGCTGCCCAGGAGCAAAAAATTTTTTTTGTCTTAAATGGAAAAACCAATGCTAGGATGAGTTTCGGGGTGGAATTCCATGCTTAAAAATGTTATTATTTGCTGTTTTAAAAAATTGAGTGTTTTTGGTGCCCGAGGAAGAAAACGCGTGATGCCGGGGTCAGAAAAAAAGCTGCCCAGGAGCAAAAAATTTTTTTTGTCTTAAATGGAAAAACCAATGCTAGGATGAGTTTCGGGGTGTAATTCCATGCTTAAAAATGTTATTATTTGCTGTTTTTAAAAATTGAGTGTTTTTGGTGCCCGAGGAAGAAAACGCGTGATGCCGGGGTCAGAAAAAAAGCTGCCCAGGAGCAAAAAAATTTTTTTGTCTTAAATGGAAAAACCAATGCTAGGATGAGTTTCGGGGTGGAATTCCATGCTTAAAAATGTTATTATTTGCTGTTTTTAAAAATTGAGTGTTTTTGGTGCCCGAGGAAGAAAACGCGTGATGCCGGGGTTCAGAAAAAAAGCTGCCCAGGAGCAAAAAATTTTTTTGTCTTAAATGGAAAAACCAATGCTAGGATGAGTTTCGGGGTGGAATTCCATGCTTAAAAATGTTATTATTTGCTGTTTTTAAAAATCGAGTGTTTTTGGTGCCCGAGGAAGAAAACGCGTGATGCCGGGGTCAGAAAAAAAGATGCTCAGGAGCAAAAAAATTTTTTTGTCTTAAATGTACAAGCGGATGCTAGGATGAGTTTCGGGGTGGAATTCCATGCTCAAAAATGTTATTATTTGCTGTTTTTAAAAATTGAGTGTTTTTGGTGCCCGAGGAAGAAAACGCGTGATGCCGGGGTCAGAAAAAAAGATGCTCAGGAGCAAAAAAAAATTTTTGTCTTAAATGTACAAGCGGATGCTAGGATGAGTTTCGGATTGGAATTCCATGCTTAAAAATGTTATTATTTGCTGTTTTTAAAAATTGAGTGTTTTTGGTGCCCGAGGAAGAAAACGCGTGATGCCGGGGTCAGAAAAAAAGCTGCTTAGGAGCAAAAAAAATTTTTTGTCTTTAATGTACAAGTGGATGTTAGGATGAGTTTCGGGGTGGAATTCCATGCTTAAAAATGTTATTATTTGCTGTTTTTAAAAATCGAGTGTTTTTGGTGCCCGAGGAAGAAAACGCGTGATGCCGGGGTCAGAAAAAAAGATGCTCAGGAGCAAAAAAATTTTTTTGTCTTAAATGTACAAGCGGATGCTAGGATGAGTTTCGGGGTGGAATTCCATGCTTAAAAATGTTATTATTTGCTGTTTTAAAAAATTGAGTGTTTTTGGTGCCCGAGGAAGAAAACGCGTGATGCCGGGGTCAGAAAAAAAGATGCTCAGGAGCAAAAAAAAATTTTTGTCTTAAATGTACAAGCGGATGCTAGGATGAGTTTCGGGGTGGAATTCCATGCTTAAAAATGTTATTATTTGCTGTTTTTAAAAATCGAGTGTTTTTGGTGCCCGAGGAAGAAAACGCGTGATGCCGGGGTCAGAAAAAAAGATGCTCAGGAGCAAAAAAAATTTTTTGTCTTAAATGTACAAGCGGATGCTAGGATGAGTTTCGGGGTGGAATTCCATGCTCAAAAATGTTATTATTTGCTGTTTTTAAAAATCGAGTGTTTTTGGTGCCCGAGGAAGAAAACGCGTGATGCCGGGGTCAGAAAAAAAGCTGCCCAGGAGCAAAAAATTTTTTTTGTCTTAAATGGAAAAACCAATGCTAGGATGAGTTTCGGGGTGTAATTCCATGCTTAAAAATGTTATTATTTGCTGTTTTAAAAAATTGAGTGTTTTTGGTGCCCGAGGAAGAAAACGCGTGATGCCGGGGTCAGAAAAAAAGCTGCCCAGGAGCAAAAAAATTTTTTTGTCTTAAATGGAAAAACCAATGCTAGGATGAGTTTCGGGGTGGAATTCCATGCTTAAAAATGTTATTATTTGCTGTTTTTAAAAATTGAGTGTTTTTGGTGCCCGAGGAAGAAAACGCGTGATGCCGGGGTCAGAAAAAAAGATGCTCAGGAGCAAAAAAATTTTTTTGTCTTAAATGTACAAGTGGATGCTAGGATGAGTTTCGGGGTGGAATTCCATGCTTAAAAATGTTATTATTTGCTGTTTTTAAAAATTGAGTGTTTTTGGTGCCCGAGGAAGAAAACGCGTGATGCCGGGGTCAGAAATAAAGCTGCTTAGGAGCAAAAAATTTTTTTTGTCTTAAATGTACAAGCGGATGCTAGGATGAGTTTCGGGGTGGAATTCCATGCTTAAAAATGTTATTATTTGCTGTTTTAAAAAATTGAGTGTTTTTGGTGCCCGAGGAAGAAAACGCGTGATGCCGGGGTTAGAAAAAAAGATGCTCAGGAGCAAAAAATTTTTTTTGTCTTAAATGGCAAAACCAATGCTAGGATGAGTTTCGGGGTGGAATTCCATGCTTAAAAATGTTATTATTTGCTGTTTTTAAAAATTGAGTGTTTTTGGTGCCCGAGGAAGAAAACGCGTGATGCCGGGGTCAGAAAAAAAGATGCTCAGGAGCAAAAAAAATTTTTTGTCTTAAATGTACAAGCGGATGCTAGGATGAGTTTCGGGGTGGAATTCCATGCTTAAAAATGTTATTATTTGCTGTTTTTAAAAATTGAGTGTTTTTGGTGCCCGAGGAAGAAAACGCGTGATGCCGGGGTCAGAAAAAAAGCTGCCCAGGAGCAAAAAATTTTTTTTGTCTTAAATGGAAAAACCAATGCTAGGATGAGTTTCGGGGTGGAATTCCATGCTTAAAAATGTTATTATTTGCTGTTTTTAAAAATTGAGTGTTTTTCGTGCCCGAGGAAGAAAACGCGTGATGCCGGGGTCAGAAAAATTGATGCTCAGGAGCAAAAAATTTTTTTTGTCTTAAATGTACAAGCGGATGCTAGGATGAGTTTCGGGGTGGAATTCCATGCTTAAAAATGTTATTATTTGCTGTTTTTAAAAATTGAGTGTTTTTGGTGCCCGAGGAAGAAAACGTGTGATGCCGGGGTCAGAAAAAAAGATGCTCAGGAGCAAAAAAATTTTTTTGTCTTAAATGGCAAAACCAATGCTAGGATGAGTTTCGGGTTGGAATTCCATGCTTAAAAATGTTATTATTTGCTGTTTTTAAAAATCGAGTGTTTTTGGTGCCCGAGGAAGAAAACGCGTGATGCCGGGGTCAGAAAAAAAGCTGCCCAGGAGCAAAAAATTTTTTTTGTCTTAAATGTACAACCAATGCTAGGATGAGTTTCGGGGTGGAATTCCATGCTTAAAAATGTTATTATTTGCTGTTTTTAAAAATTGATTGTTTTTGGTGCCCGAGGAAGAAAACGCGTGATGCCGGGGTCAGAAAAAAAGATGCTCAGGAGCAAAAAAAATTTTTTTGTCTTAAATGGAAAAACCAATGCTAGGATGAGTTTCGGGGTGGAATTCCATGCTTAAAAATGTTATTATTTGCTGTTTTTAAAAATCGAGTGTTTTTGGTGCCCGAGGAAGAAAACGCGTGATGCCGGGGTCAGAAAAAAAGATGCTCAGGAGCAAAAAATTTTTTTTGTCTTAAATGGCAAAACCAATGCTAGGATGAGTTTCGGGGTGGAATTCCATGCTTAAAAATGTTATTATTTGCTGTTTTTAAAAATCGAGTGTTTTTGGTGCCCGAGGAAGAAAACGCGTGATGCCGGGGTCAGAAAAAAAGCTGCCCAGGAGCAAAAAATTTTTTTTGTCTTAAATGGAAAAACCAATGCTAGGATGAGTTTCGGAGTGGAATTCCATGGTTAAAAATGTTACTATTTGCTGTTTTTAAAAATTGAGTGTTTTTGGTGCCCGAGGAAGAAAACGCGTGATGCCGGGGTCAGAAAAATTGATGCTCAGGAGCAAAAAAATTTTTTTGTCTTAAATGTACAAGCGGATGCTAGGATGAGTTTCGGGGTGGAATTCCATGCTTAAAAATGTTATTATTTGCTGTTTTTAAAAATTGAGTGTTTTTGGTGCCCGAGGAAGAAAACGCGTGATGCCGGGGTCAGAAAAAAAGATGCCCAGGAGCAAAAAAATTTTTTTGTCTTAAATGGAAAAACCAATGCTAGGATGAGTTTCGGGGTGGAATTCCATGCTTTAAAATGTTATTATTTGCTGTTTTTAAAAATCGAGTGTTTTTGGTGCCCGAGGAAGAAAACGCGTGATGCCGGGGTCAGAAAAAAAGATGCTCAGGAGCAAAAAAATTTTTTTGTCTTAAATGGAAAAACCAATGCTAGGATGAGTTTCGGGGTGGAATTCCATGCTTAAAAATGTTATTATTTGCTGTTTTTAAAAATCGAGTGTTTTTGGTGCCCGAGGAAGAAAACGCGTGATGCCGGGATCAGAAAAAAAGATGCTCAGGAGCAAAAAAATTTTTTTGTCTTAAATGGAAAAACCAATGCTAGGATGAGTTTCGGGGTGTAATTCCATGCTTAAAAATGTTATTATTTGCTGTTTTTAAAAATTGAGTGTTTTTGGTGCCCGAGGAAGAAAACGCGTGATGCCGGGGTCAGAAAAAAAGCTGCCCAGGAGCAAAAAAATTTTTTTGTCTTAAATGGAAAAACCAATGCTAGGATGAGTTTCGGGGTGTAATTCCATGCTTAAAAATGTTATTATTTGCTGTTTTTAAAAATTGAGTGTTTTTGGTGCCCGAGGAAGAAAACGCGTGATGCCGGGGTCAGAAAAAAAGATGCTCAGGAGCAAAAACATTTTTTTGTCTTAAATGTACAAGCGGATGCTAGGATGAGTTTCGGGGTGGAATTCCATGCTTAAAAATGTTATTATTTGCTGTTTTTAAAAATCGAGTGTTTTTGGTGCCCGAGGAAGAAAACGCGTGATGCCGGGGTTTGAAAAAAAGCTGCCCAGGAGCAAAAAATTTTTTTTGTCTTAAATGGAAAAACCAATGCTAGGATGAGTTTCGGGGTGGTATTCCATGGTTAAAAATGTTACTATTTGCTGTTTTTAAAAATTGATTGTTTTTGGTGCCCGAGGAAGAAGACGCGTGATGCCGGGGTCAGAAAAAAAGATGCTCAGGAGCAAAAAAAATTTTTTGTCTTAAATGTACAAGCGGATGCTAGGATGAGTTTCGGGGTGGAATTCCATGCTTAAAAATCTTATTATTTGCTGTTTTTAAAAATTGAGTGTTTTTGGTGCCCGAGGAAGAAAACGCGTGATGCCGGGGTCAGAAAAAAAGATGCTCAGGAGCAAAAACATTTTTTTGTCTTAAATGTACAAGTGGATGCTAGGATGAGTTTCGGGGTGGAATTCCATGCTTAAAAATGTTATTATTTGCTGTTTTTAAAAATTGAGTGTTTTTGGTGCCCGAGGAAGAAAACGCGTGATGCCGGGGTCAGAAAAAAAGATGCTCAGGAGCAAAAACATTTTTTTGTCTTAAATGTACAAGCGGATGCTAGGATGAGTTTCGGGGTGGAATTCCATGCTTAAAAATGTTATTATTTGCTGTTTTTAAAAATCGAGTGTTTTTGGTGCCCGAGGAAGAAAACGCGTGATGCCGGGGTTTGAAAAAAAGCTGCCCAGGAGCAAAAAATTTTTTTTGTCTTAAATGGAAAAACCAATGCTAGGATGAGTTTCGGGGTGGAATTCCATGGTTAAAAATGTTACTATTTGCTGTTTTTAAAAATTGAGTGTTTTTGGTGCCCGAGGAAGAAAACGCGTGATGCCGGGGTCAGAAAAAAAGATGCTCAGGAGCAAAAAAATTTTTTTGTCTTAAATGTACAAGCGGATGCTAGGATGAGTTTCGGGGTGGAATTCCATGCTTAAAAATGTTATTATTTGCTGTTTTTAAAAATTGAGTGTTTTTGGTGCCCGAGGAAGAAAACGCGTGATGCCGGGGTCAGAAAAAAAGATGCTCAGGAGCAAAAAAATTTTTTTGTCTTAAATGGAAAAACCAATGCTAGGATGAGTTTCGGGGTGTAATTCCATGCTTAAAAATGTTATTATTTGCTGTTTTTAAAAATTGAGTGTTTTTGGTGCCCGAGGAAGAAAACGCGTGATGCCGGGGTCAGAAAAAAAGCTGCCCAGGAGCAAAAAAATTTTTTTGTCTTAAATGGAAAAACCAATGCTAGGATGAGTTTCGGGGTGGAATTCCATGCTTAAAAATGTTATTATTTGCTGTTTTTAAAAATCGAGTGTTTTTGGTGCCCGAGGAAGAAAACGCGTGATGCCGGGGTCAGAAAAAAAGATGCTCAGGAGCAAAAAAAATTTTTTGTCTTAAATGTACAAGCAGATGCTAGGATGAGTTTCGGGGTGGAATTCCATGCTTAAAAATGTTATTATTTGCTGTTTTTAAAAATTGAGTGTTTTTGGTGCCCGAGGAAGAAAACGCGTGATGCCGGGGTCAGAAAAAAAGATGCTCAGGAGCAAAAAAAATTTTTTGTCTTAAATGTACAAGCGGATGCTAGGATGAGTTTCGGGGTGGAATTCCATGCTTAAAAATGTTATTATTTGCTGTTTTTAAAAATTGAGTGTTTTTGGTGCCCGAGGAAGAAAACGCGTGATGCCGGGGTCAGAAAAAAAGCTGCCCAGGAGCAAAAAAATTTTTTTGTCTTAAATGTACAAGCGGATGCTAGGATGAGTTTCGGGGTGGAATTCCATGCTTAAAAATGTTATTATTTGCTGTTTTTAAAAATCGAGTGTTTTTGGTGCCCGAGGAAGAAAACGCGTGATGCCGGGGTCAGAAAAAAAGATGCTCAGGAGCAAAAAAATTTTTTTGTCTTAAATGTACAAGCGGATGCTAGGATGAGTTTCGGGGTGGAATTCCATGCTTAAAAATGTTATTATTTGCTGTTTTTAAAAATTGAGTGTTTTTGGTGCCCGAGGAAGAAAACGCGTGATGCCGGGGTCAGAAAAAAAGATGCTCAGGAGCAAAAAAAATTTTTTGTCTTAAATGTACAAGCGGATGCTAGGATGAGTTTCGGGGTGGAATTCCATGCTTAAAAATGTTATTATTTGCTGTTTTTAAAAATTGAGTGTTTTTGGTGCCCGAGGAAGAAAACGCGTGATGCCGGGGTCAGAAAAAAAGCTGCCCAGGAGCAAAAAAATTTTTTGTCTTAAATGTACAAGCAGATGCTAGGATGAGTTTCGGGGTGGAATTCCATGCTTCAAAATGTTATTATTTGCTGTTTTTAAAAATCGAGTGTTTTTGGTGCCCGAGGAAGAAAACGCGTGATGCCGGGGTCAGAAAAAAAGATGCTCAGGAGCAAAAAAATTTTTTTGTCTTAAATGTACAAGCGGATGCTAGGATGAGTTTCGGGGTGGAATTCCATGCTTAAAAATGTTATTATTTGCTGTTTTTAAAAATTGAGTGTTTTTGGTGCCCGAGGAAGAAAACGCGTGATGCCGGGGTCAGAAAAAAAGATGCTCAGGAGCAAAAACATTTTTTTGTCTTAAATGTACAAGCGGATGCTAGGATGAGTTTCGGGGTGGAATTCCATGCTTAAAAATGTTATTATTTGCTGTTTTTAAAAATCGAGTGTTTTTGGTGCCCGAGGAAGAAAACGCGTGATGCCGTCAGAAAAAAAGATGCTCAGGAGCAAAAAAATTTTTTTGTCTTAAATGGAAAAACCAATGCTAGGATGAGTTTCGGGGTGGAATTCCATGCTTAAAAATGTTATTATTTGCTGTTTTTAAAAATTGAGTGTTTTTGGTGCCCGAGGAAGAAAACGCGTGATGCCGGGGTCAGAAAAAAAGCTGCCCAGGAGCAAAAAAATTTTTTTGTCTTAAATGGAAAAACCAATGCTAGGATGAGTTTCGGGGTGTAATTCCATGCTTAAAAATGTTATTATTTGCTGTTTTTAAAAATTGAGTGTTTTTGGTGCCCGAGGAAGAAAACGCGTGATGCCGGGGTCAGAAAAAAAGATGCTCAGGAGCAAAAAAAATTTTTTGTCTTAAATGTACAAGCGGATGCTAGGATGAGTTTCGGGGTGGAATTCCATGCTTAAAAATGTTATTATTTGCTGTTTTTAAAAATTGAGTGTTTTTGGTGCCCGAGGAAGAAAACGCGTGATGCCGGGGTCAGAAAAAAAGCTGCCCAGGAGCAAAAAAATTTTTTTGTCTTAAATGGAAAAACCAATGCTAGGATGAGTTTCGGGGTGGAATTCCATGCTTAAAAATGTTATTATTTGCTGTTTTTAAAAATCGAGTGTTTTTGGTGCCCGAGGAAGAAAACGCGTGATGCCGGGGTCAGAAAAAAAGATGCTCAGGAGCAAAAAAAATTTTTTGTCTTAAATGTACAAGCAGATGCTAGGATGAGTTTCGGGGTGGAATTCCATGCTTAAAAATGTTATTATTTGCTGTTTTTAAAAATTGAGTGTTTTTGGTGCCCGAGGAAGAAAACGCGTGATGCCGGGGTCAGAAAAAAAGATGCTCAGGAGCAAAAAAAATTTTTTGTCTTAAATGTACAAGCAGATGCTAGGATGAGTTTCGGGGTGGAATTCCATGCTTAAAAATGTTATTATTTGCTGTTTTTAAAAATTGAGTGTTTTTGGTGCCCGAGGAAGAAAACGCGTGATGCCGGGGTCAGAAAAAAAGATGCTCAGGAGCAAAAAAAATTTTTTGTCTTAAATGTACAAGCGGATGCTAGGATGAGTTTCGGGGTGGAATTCCATGCTTAAAAATGTTATTATTTGCTGTTTTTAAAAATTGAGTGTTTTTGGTGCCCGAGGAAGAAAACGCGTGATGCCGGGGTCAGAAAAAAAGCTGCCCAGGAGCAAAAAAATTTTTTTGTCTTAAATGTACAAGCGGATGCTAGGATGAGTTTCGGGGTGGAATTCCATGCTTAAAAATGTTATTATTTGCTGTTTTTAAAAATCGAGTGTTTTTGGTGCCCGAGGAAGAAAACGCGTGATGCCGGGGTCAGAAAAAAAGATGCTCAGGAGCAAAAAAATTTTTTTGTCTTAAATGTACAAGCGGATGCTAGGATGAGTTTCGGGGTGGAATTCCATGCTTAAAAATGTTATTATTTGCTGTTTTTAAAAATTGAGTGTTTTTGGTGCCCGAGGAAGAAAACGCGTGATGCCGGGGTCAGAAAAAAAGATGCTCAGGAGCAAAAAAAATTTTTTGTCTTAAATGTACAAGCGGATGCTAGGATGAGTTTCGGGGTGGAATTCCATGCTTCAAAATGTTATTATTTGCTGTTTTTAAAAATTGAGTGTTTTTGGTGCCCGAGGAAAAAAACGCGTGATGCCGGGGTCAGAAAAAAAGCTGCCCAGGAGCAAAAAAATTTTTTGTCTTAAATGTACAAGCAGATGCTAGGATGAGTTTCGGGGTGGAATTCCATGCTTCAAAATGTTATTATTTGCTGTTTTTAAAAATCGAGTGTTTTTGGTGCCCGAGGAAGAAAACGCGTGATGCCGGGGTCAGAAAAAAAGATGCTCAGGAGCAAAAAAATTTTTTTGTCTTAAATGTACAAGCGGATGCTAGGATGAGTTTCGGGGTGGAATTCCATGCTTAAAAATGTTATTATTTGCTGTTTTTAAAAATTGAGTGTTTTTGGTGCCCGAGGAAGAAAACGCGTGATGCCGGGGTCAGAAAAAAAGATGCTCAGGAGCAAAAACATTTTTTTGTCTTAAATGTACAAGCGGATGCTAGGATGAGTTTCGGGGTGGAATTCCATGCTTAAAAATGTTATTATTTGCTGTTTTTAAAAATCGAGTGTTTTTGGTCCCCGAGGAAGAAAACGCGTGATGCCGGGGTTTGAAAAAAAGCTGCCCAGGAGCAAAAAATTTTTTTTGTCTTAAATGGAAAAACCAATGCTAGGATGAGTTTCGGGGTGGAATTCCATGGTTAAAAATGTTACTATTTGCTGTTTTTAAAAATTGAGTGTTTTTGGTGCCCGAGGAAGAAAACGCGTGATGCCGGGGTCAGAAAAATTGATGCTCAGGAGCAAAAAATTTTTTTTGTCTTAAATGTACAAGCGGATGCTAGGATGAGTTTCGGGGTGGAATTCCATGCTTAAAAATGTTATTATGTGCTGTTTTTAAAAATTGAGTGTTTTTGGTGCCCGAGGAAGAAAACGCGTGATGCCGTCAGAAAAAAAGATGCTCAGGAGCAAAAAAATTTTTTTGTCTTAAATGGAAAAACCAATGCTAGGATGAGTTTCGGGGTGTAATTCCATGCTTAAAAATGTTATTATTTGCTGTTTTTAAAAATTGAGTGTTTTTGGTGCCCGAGGAAGAAAACGCGTGATGCCGGGGTCAGAAAAAAAGATGCTCAGGAGCAAAAAAAATTTTTTGTCTTAAATGTACAAGCGGATGCTAGGATGAGTTTCGGGGTGGAATTCCATGCTTAAAAATGTTATTATTTGCTGTTTTTAAAAATTGAGTGTTTTTGGTGCCCGAGGAAGAAAACGCGTGATGCCGGGGTCAGAAAAAAAGCTGCCCAGGAGCAAAAAAATTTTTTTGTCTTAAATGGAAAAACCAATGCTAGGATGAGTTTCGGGGTGGAATTCCATGCTTAAAAATGTTATTATTTGCTGTTTTTAAAAATTGAGTGTTTTTGGTGCCCGAGGAAGAAAACGCGTGATGCCGGGGTCAGAAAAAAAGATGCTCAGGAGCAAAAAAAATTTTTTGTCTTAAATGTACAAGCAGATGCTAGGATGAGTTTCGGGGTGGAATTCCATGCTTAAAAATGTTATTATTTGCTGTTTTTAAAAATCGAGTGTTTTTGGTGCCAAAGGAAGAAAATGCGTGATGCCGGAGTCAGAAAAAAAGATGCTCAGGAGCAAAAAAAAATTTTTGTCTTAAATGTACAAGCGGATGCTAGGATGAGTTTCGGGGTGGAATTCCATGCTTAAAAATGTTATTATTTGCTGTTTTTAAAAATTGAGTGTTTTTGGTGCCCGAGGAAGAAAACGCGTGATGCCGGGGTGAGAAAAAAAGCTGCCCAGGAGCAAAAAAATTTTTTTGTCTTAAATGTACAAGCGGATGCTAGGATGAGTTTCGGGGTGGAATTCCATGCTTAAAAATGTTATTATTTGCTGTTTTTAAAAATCGAGTGTTTTTGGTGCCCGAGGAAGAAAACGCGTGATGCCGGGGTCAGAAAAAAAGATACTCAGGAGCAAAAAAATTTTTTTGTCTTAAATGTACAAGCGGATGCTAGGATGAGTTTCGGGGTGGAATTCCATGCTTAAAAATGTTATTATTTGCTGTTTTTAAAAATCGAGTGTTTTTGGTGCCCGAGGAAGAAAACGCGTGATGCCGGGGTCAGAAAAAAAGATGCTCAGGAGCAAAAAAATTTTTTTGTCTTAAATGTACAAGCGGATGCTAGGATGAGTTTCGGGGTGGAATTCCATGCTTAAAAATGTTATTATTTGCTGTTTTTAAAAATTGAGTGTTTTTGGTGCCCGAGGAAGAAAACGCGTGATGCCGGGGTCAGAAAAAAAGATGCTCAGGAGCAAAAAATTTTTTTTGTCTTAAATGTACAAGCGGATGCTAGGATGAGTTTCGGGGTGGAATTCCATGCTTAAAAATGTTATTATTTGCTGTTTTTAAAAATTGAGTGTTTTTGGTGCCCGAGGAAGAAAACGCGTGATGCCGGGGTCAGAAAAAAAGCTGAACAGGAGCAAAAAAATTTTTTTTGTCTTAAATGGCAAAACCAATGCTAGGATGAGTTTCGGGGTGGAATTCCATGCTTAAAAATGTTATTATTTGCTGTTTTTAAAAATTGAGTGTTTTTGGTGCCCGAGGAAGAAAACGCGTGATGCCGGGGTCAGAAAAAAAGATGCTCAGGAGCAAAAAATTTTTTTTGTCTTAAATGGAAAAACCAATGCTAGGATGAGTTTCGGGGTGTAATTCCATGCTTAAAAATGTTATTATTTGCTGTTTTTAAAAATTGATTGTTTTTGGTGCCCGAGGAAGAAAACGCGTGATGCCGGGGTCAGAAAAAAAGATGCTCAGGAGCAAAAAAATTTTTTTGTCTTAAATGGAAAAACCAATGCTAGGATGAGTTTCGGGGTGTAATTCCATGCTTAAAAATGTTATTATTTGCTGTTTTTAAAAATTGAGTGTTTTTGGTGCCCGAGGAAGAAAACGCGTGATGCCGGGGTCAGAAAAAAAGATGCTCAGGAGCAAAAAAAATTTTTTGTCTTAAATGTACAAGCGGATGCTAGGATGAGTTTCGGGGTGGAATTCCATGCTTAAAAATGTTATTATTTGCTGTTTTTAAAAATTGAGTGTTTTTGGTGCCCGAGGAAGAAAACGCGTGATGCCGGGGTCAGAAAAAAAGCTGCCCAGGAGCAAAAAAATTTTTTTGTCTTAAATGGAAAAACCAATGCTAGGATGAGTTTCGGGGTGGAATTCCATGCTTAAAAATGTTATTATTTGCTGTTTTTAAAAATCGAGTGTTTTTGGTGCCCGAGGAAGAAAACGCGTGATGCCGGGGTCAGAAAAAAAGATGCTCAGGAGCAAAAAAAATTTTTTGTCTTAAATGTACAAGCGGATGCTAGGATGAGTTTCGGGGTGGAATTCCATGCTTAAAAATGTTATTATTTGCTGTTTTTAAAAATTGAGTGTTTTTGGTGCCCGAGGAAGAAAACGCGTGATGCCGGGGTCAGAAAAAAAGCTGCCCAGGAGCAAAAAAATTTTTTTGTCTTAAATGTACAAGCGGATGCTAGGATGAGTTTCGGGGTGGAATTCCATGCTTAAAAATGTTATTATTTGCTGTTTTTAAAAATCGAGTGTTTTTGGTGCCCGAGGAAGAAAACGCGTGATGCCGGGGTCAGAAAAAAAGATGCTCAGGAGCAAAAAAATTTTTTTGTCTTAAATGTACAAGCGGATGCTAGGATGAGTTTCGGGGTGGAATTCCATGCTTAAAAATGTTATTATTTGCTGTTTTTAAAAATTGAGTGTTTTTGGTGCCCGAGGAAGAAAACGCGTGATGCCGGGGTCAGAAAAAAAGATGCTCAGGAGCAAAAAAAATTTTTTGTCTTAAATGTACAAGCGGATGCTAGGATGAGTTTCGGGGTGGAATTCCATGCTTAAAAATGTTATTATTTGCTGTTTTTAAAAATTGAGTGTTTTTGGTGCCCGAGGAAGAAAACGCGTGATGCCGGGGTCAGAAAAAAAGCTGCCCAGGAGCAAAAAAATTTTTTGTCTTAAATGTACAAGCAGATGCTAGGATGAGTTTCGGGGTGGAATTCCATGCTTCAAAATGTTATTATTTGCTGTTTTTAAAAATCGAGTGTTTTTGGTGCCCGAGGAAGAAAACGCGTGATGCCGGGGTCAGAAAAAAAGATGCTCAGGAGCAAAAAAATTTTTTTGTCTTAAATGTACAAGCGGATGCTAGGATGAGTTTCGGGGTGGAATTCCATGCTTAAAAATGTTATTATTTGCTGTTTTTAAAAATTGAGTGTTTTTGGTGCCCGAGGAAGAAAACGCGTGATGCCGGGGTCAGAAAAAAAGATGCTCAGGAGCAAAAACATTTTTTTGTCTTAAATGTACAAGCGGATGCTAGGATGAGTTTCGGGGTGGAATTCCATGCTTAAAAATGTTATTATTTGCTGTTTTTAAAAATTGAGTGTTTTTGGTGCCCGAGGAAGAAAACGCGTGATGCCGGGGTCAGAAAAAAAGCTGCCCAGGAGCAAAAAAATTTTTTTGTCTTAAATGGAAAAACCAATGCTAGGATGAGTTTCGGGGTGGAATTCCATGCTTAAAAATGTTATTATTTGCTGTTTTTAAAAATCGAGTGTTTTTGGTGCCCGAGGAAGAAAACGCGTGATGCCGGGGTCAGAAAAAAAGATGCTCAGGAGCAAAAAAAATTTTTTGTCTTAAATGTACAAGCAGATGCTAGGATGAGTTTCGGGGTGGAATTCCATGCTTAAAAATGTTATTATTTGCTGTTTTTAAAAATTGAGTGTTTTTGGTGCCCGAGGAAGAAAACGCGTGATGCCGGGGTCAGAAAAAAAGATGCTCAGGAGCAAAAAAAATTTTTTGTCTTAAATGTACAAGCGGATGCTAGGATGAGTTTCGGGGTGGAATTCCATGCTTAAAAATGTTATTATTTGCTGTTTTTAAAAATTGAGTGTTTTTGGTGCCCGAGGAAGAAAACGCGTGATGCCGGGGTCAGAAAAAAAGCTGCCCAGGAGCAAAAAAATTTTTTTGTCTTAAATGTACAAGCGGATGCTAGGATGAGTTTCGGGGTGGAATTCCATGCTTAAAAATGTTATTATTTGCTGTTTTTAAAAATCGAGTGTTTTTGGTGCCCGAGGAAGAAAACGCGTGATGCCGGGGTCAGAAAAAAAGATGCTCAGGAGCAAAAAAATTTTTTTGTCTTAAATGTACAAGCGGATGCTAGGATGAGTTTCGGGGTGGAATTCCATGCTTAAAAATGTTATTATTTGCTGTTTTTAAAAATTGAGTGTTTTTGGTGCCCGAGGAAGAAAACGCGTGATGCCGGGGTCAGAAAAAAAGATGCTCAGGAGCAAAAAAAATTTTTTGTCTTAAATGTACAAGCGGATGCTAGGATGAGTTTCGGGGTGGAATTCCATGCTTCAAAATGTTATTATTTGCTGTTTTTAAAAATCGAGTGTTTTTGGTGCCCGAGGAAGAAAACGCGTGATGCCGGGGTCAGAAAAAAAGATGCTCAGGAGCAAAAAAATTTTTTTGTCTTAAATGTACAAGCGGATGCTAGGATGAGTTTCGGGGTGGAATTCCATGCTTAAAAATGTTATTATTTTCTGTTTTTAAAAATTGAGTGTTTTTGGTGCCCGAGGAAGAAAACGCGTGATGCCGGGGTCAGAAAAAAAGATGCTCAGGAGCAAAAACATTTTTTTGTCTTAAATGTACAAGCGGATGCTAGGATGAGTTTCGGGGTGGAATTCCATGCTTAAAAATGTTATTATTTGCTGTTTTTAAAAATCGAGTGTTTTTGGTGCCCGAGGAAGAAAACGCGTGATGCCGGGGTCAGAAAAAAAGATGCTCAGGAGCAAAAAAATTTTTTTGTCTTAAATGTACAAGCGGATGCTAGGATGAGTTTCGGGGTGGAATTCCATGCTTAAAAATGTTATTATTTGCTGTTTTTAAAAATTGAGTGTTTTTGGTGCCCGAGGAAGAAAACGCGTGATGCCGGGGTCAGAAAAAAAGATGCTCAGGAGCAAAAAAAATTTTTTGTCTTAAATGTACAAGCGGATGCTAGGATGAGTTTCGGGGTGGAATTCCATGCTTAAAAATGTTATTATTTGCTGTTTTTAAAAATTGAGTGTTTTTGGTGCCCGAGGAAGAAAACGCGTGATGCCGGGGTCAGAAAAAAAGCTGCCCAGGAGCAAAAAAATTTTTTGTCTTAAATGTACAAGCAGATGCTAGGATGAGTTTCGGGGTGGAATTCCATGCTTCAAAATGTTATTATTTGCTGTTTTTAAAAATCGAGTGTTTTTGGTGCCCGAGGAAGAAAACGCGTGATGCCGGGGTCAGAAAAAAAGATGCTCAGGAGCAAAAAAATTTTTTTGTCTTAAATGTACAAGCGGATGCTAGGATGAGTTTCGGGGTGGAATTCCATGCTTAAAAATGTTATTATTTTCTGTTTTTAAAAATTGAGTGTTTTTGGTGCCCGAGGAAGAAAACGCGTGATGCCGGGGTCAGAAAAAAAGATGCTCAGGAGCAAAAACATTTTTTTGTCTTAAATGTACAAGCGGATGCTAGGATGAGTTTCGGGGTGGAATTCCATGCTTAAAAATGTTATTATTTGCTGTTTTTAAAAATCGAGTGTTTTTGGTGCCCGAGGAAGAAAACGCGTGATGCCGGGGTTTGAAAAAAAGCTGCCCAGGAGCAAAAAATTTTTTTTGTCTTAAATGGAAAAACCAATGCTAGGATGAGTTTCGGGGTGGAATTCCATGGTTAAAAATGTTACTATTTGCTGTTTTTAAAAATTGAGTGTTTTTGGTGCCCGAGGAAGAAAACGCGTGATGCCGGGGTCAGAAAAATTGATGCTCAGGAGCAAAAAATTTTTTTTGTCTTAAATGTACAAGCGGATGCTAGGATGAGTTTCGGGGTGGAATTCCATGCTTAAAAATGTTATTATTTGCTGTTTTTAAAAATTGAGTGTTTTTGGTGCCCGAGGAAGAAAACGCGTGATGCCGTCAGAAAAAAAGATGCTCAGGAGCAAAAAAATTTTTTTGTCTTAAATGGAAAAACCAATGCTAGGATGAGTTTCGGGGTGTAATTCCATGCTTAAAAATGTTATTATTTGCTGTTTTTAAAAATTGAGTGTTTTTGGTGCCCGAGGAAGAAAACGCGTGATGCCGGGGTCAGAAAAAAAGATGCTCAGAAGCAAAAAAAATTTTTTGTCTTAAATGTACAAGCGGATGCTAGGATGAGTTTCGGGGTGGAATTCCATGCTTAAAAATGTTATTATTTGCTGTTTTTAAAAATTGAGTGTTTTTGGTGCCCGAGGAAGAAAACGCGTGATGCCGGGGTCAGAAAAAAAGCTGCCCAGGAGCAAAAAAATTTTTTTGTCTTAAATGGAAAAACCAATGCTAGGATGAGTTTCGGGGTGGAATTCCATGCTTAAAAATGTTATTATTTGCTGTTTTTAAAAATCGAGTGTTTTTGGTGCCCGAGGAAGAAAACGCGTGATGCCGGGGTCAGAAAAAAAGATGCTCAGGAGCAAAAAAAATTTTTTGTCTTAAATGTACAAGTAGATGCTAGGATGAGTTTCGGGGTGGAATTCCATGCTTAAAAATGTTATTATTTGCTGTTTTTAAAAATCGAGTGTTTTTGGTGCCAAAGGAAGAAAACGCGTGATGCCGGAGTCAGAAAAAAAGATGCTCAGGAGCAAAAAAAAATTTTTGTCTTAAATGTACAAGCGGATGCTAGGATGAGTTTCGGGGTGGAATTCCATGCTTAAAAATGTTATTATTTGCTGTTTTTAAAAATTGAGTGTTTTTGGTGCCCGAGGAAGAAAACGCGTGATGCCGGGGTGAGAAAAAAAGCTGCCCAGGAGCAAAAAAATTTTTTTGTCTTAAATGTACAAGCGGATGCTAGGATGAGTTTCGGGGTGGAATTCCATGCTTAAAAATGTTATTATTTGCTGTTTTTAAAAATCGAGTGTTTTTGGTGCCCGAGGAAGAAAACGCGTGATGCCGGGGTCAGAAAAAAAGATGCTCAGGAGCAAAAAATTTTTTTTGTCTTAAATGGAAAAACCAATGCTAGGATGAGTTTCGGGGTGTAATTCCATGCTTAAAAATGTTATTATTTGCTGTTTTTAAAAATTGAGTGTTTTTGGTGCCCGAGGAAGAAAACGCGTGATGCCGGGGTCAGAAAAAAAGCTGCCCAGGAGCAAAAAAATTTTTTTGTCTTAAATGGAAAAACCAATGCTAGGATGAGTTTCGGGGTGGAATTCCATGCTTAAAAATGTTATTATTTGCTGTTTTTAAAAATCGAGTGTTTTTGGTGCCCGAGGAAGAAAACGCGTGATGCCGGGGTCAGAAAAAAAGCTGCTTAGGAGCAAAAAATTTTTTTTGTCTTAAATGTACAAGCGGATGCTAGGATGAGTTTCGGGGTGGAATTCCATGCTTAAAAATGTTATTATTTGCTGTTTTTAAAAATTGAGTGTTTTTGGTGCCCGAGGAAGAAAACGCGTGATGCCGGGGTCAGAAAAAAAGATGCTCAGGAGCAAAAAAATTTTTTTGTCTTAAATGGCAAAACCAATGCTAGGATGAGTTTCGGGGTGGAATTCCATGCTTAAAAATGTTATTATTTGCTGTTTTTAAAAATTGAGTGTTTTTGGTGCCCGAGGAAGAAAACGCGTGATGCCGGGGTCAGAAAAAAAGCTGAACAGGAGCAAAAAAATTTTTTTTTTGTCTTAAATGGAAAAACCAATGCTAGGATGAGTTTCGGGGTGGAATTCCATGCTTAAAAATGTTATTATTTGCTGTTTTTAAAAATCGAGTGTTTTTGGTGCCCGAGGAAGAAAACGCGTGATGCCGGGGTCAGAAAAAAAGATGCTCAGGAGCAAAAAAATTTTTTTGTCTTAAATGTACAAGCGGATGCTAGGATGAGTTTCGGGGTGGAATTCCATGCTTAAAAATGTTATTATTTGCTGTTTTTAAAAATTGAGTGTTTTTGGTGCCCGAGGAAGAAAACGCGTGATGCCGGGGTCAGAAAAAAAGATGCTCAGGAGCAAAAAATTTTTTTTGTCTTAAATGTACAAGCGGATGCTAGGATGAGTTTCGGGGTGGAATTCCATGCTTAAAAATGTTATTATTTGCTGTTTTTAAAAATTGAGTGTTTTTGGTGCCCGAGGAAGAAAACGCGTGATGCCGGGGTCAGAAAAAAAGCTGAACAGGAGCAAAAAAATTTTTTTTGTCTTAAATGGCAAAACCAATGCTAGGATGAGTTTCGGGGTGGAATTCCATGCTTAAAAATGTTATTATTTGCTGTTTTTAAAAATTGAGTGTTTTTGGTGCCCGAGGAAGAAAACGCGTGATGCCGGGGTCAGAAAAAAAGATGCTCAGGAGCAAAAAATTTTTTTTGTCTTAAATGGAAAAACCAATGCTAGGATGAGTTTCGGGGTGTAATTCCATGCTTAAAAATGTTATTATTTGCTGTTTTTAAAAATTGATTGTTTTTGGTGCCCGAGGAAGAAAACGCGTGATGCCGGGGTCAGAAAAAAAGATGCTCAGGAGCAAAAAAAAATTTTTGTCTTAAATGGCAAAACCAATGCTAGGATGAGTTTCGGGGTGGAATTCCATGCTTAAAAATGTTATTATTTGCTGTTTTTAAAAATCGAGTGTTTTTGGTGCCCGAGGAAGAAAACGCGTGATGCCGGGGTCAGAAAAAAAGATGCTCAGGAGCAAAAAATTTTTTTTGTCTTAAATGGCAAAACCAATGCTAGGATGAGTTTCGGGTTGGAATTCCATGCTTAAAAATGTTATTATTTGCTGTTTTTAAAAATTGAGTGTTTTTGGTGCCCGAGGAAGAAAACGCGTGATGCCGGGGTCAGAAAAAAAAATGCTCAGGAGCAAAAAAATTTTTTTGTCTTAAATGTACAAGCGGATGCTAGGATGAGTTTCGGGGTGGAATTCCATGGTTAAAAATGTTATTATTTGCTGTTTTTAAAAATTGAGTGTTTTTGGTGCCCGAGGAAGAAAACGCGTGATGCCGGGGTCAGAAAAAAAGCTGCCCAGGAGCAAAAAATTTTTTTTGTCTTAAATGGAAAAACCAATGCTAGGATGAGTTTCGGGGTGGAATTCCATGCTTAAAAATGTTATTATTTTCTGTTTTTAAAAATTGATTGTTTTTGGTGCCCGAGGAAGAAAACGCGTGATGCCGGGGTCAGAAAAAAAGATGCTCAGGAGCAAAAAAATTTTTTTTGTCTTAAATGGAAAAACCAATGCTAGGATGAGTTTCGGGTTGGAATTCCATGCTTAAAAATGTTATTATTTGCTGTTTTTAAAAATCGAGTGTTTTTGGTGCCCGAGGAAGAAAACGCGTGATGCCGGGGTCAGAAAAAAAGATGC
Source organism: Pantherophis guttatus (assembly GCF_059756535.1). Lineage (NCBI taxonomy): Eukaryota > Metazoa > Chordata > Lepidosauria > Squamata > Colubridae > Pantherophis > Pantherophis guttatus. Next base: position 18,054,832 of record NC_142075.1, on the reverse strand, counting down.
TCAGGAGCAAAAAAATTTTTTTTTTGTCTTAAATGGAAAAACCAATGCTAGGATGAGTTTCGGGGTGGAATTCCATGCTTAAAAATGTTATTATTTGCTGTTTTTAAAAATCGAGTGTTTTTGGTGCCCGAGGAAGAAAACGCGTGATGCCGGGGTCAGAAAAAAAGATGCTCAGGAGCAAAAAAATTTTTTTGTCTTAAATGTACAAGCGGATGCTAGGATGAGTTTCGGGGTGGAATTCCATGCTTAAAAATGTTATTATTTGCTGTTTTTAAAAATTGAGTGTTTTTGGTGCCCGAGGAAGAAAACGCGTGATGCCGGGGTCAGAAAAAAAGCTGAACAGGAGCAAAAAAATTTTTTTTTTGTCTTAAATGGAAAAACCAATGCTAGGATGAGTTTCGGGGTGGAATTCCATGCTTAAAAATGTTATTATTTGCTGTTTTTAAAAATCGAGTGTTTTTGGTGCCCGAGGAAGAAAACGCGTGATGCCGGGGTCAGAAAAAAAGATGCTCAGGAGCAAAAAAAATTTTTTGTCTTAAATGTACAAGCGGATGCTAGGATGAGTTTCGGGGTGGAATTCCATGCTTAAAAATGTTATTATTTGCTGTTTTTAAAAATTGAGTGTTTTTGGTGCCCGAGGAAGAAAACGCGTGATGCCGGGGTCAGAAAAAAAGATGCTCAGGAGCAAAAAAATTTTTTTGTCTTAAATGTACAAGCGGATGCTAGGATGAGTTTCGGGGTGGAATTCCATGCTTAAAAATGTTATTATTTGCTGTTTTTAAAAATTGAGTGTTTTTGGTGCCCGAGGAAGAAAACGCGTGATGCCGGGGTCAGAAAAAAAGCTGAACAGGAGCAAAAAAATTTTTTTTGTCTTAAATGGCAAAACCAATGCTAGGATGAGTTTCGGGGTGGAATTCCATGCTTAAAAATGTTATTATTTGCTGTTTTTAAAAATTGAGTGTTTTTGGTGCCCGAGGAAGAAAACGCGTGATGCCGGGGTCAGAAAAAAAGCTGAACAGGAGCAAAAAATTTTTTTTTTGTCTTAAATGGAAAAACCAATGCTAGGATGAGTTTCGGGGTGGAATTGCATGCTTAAAAATGTTATTATTTGCTGTTTTTAAAAATCGAGTGTTTTTGGTGCCCGAGGAAGAAAACGCGTGATGCCGGGGTCAGAAAAAAAGATGCTCAGGAGCAAAAAATTTTTTTTGTCTTAAATGTACAAGCGGATGCTAGGATGAGTTTCGGGGTGGAATTCCATGCTTAAAAATGTTATTATTTGCTGTTTTTAAAAATTGAGTGTTTTTGGTGCCCGAGGAAGAAAACGCGTGATGCCGGGGTCAGAAAAAAAGCTGAACAGGAGCAAAAAAATTTTTTTTGTCTTAAATGGCAAAACCAATGCTAGGATGAGTTTCGGGGTGGAATTCCATGCTTAAAAATGTTATTATTTGCTGTTTTTAAAAATTGAGTGTTTTTGGTGCCCGAGGAAGGAAACGCGTGATGCCGGGGTCAGAAAAAAAGCTGAACAGGAGCAAAAAAATTTTTTTTTGTCTTAAATGGAAAAACCAATGCTAGGATGAGTTTCGGGGTGGAATTCCATGCTTAAAAATGTTATTATTTGCTGTTTTTAAAAATCGAGTGTTTTTGGTGCCCGAGGAAGAAAACGCATGATGCCGGGGTCAGAAAAAAAGATGCTCAGGAGCAAAAAAATTTTTTTGTCTTAAATGTACAAGCGGATGCTAGGATGAGTTTCGGGGTGGAATTCCATGCTTAAAAATGTTATTATTTGCTGTTTTTAAAAATTGAGTGTTTTTGGTGCCCGAGGAAGAAAACGCGTGATGCCGGGGTCAGAAAAAAAGCTGAACAGGAGCAAAAAAATTTTTTTTGTCTTAAATGGCAAAACCAATGCTAGGATGAGTTTCGGGGTGGAATTCCATGCTTAAAAATGTTATTATTTGCTGTTTTTAAAAATTGAGTGTTTTTGGTGCCCGAGGAAGAAAACGCGTGATGCCGGGGTCAGAAAAAAAGATGCTCAGGAGCAAAAAATTTTTTTTGTCTTAAATGTACAAGCGGATGCTAGGATGAGTTTCGGGGTGGAATTCCATGCTTAAAAATGTTATTATTTGCTGTTTTTAAAAATTGAGTGTTTTTGGTGCCCGAGGAAGAAAACGCGTGATGCCGGGGTCAGAAAAAAAGCTGAACAGGAGCAAAAAAATTTTTTTTGTCTTAAATGGCAAAACCAATGCTAGGATGAGTTTCGGGGTGGAATTCCATGCTTAAAAATGTTATTATTTGCTGTTTTTAAAAATTGAGTGTTTTTGGTGCCCGAGGAAGAAAACGCGTGATGCCGGGGTCAGAAAAAAAGATGCTCAGGAGCAAAAAAATTTTTTTGTCTTAAATGTACAAGCGGATGCTAGGATGAGTTTCGGGGTGGAATTCCATGGTTAAAAATGTTATTATTTGCTGTTTTTAAAAATTGAGTGTTTTTGGTGCCCGAGGAAGAAAACGCGTGATGCCGGGGTCAGAAAAAAAGCTGCCCAGGAGCAAAAAATTTTTTTTGTCTTAAATGGAAAAACCAATGCTAGGATGAGTTTCGGGGTGGAATTCCATGCTTAAAAATGTTATTATTTTCTGTTTTTAAAAATTGATTGTTTTTGGTGCCCGAGGAAGAAAACGCGTGATGCCGGGGTCAGAAAAAAAGATGCTCAGGAGCAAAAAAATTTTTTTTGTCTTAAATGGAAAAACCAATGCTAGGATGAGTTTCAGGGTGGAATTCCATGCTTAAAAATGTTATTATTTGCTGTTTTTAAAAATCGAGTGTTTTTGGTGCCCGAGGAAGAAAACGCGTGATGCCGGGGTCAGAAAAAAAGCTGCTTAGGAGCAAAAAATTTTTTTTGTCTTAAATGTACAAGCGGATGCTAGGATGAGTTTCGGGGTGGAATTCCATGCTTAAAAATGTTATTATTTGCTGTTTTTAAAAATTGAGTGTTTTTGGTGCCCGAGGAAGAAAACGCGTGATGCCGGGGTAAGAAAAAAAGATGCTCAGGAGCAAAAAAAAATTTTTGTCTTAAATGGCAAAAGCAATGCTAGGATGAGTTTCGGGGTGGAATTCCATGCTTAAAAATGTTATTATTTGCTGTTTTTAAAAATCGAGTGTTTTTGGTGCCCGAGGAAGAAAACGCGTGATGCCGGGGTCAGAAAAAAAGATGCTCAGGAGCAAAAAAATTTTTTTGTCTTAAATGGCAAAACCAATGCTAGGATGAGTTTCGGGGTGGAATTCCATGCTTAAAAATGTTATTATTTGCTGTTTTTAAAAATTGAGTGTTTTTGGTGCCCGAGGAAGAAAACGCGTGATGCCGGGGTCAGAAAAAAAGCTGAACAGGAGCAAAAAAATTTTTTTTTGTCTTAAATGGAAAAACCAATGCTAGGATGAGTTTCGGGGTGGAATTCCATGCTTAAAAATGTTATTATTTGCTGTTTTTAAAAATCGAGTGTTTTTGGTGCCCGAGGAAGAAAACGCGTGATGCCGGGGTCAGAAAAAAAGATGCTCAGGAGCAAAAAATTTTTTTTGTCTTAAATGTACAAGCGGATGCTAGGATGAGTTTCGGGGTGGAATTCCATGCTTAAAAATGTTATTATTTGCTGTTTTTAAAAATTGAGTGTTTTTGGTGCCCGAGGAAGAAAACGCGTGATGCCGGGGTCAGAAAAAAAGCTGAACAGGAGCAAAAAAATTTTTTTTGTCTTAAATGGCAAAACCAATGCTAGGATGAGTTTCGGGGTGGAATTCCATGCTTAAAAATGTTATTATTTGCTGTTTTTAAAAATTGAGTGTTTTTGGTGCCCGAGGAAGGAAACGCGTGATGCCGGGGTCAGAAAAAAAGCTGAACAGGAGCAAAAAAATTTTTTTTTGTCTTAAATGGAAAAACCAATGCTAGGATGAGTTTCGGGGTGGAATTCCATGCTTAAAAATGTTATTATTTGCTGTTTTTAAAAATCGAGTGTTTTTGGTGCCCGAGGAAGAAAACGCGTGATGCCGGGGTCAGAAAAAAAGATGCTCAGGAGCAAAAAAATTTTTTTGTCTTAAATGTACAAGCGGATGCTAGGATGAGTTTCGGGGTGGAATTCCATGCTTAAAAATGTTATTATTTGCTGTTTTTAAAAATTGAGTGTTTTTGGTGCCCGAGGAAGAAAACGCGTGATGCCGGGGTCAGAAAAAAAGCTGAACAGGAGCAAAAAAATTTTTTTTGTCTTAAATGGCAAAACCAATGCTAGGATGAGTTTCGGGGTGGAATTCCATGCTTAAAAATGTTATTATTTGCTGTTTTTAAAAATTGAGTGTTTTTGGTGCCCGAGGAAGAAAACGCGTGATGCCGGGGTCAGAAAAAAAGATGCTCAGGAGCAAAAAATTTTTTTTGTCTTAAATGTACAAGCGGATGCTAGGATGAGTTTCGGGGTGGAATTCCATGCTTAAAAATGTTATTATTTGCTGTTTTTAAAAATTGAGTGTTTTTGGTGCCCGAGGAAGAAAACGCGTGATGCCGGGGTCAGAAAAAAAGCTGAACAGGAGCAAAAAAATTTTTTTTGTCTTAAATGGCAAAACCAATGCTAGGATGAGTTTCGGGGTGGAATTCCATGCTTAAAAATGTTATTATTTGCTGTTTTTAAAAATTGAGTGTTTTTGGTGCCCGAGGAAGAAAACGCGTGATGCCGGGGTCAGAAAAAAAGATGCTCAGGAGCAAAAAAATTTTTTTGTCTTAAATGTACAAGCGGATGCTAGGATGAGTTTCGGGGTGGAATTCCATGCTTAAAAATGTTATTATTTGCTGTTTTTAAAAATTGAGTGTTTTTGGTGCCCGAGGAAGAAAACGCGTGATGCCGGGGTCAGGAAAATTGATGCTCAGGAGCAAAAAATTTTTTTTGTCTTAAATATACAAGCGGATGCTAGGATGAGTTTCGGGGTGGAATTCCATGCTTAAAAATGTTATTATTTGCTGTTTTTAAAAATTGAGTGTTTTTGGTGCCCGAGGAAGAAAACGCGTGATGCCGGGGTCAGAAAAAAAGCTGAACAGGAGCAAAAAATTTTTTTTTGTCTTAAATGGAAAAACCAATGCTAGGATGAGTTTCGGGGTGGAATTCCATGCTTAAAAATGTTATTATTTGCTGTTTTTAAAAATCGAGTGTTTTTGGTGCCCAAGGAAGAAAACGCGTGATGCCGGGGTCAGAAAAAAAGATGCTCAGGAGCAAAAAAATTTTTTTGTCTTAAATGTACAAGCGGATGCTAGGATGAGTTTCGGGGTGGAATTCCATGCTTAAAAATGTTATTATTTGCTGTTTTTAAAAATTGAGTGTTTTTGGTGCCCGAGGAAGAAAACGCGTGATGCCGGGGTCAGAAAAAAAGATGCTCAGGAGCAAAAAAATTTTTTTGTCTTAAATGTACAAGCGGATGCTAGGATGAGTTTCGGGGTGGAATTCCATGCTTAAAAATGTTATTATTTGCTGTTTTTAAAAATTGAGTGTTTTTGGTGCCCGAGGAAGAAAACGCGTGATGCCGGGGTCAGAAAAAAAGATGCTCAGGAGCAAAAAAATTTTTTTGTCTTAAATGTACAAGCGGATGCTAGGATGAGTTTCGGGGTGGAATTCCATGCTTAAAAATGTTATTATTTGCTGTTTTTAAAAATTGAGTGTTTTTGGTGCCCAAGGAAGAAAACGCGTGATGCCGGGGTCAGAAAAAAAGCTGAACAGGAGCAAAAAAATTTTTTTGTCTTAAATGGAAAAACCAATGCTAGGATGAGTTTCGGGGTGGAATTCCATGCTTAAAAATGTTATTATTTGCTGTTTTTAAAAATCGAGTGTTTTTGGTGCCCGAGGAAGAAAACGCGTGATGCCGGGGTCAGAAAAAAAGATGCTCAGGAGGAAAAAATTTTTTTTGTCTTAAATGGAAAAACCAATGCTAGGATGAGTTTCGGGGTGTAATTCCATGCTTAAAAATGTTATTATTTGCTGTTTTTAAAAATTGATTGTTTTTGGTGCCCGAGGAAGAAAACGCGTGATGCCGGGGTCAGAAAAAAAGATGCTCAGGAGCAAAAAAAATTTTTTGTCTTAAATGTACAAGCGGATGCTAGGATGAGTTTCGGGGTGGAATTCCATGCTTAAAAATGTTATTATTTGCTGTTTTTAAAAATTGAGTGTTTTTGGTGCCCAAGGAAGAAAACGCGTGATGCCGGGGTCAGAAAAAAAGCTGCCCAGGAGCAAAAAAAATTTTTTTGTCTTAAATGGAAAAACCAATGCTAGGATGAGTTTCGGGGTGGAATTCCATGCTTAAAAATGTTATTATTTGCTGTTTTTAAAAATTGAGTGTTTTTGGTGCCCGAGGAAGAAAACGCGTGATGCCGGGGTCAGAAAAAAAGCTGAACAGGAGCAAAAAAATTTTTTTTGTCTTAAATGGAAAAACCAATGCTAGGATGAGTTTCGGGGTGGAATTCCATGCTTCAAAATTTTATTATTTGCTGTTTTTAAAAATCGAGTGTTTTTGGTGCCCAAGGAAGAAAACGCGTGATGCCGGGGTCAGAAAAAAAGATGCTCAGGAGCAAAAAAAATTTTTTGTCTTAAATGTACAAGCGGATGCTAGGATGAGTTTCGGGGTGGAATTCCATGCTTAAAAATGTTATTATTTGCTGTTTTTAAAAATTGAGTGTTTTTGGTGCCCGAGGAAGAAAACGCGTGATGCCGGGGTCAGAAAAAAAGATGCTCAGGAGCAAAAAAAATTTTTTGTCTTAAATGTACAAGCGGATGCTAGGATGAGTTTCGGGGTGGAATTCCATGCTTAAAAATGTTATTATTTGCTGTTTTTAAAAATCGAGTGTTTTTGGTGCCCAAGGAAGAAAACGCGTGATGCCGGGGTCAGAAAAAAAGATGCTCAGGAGCAAAAAAATTTTTTTCTCTTAAATGTACAAGCGGATGCTAGGATGAGTTTCGGGGTGGAATTCCATGCTTAAAAATGTTATTATTTGCTGTTTTTAAAAATTGATTGTTTTTGGTGCCCAAGGAAGAAAACGCGTGATGCCGGGGTCAGAAAAAAAGATGCTCAGGAGCAAAAAAATTTTTTTTGTCTTAAATGTACAAGCGGATGCTAGGATGAGTTTCGGGGTGGAATTCCATGCTTAAAAATGTTATTATTTGCTGTTTTTAAAAATTGAGTGTTTTTGGTGCCCGAGGAAGAAAACGCGTGATGCCGGGGTCAGAAAAAAAGATGCTCAGGAGCAAAAAAATTTTTTGTCTTAAATGTACAAGCGGATGCTAGAATGAGTTTCGGGGTGGAATTCCATGCTTAAAAATGTTATTATTTGCTGTTTTTAAAAATTGAGTGTTTTTGGTGCCCGAGGAAGAAAACGCGTGATGCCGGGGTCAGAAAAAAAGCTGAACAGGAGCAAAAAAATTTTTTTTGTCTTAAATGGAAAAACCAATGCTAGGATGAGTTTCGGGGTGGAATTCCATGCTTCAAAATGTTATTATTTGCTGTTTTTAAAAATCGAGTGTTTTTGGTGCCCAAGGAAGAAAACGCGTGATGCCGGGGTCAGAAAAAAAGATGCTCAGGAGCAAAAAAAATTTTTTGTCTTAAATGTACAAGCGGATGCTAGGATGAGTTTCGGGGTGGAATTCCATGCTTAAAAATGTTATTATTTGCTGTTTTTAAAAATTGAGTGTTTTTGGTGCCCGAGGAAGAAAACGCGTGATGCCGGGGTCAGAAAAAAAGATGCTCAGGAGCAAAAAATTTTTTTTGTCTTAAATGGAAAAACCAATGCTAGGATGAGTTTCGGGGTGGAATTCCATGCTTAAAAATGTTATTATTTGCTGTTTTTAAAAATTGAGTGTTTTTGGTGCCCGAGGAAGAAAACGCGTGATGCCGGGGTCAGAAAAAAAGCTGAACAGGAGCAAAAAAATTTTTTTTGTCTTAAATGGAAAAACCAATGCTAGGATGAGTTTCGGGGTGGAATTCCATGCTTCAAAATGTTATTATTTGCTGTTTTTAAAAATCGAGTGTTTTTGGTGCCCAAGGAAGAAAACGCGTGATGCCGGGGTCAGAAAAAAAGATGCTCAGGAGCAAAAAAATTTTTTTGTCTTAAATGTACAAGCGGATGCTAGGATGAGTTTCGGGGTGGAATTCCATGCTTAAAAATGTTATTATTTGCTGTTTTTAAAAATTGAGTGTTTTTGGTGCCCGAGGAAGAAAACGCGTGATGCCGGGGTCAGAAAAAAAGATGCTCAGGAGCAAAAAAAATTTTTTGTCTTAAATGTACAAGCGGATGCTAGGATGAGTTTCGGGGTGGAATTCCATGCTTAAAAATGTTATTATTTGCTGTTTTTAAAAATCGAGTGTTTTTGGTGCCCGAGGAAGAAAACGCGTGATGCCGGGGTCAGAAAAAAAGATGCTCAGGAGGAAAAAAATTTTTTTGTCTTAAATGGAAAAACCAATGCTAGGATGAGTTTCGGGGTGGAATTCCATGCTTAAAAATGTTATTATTTGCTGTTTTTAAAAATTGATTGTTTTTGGTGCCCGAGGAAGAAAACGCGTGATGCCGGGGTCAGAAAAAAAGATGCTCAGGAGCAAAAAAAATTTTTTTGTCTTAAATGTACAAGCGGATGCTAGGATGAGTTTCGGGGTGGAATTCCATGCTTAAAAATGTTATTATTTGCTGTTTTTAAAAATTGAGTGTTTTTGGTGCCCGAGGAAGAAAACGCGTGATGCCGGGGTCAGAAAAAAAGATGCTCAGGAGCAAAAAATTTTTTTTGTCTTAAATGTACAAGCGGATGCTAGGATGAGTTTCGGGGTGGAATTCCATGCTTAAAAATGTTATTATTTGCTGTTTTTAAAAATTGAGTGTTTTTGGTGCCCGAGGAAGAAAACGCGTGATGCCGGGGTCAGAAAAAAAGATGCTCAGGAGCAAAAAAATTTTTTTGTCTTAAATGGAAAAACCAATGCTAGGATGAGTTTCGGGGTGTAATTCCATGCTTAAAAATGTTATTATTTGCTGTTTTTAAAAATTGAGTGTTTTTGGTGCCCGAGGAAGAAAACGCGTGATGCCGGGGTCAGAAAAAAAGATGCTCAGGAGCAAAAAAAATTTTTTGTCTTAAATGTACAAGCGGATGCTAGAATGAGTTTCGGGGTGGAATTCCATGCTTAAAAATGTTATTATTTGCTGTTTTTAAAAATTGAGTGTTTTTGGTGCCCGAGGAAGAAAACGCGTGATGCCGGGGTCAGAAAAAAAGATGCTCAGGAGCAAAAAAAATTTTTTGTCTTAAATGTACAAGCGGATGCTAGGATGAGTTTCGGGGTGGAATTCCATGCTTAAAAATGTTATTATTTGCTGTTTTTAAAAATTGAGTGTTTTTGGTGCCCGAGGAAGAAAACGCGTGATGCCGGGGTCAGAAAAAAAGATGCTCAGGAGCAAAAAATTTTTTTTGTCTTAAATGGAAAAACCAATGCTAGGATGAGTTTCGGGGTGTAATTCCATGCTTAAAAATGTTATTATTTGCTGTTTTTAAAAATTGATTGTTTTTGGTGCCCGAGGAAGAAAACGCGTGATGCCGGGGTGAGAAAAAAAGATGCTCAGGAGCAAAAAAAAATTTTTGTCTTAAATGGCAAAACCAATGCTAGGATGAGTTTCGGGGTGGAATTCCATGCTTAAAAATGTTATTATTTGCTGTTTTTAAAAATCGAGTGTTTTTGGTGCCCGAGGAAGAAAACGCGTGATGCGGGGGTCAGAAAAAAAGATGCTCAGGAGCAAAAAATTTTTTTTGTCTTAAATGGCAAAACCAATGCTAGGATGAGTTTCGGGTTGGAATTCCATGCTTAAAAATGTTATTATTTGCTGTTTTTAAAAATTGAGTGTTTTTGGTGCCCGAGGAAGAAAACGCGTGATGCCGGGGTCAGAAAAAAAAATGCTCAGGAGCAAAAAAATTTTTTTGTCTTAAATGTACAAGCGGATGCTAGGATGAGTTTCGGGGTGGAATTCCATGCTTAAAAATGTTATTATTTGCTGTTTTTAAAAATTGAGTGTTTTTGGTGCCCGAGGAAGAAAACGCGTGATGCCGGGGTCAGAAAAAAAGCTGCCCAGGAGCAAAAAAATTTTTTTGTCTTAAATGGAAAAACCAATGCTAGGATGAGTTTCGGGGTGGAATTCCATGCTTAAAAATGTTATTATTTGCTGTTTTTAAAAATTGATTGTTTTTGGTGCCCGAGGAAGAAAACGCGTGATGCCGGGGTCAGAAAAAAAGATGCTCAGGAGCAAAAAAAATTTTTTTGTCTTAAATGTACAAGCGGATTATAGGATGAGTTTCGGGGTGGAATTCCATGCTTAAAAATGTAATTATTTGCTGTTTTTAAAAATCGAGTGTTTTTGGTGCCCGAGGAAGAAAACGCGTGATGCCGGGGTCAGAAAAAAAGCTGAACAGGAGCAAAAAAATTTTTTTTGTCTTAAATGTACAAGCGGATGCTAGGATGAGTTTCGGGGTGGAATTCCATGCTTAAAAATGTTATTATTTGCTGTTTTTAAAAATTGAGTGTTTTTGGTGCCCGAGGAAGAAAACGCGTGATGCCGGGGTCAGAAAAAAAGATGCTCAGGAGCAAAAAAAATTTTTTGTCTTAAATGGCAAAACCAATGCCAGGATGAGTTTCGGGGTGGAATTCCATGCTTAAAAATGTTATTATTTGCTGTTTTTAAAAATCGAGTGTTTTTGGTGCCCGAGGAAGAAAACGCGTGATGCCGGGGTCAGAAAAAAAGATGCTCAGGAGCAAAAAAATTTTTTTGTCTTAAATGGAAAAACCAATGCTAGGATGAGTTTCGGGGTGGAATTCCATGCTTAAAAATGTTATTATTTGCTGTTTTTAAAAATTGAGTGTTTTTGGTGCCCGAGGAAGAAAACGCGTGATGCCGGGGTCAGAAAAAAAGCTGAACAGGAGCAAAAAAATTTTTTTTGTCTTAAATGGAAAAACCAATGCTAGGATGAGTTTCGGGGTGGAATTCCATGCTTAAAAATGTTATTATTTGCTGTTTTTAAAAATCGAGTGTTTTTGGTGCCCAAGGAAGAAAACGCGTGATGCCGGGGTCAGAAAAAAAGATGCTCAGGAGCAAAAAATTTTTTTTGTCTTAAATGTACAAGCGGATGCTAGGATGAGTTTCGGGGTGGAATTCCATGCTTAAAAATGTTATTATTTGCTGTTTTTAAAAATTGAGTGTTTTTGGTGCCCGAGGAAGAAAACGCGTGATGCCGGGGTCAGAAAAAAAGATGCTCAGGAGCAAAAAAAATTTTTTGTCTTAAATGGAAAAACCAATGCTAGGATGAGTTTCGGGGTGGAATTCCATGCTTAAAAATGTTATTATTTGCTGTTTTTAAAAATTGAGTGTTTTTGGTGCCCGAGGAAGAAAACGCGTGATGCCGGGGTCAGAAAAAAAGATGCTCAGGAGCAAAAAAAATTTTTTGTCTTAAATGTACAAGCGGATGCTAGGATGAGTTTCGGGGTGGAATTCCATGCTTAAAAATGTTATTATTTGCTGTTTTTAAAAATTGAGTGTTTTTGGTGCCCGAGGAAGAAAACGCGTGATGCCGGGGTCAGAAAAAAAGATGCTCAGGAGCAAAAAAATTTTTTTGTCTTAAATGGAAAAACCAATGCTAGGATGAGTTTCGGGGTGGAATTCCATGCTTAAAAATGTTATTATTTGCTGTTTTTAAAAATTGAGTGTTTTTGGTGCCCGAGGAAGAAAACGCGTGATGCCGGGGTCAGAAAAAAAGCTGAACAGGAGCAAAAAAATTTTTTTTGTCTTAAATGGAAAAACCAATGCTAGGATGAGTTTCGGGGTGGAATTCCATGCTTAAAAATGTTATTATTTGCTGTTTTTAAAAATTGAGTGTTTTTGGTGCCCGAGGAAGAAAACGCCTGATGCCGGGGTAAGAAAAAAAGATGCTCAGGAGCAAAAAAATTTTTTTGTCTTAAATGGCAAAACCAATGCTAGGATGAGTTTCGGGGTGGAATTCCATGCTTAAAAATGTTATTATTTGCTGTTTTTAAAAATCGAGTGTTTTTGGTGCCCGAGGAAGAAAACGCGTGATGCCGGGGTCAGAAAAAAAGATGCTCAGGAGCAAAAAAATTTTTTTGTCTTAAATGGCAAAACCAATGCTAGGAGGAGTTTCGGGGTGGAATTCCATGCTTAAAAATGTTATTATTTGCTGTTTTTAAAAATTGAGTGTTTTTGGTGCCCGAGGAAGAAAACGCGTGATGCCGGGGTCAGAAAAAAAGCTGAACAGGAGCAAAAAAATTTTTTTTGTCTTAAATGGAAAAACCAATGCTAGGATGAGTTTCGGGGTGGAATTCCATGCTTAAAAATGTTATTATTTGCTGTTTTTAAAAATCGAGTGTTTTTGGTGCCCAAGGAAGAAAACGCGTGATGCCGGGGTCAGAAAAAAAGATGCTCAGGAGCAAAAAAATTTTTTTGTCTTAAATGTACAAGCGGATGCTAGGATGAGTTTCGGGGTGGAATTCCATGCTTAAAAATGTTATTATTTGCTGTTTTTAAAAATTGAGTGTTTTTGGTGCCCGAGGAAGAAAACGCGTGATGCCGGGGTCAGAAAAAAAGATGCTCAGGAGCAAAAAAAATTTTTTGTCTTAAATGGAAAAACCAATGCTAGGATGAGTTTCGGGGTGGAATTCCATGCTTAAAAATGTTATTATTTGCTGTTTTTAAAAATTGAGTGTTTTTGGTGCCCGAGGAAGAAAACGCGTGATGCCGGGGTCAGAAAAAAAGATGCTCAGGAGCAAAAAAAATTTTTTGTCTTAAATGTACAAGCGGATGCTAGGATGAGTTTCGGGGTGGAATTCCATGCTTAAAAATGTTATTATTTGCTGTTTTTAAAAATTGAGTGTTTTTGGTGCCCGAGGAAGAAAACGCGTGATGCCGGGGTCAGAAAAAAAGATGCTCAGGAGCAAAAAAATTTTTTTGTCTTAAATGGAAAAACCAATGCTAGGATGAGTTTCGGGGTGGAATTCCATGCTTAAAAATGTTATTATTTGCTGTTTTTAAAAATTGAGTGTTTTTGGTGCCCGAGGAAGAAAACGCGTGATGCCGGGGTCAGAAAAAAAGCTGAACAGGAGCAAAAAAATTTTTTTTGTCTTAAATGGAAAAACCAATGCTAGGATGAGTTTCGGGGTGGAATTCCATGCTTAAAAATGTTATTATTTGCTGTTTTTAAAAATTGAGTGTTTTTGGTGCCCGAGGAAGAAAACGCCTGATGCCGGGGTAAGAAAAAAAGATGCTCAGGAGCAAAAAAATTTTTTTGTCTTAAATGGCAAAACCAATGCTAGGAGGAGTTTCGGGGTGGAATTCCATGCTTAAAAATGTTATTATTTGCTGTTTTTAAAAATTGAGTGTTTTTGGTGCCCGAGGAAGAAAACGCGTGATGCCGGGGTTAGAAAAAAAGCTGAACAGGAGCAAAAAAATTTTTTTTTTGTCTTAAATGGAAAAACCAATGCTAGGATGAGTTTCGGGGTGGAATTCCATGCTTAAAAATGTTATTATTTGCTGTTTTTAAAAATCGAGTGTTTTTGGTGCCCGAGGAAGAAAACGCGTGATGCCGGGGTCAGAAAAAAAGATGCTCAGGAGCAAAAAAAATTTTTTGTCTTAAATGTACAAGCGGATGCTAGGATGAGTTTCGGGGTGGAATTCCATGCTTAAAAATGTTATTATTTGCTGTTTTTAAAAATTGAGTGTTTTTGGTGCCCGAGGAAGAAAACGCGTGATGCCGGGGTCAGAAAAAAAGATGCTCAGGAGCAAAAAAATTTTTTTGTCTTAAATGGAAAAACCAATGCTAGGATGAGTTTCGGGGTGGAATTCCATGCTTAAAAATGTTATTATTTGCTGTTTTTAAAAATTGAGTGTTTTTGGTGCCCGAGGAAGAAAACGCGTGATGCCGGGGTCAGAAAAAAAGCTGAACAGGAGCAAAAAAAATTTTTTTTGTCTTAAATGGAAAAACCAATGCTAGGATGAGTTTCGGGGTGGAATTCCATGCTTAAAAATGTTATTATTTGCTGTTTTTAAAAATCGAGTGTTTTTGGTGCCCGAGGAAGAAAACGCGTGATGCCGGCGTCAGAAAAAAAGATGCTCAGGAGCAAAAAAATTTTTTTGTCTTAAATGGAAAAACCAATGCTAGGATGAGTTTCGGGGTGGAATTCCATGCTTAAAAATGTTATTATTTGCTGTTTTTAAAAATTGAGTGTTTTTGGTGCCCGAGGAAGAAAACGCGTGATGCCGGGGTCAGAAAAAAAGATGCTCAGGAGCAAAAAAAATTTTTTGTCTTAAATGTACAAGCGGATGCTAGGATGAGTTTCGGGGTGGAATTCCATGCTTAAAAATGTTATTATTTGCTGTTTTTAAAAATTGAGTGTTTTTGGTGCCCGAGGAAGAAAACGCGTGATGCCGGGGTCAGAAAAAAAGATGCTCAGGAGCAAAAAAATTTTTTTGTCTTAAATGGAAAAACCAATGCTAGGATGAGTTTCGGGGTGGAATTCCATGCTTAAAAATGTTATTATTTGCTGTTTTTAAAAATTGAGTGTTTTTGGTGCCCGAGGAAGAAAACGCGTGATGCCGGGGTCAGAAAAAAAGCTGAACAGGAGCAAAAAAATTTTTTTTTGTCTTAAATGGAAAAACCAATGCTAGGATGAGTTTCGGGGTGGAATTCCATGCTTAAAAATGTTATTATTTGCTGTTTTTAAAAATCGAGTGTTTTTGGTGCCCGAGGAAGAAAACGCGTGATGCCGGGGTCAGAAAAAAAGATGCTCAGGAGCAAAAAAATTTTTTTGTCTTAAATGGAAAAACCAATGCTAGGATGAGTTTCGGGGTGGAATTCCATGCTTAAAAATGTTATTATTTGCTGTTTTTAAAAATTGAGTGTTTTTGGTGCCCGAGGAAGAAAACGCGTGATGCCGGGGTCAGAAAAAAAGCTGAACAGGAGCAAAAAAATTTTTTTTTGTCTTAAATGGAAAAACCAATGCTAGGATGAGTTTCGGGGTGGAATTCCATGCTTAAAAATGTTATTATTTGCTGTTTTTAAAAATCGAGTGTTTTTGGTGCCCGAGGAAGAAAACGCGTGATGCCGGGGTCAGAAAAAAAGATGCTCAGGAGCAAAAAAATTTTTTTGTCTTAAATGGAAAAACCAATGCTAGGATGAGTTTCGGGGTGGAATTCCATGCTTAAAAATGTTATTATTTGCTGTTTTTAAAAATTGAGTGTTTTTGGTGCCCGAGGAAGAAAACGCGTGATGCCGGGGTCAGAAAAAAAGATGCTCAGGAGCAAAAAAATTTTTTTGTCTTAAATGGAAAAACCAATGCTAGGATGAGTTTCGGGGTGGAATTCCATGCTTAAAAATGTTATTATTTGCTGTTTTTAAAAATTGAGTGTTTTTGGTGCCCGAGGAAGAAAACGCGTGATGCCGGGGTCAGAAAAAAAGCTGAACAGGAGCAAAAAAATTTTTTTTGTCTTAAATGGAAAAACCAATGCTAGGATGAGTTTCGGGGTGGAATTCCATGCTTAAAAATGTTATTATTTGCTGTTTTTAAAAATCGAGTGTTTTTGGTGCCCGAGGAAGAAAACGTGTGATGCCGGGGTCAGAAAAAAAGGTGCTCAGGAGCAAAAAATTTTTTTTGTCTTAAATGTACAAGCGGATGCTAGGATGAGTTTCGGGGTGGAATTCCATGCTTAAAAATGTTATTATTTGCTGTTTTTAAAAATTGAGTGTTTTTGGTGCCCGAGGAAGAAAACGCGTGATGCCGGGGTCAGAAAAAAAGCTGAACAGGAGCAAAAAAATTTTTTTTGTCTTAAATGGCAAAACCAATGCTAGGATGAGTTTCGGGGTGGAATTCCATGCTTAAAAATGTTATTATTTGCTGTTTTTAAAAATTGAGTGTTTTTGGTGCCCGAGGAAGAAAACGCGTGATGCCGGGGTCAGAAAAAAAGATGCTCAGGAGCAAAAAAATTTTTTTGTCTTAAATGTACAAGCGGATGCTAGGATGAGTTTCGGGGTGGAATTCCATGCTTAAAAATGTTATTATTTGCTGTTTTTAAAAATTGAGTGTTTTTGGTGCCCGAGGAAGAAAACGCGTGATGCCGGGGTCAGAAAAAAAGATGCTCAGGAGCAAAAAAATTTTTTTGTCTTAAATGGAAAAACCAATGCTAGGATGAGTTTCGGGGTGGAATTCCATGCTTAAAAATGTTATTATTTGCTGTTTTTAAAAATTGAGTGTTTTTGGTGCCCGAGGAAGAAAACGCGTGATGCCGGGGTCAGAAAAAAAGATGCTCAGGAGCAAAAAAAATTTTTTGTCTTAAATGTACAAGCGGATGCTAGGATGAGTTTCGGGGTGGAATTCCATGCTTCAAAATGTTATTATTTGCTGTTTTTAAAAATCGAGTGTTTTTGGTGCCCAAGGAAGAAAACGCGTGATGCCGGGGTCAGAAAAAAAGATGCTCAGGAGCAAAAAAATTTTTTTGTCTTAAATGTACAAGCGGATGCTAGGATGAGTTTCGGGGTGGAATTCCATGCTTAAAAATGTTATTATTTGCTGTTTTTAAAAATTGAGTGTTTTTGGTGCCCGAGGAAGAAAACGCGTGATGCCGGGGTCAGAAAAAAAGATGCTCAGGAGCAAAAAAAATTTTTTGTCTTAAATGTACAAGCGGATGCTGGGATGAGTTTCGGGGTGGAATTCCATGCTTAAAAATGTTATTATTTGCTGTTTTTAAAAATTGAGTGTTTTTGGTGCCCGAGGAAGAAAACGCGTGATGCCGGGGTCAGAAAAAAAGATGCTCAGGAGCAAAAAAAAGTTTTTGTCTTAAATGTACAAGCGGATGCTAGGATGAGTTTCGGGGTGGAATTCCATGCTTAAAAATGTTATTATTTGCTGTTTTTAAAAATTGAGTGTTTTTGGTGCCCGAGGAAGAAAACGCGTGATGCCGGGGTCAGAAAAAAAGATGCTCAGGAGCAAAAAAATTTTTTTGTCTTAAATGGAAAAACCAATGCTAGGATGAGTTTCGGGGTGGAATTCCATGCTTAAAAATGTTATTATTTGCTGTTTTTAAAAATCGAGTGTTTTTGGTGCCCGAGGAAGAAAACGCGTGATGCCGGGGTCAGAAAAAAAGATGCTCAGGAGCAAAAAAATTTTTTTTGTCTTAAATGGAAAAACCAATGCTAGGATGAGTTTCGGGGTGGAATTCCATGCTTAAAAATGTTATTATTTGCTGTTTTTAAAAATTGAGTGTTTTTGGTGCCCAAGGAAGAAAACGCGTGATGCCGGGGTCAGAAAAAAAGCTGCCCAGGAGCAAAAAAATTTTTTTGTCTTAAATGGAAAAACCAATGCTAGGATGAGTTTCGGGGTGGAATTCCATGCTTAAAAATGTTATTATTTGCTGTTTTTAAAAATCGAGTGTTTTTGGTGCCCGAGGAAGAAAACGCGTGATGCCGGGGTCAGAAAAAAAGATGCTCAGGAGGAAAAAAAATTTTTTGTCTTAAATGGAAAAACCAATGCTAGGATGAGTTTCGGGGTGTAATTCCATGCTTAAAAATGTTATTATTTGCTGTTTTTAAAAATTGATTGTTTTTGGTGCCCGAGGAAGAAAACGCGTGATGCCGGGGTCAGAAAAAAAGATGCTCAGGAGCAAAAAAAATTTTTTTGTCTTAAATGTACAAGCGGATGCTAGGATGAGTTTCGGGGTGGAATTCCATGCTTAAAAATGTTATTATTTGCTGTTTTTAAAAATTGAGTGTTTTTGGTGCCCGAGGAAGAAAACGCGTGATGCCGGGGTCAGAAAAAAAGATGCTCAGGAGCAAAAAAATTTTTTTGTCTTAAATGTACAAGCGGATGCTAGGATGAGTTTCGGGGTGGAATTCCATGCTTAAAAATGTTATTATTTGCTGTTTTTAAAAATTGAGTGTTTTTGGTGCCCGAGGAAGAAAACGCGTGATGCTGGGGTCAGAAAAAAAGCTGCCCAGGAGCAAAAATTTTTTTTTGTCTTAAATGGAAAAACCAATGCTAGGATGAGTTTCGGGGTGGAATTCCATGCTTAAAAATGTTATTATTTGCTGTTTTTAAAAATTGATTGTTTTTGGTGCCCGAGGAAGAAAACGCGTGATGCCGGGGTCAGAACAAAAGATGCTCAGGAGCAAAAAAAAGTTTTTGTCTTAAATGTACAAGCGGATGCTAGGATGAGTTTCGGGGTGGAATTCCATGCTTAAAAATGTTATTATTTGCTGTTTTTAAAAATTGAGTGTTTTTGGTGCCCGAGGAAGAAAACGCCTGATGCCGGGGTCAGAAAAAAAGATGCTCAGGAGCAAAAAAAATTTTTTGTCTTAAATGTACAAGCGGATGCTAGGATGAGTTTCGGGGTGGAATTCCATGCTTAAAAATGTTATTATTTGCTGTTTTTAAAAATTGAGTGTTTTTGGTGCCCGAGGAAGAAAACGCGTGATGCCGGGGTCAGAAAAAAAGATGCTCAGGAGCAAAAAAAATTTTTTGTCTTAAATGGAAAAACCAATGCTAGGATGAGTTTCGGGGTGGAATTCCATGCTTAAAAATGTTATTATTTGCTGTTTTTAAAAATCGAGTGTTTTTGGTGCCCGAGGAAGAAAACGCGTGATGCCGGGGTCAGAAAAAAAGATGCTCAGGACGAAAAAAATTTTTTTGTCTTAAATGGGAAAACCAATGCTAGGATGAGTTTCGGGGTGTAATTCCATGCTTAAAAATGTTATTATTTGCTGTTTTTAAAAATTGATTGTTTTTGGTGCCCGAGGAAGAAAACGCGTGATGCCGGGGTCAGAAAAAAAGATGCTCAGGAGCAAAAAAAAATTTTTTGTCTTAAATGTACAAGCGGATGCTAGGATGAGTTTCGGGGTGGAATTCCATGCTTAAAAATGTTATTATTTGCTGTTTTTAAAAATTGAGTGTTTTTGGTGCCCGAGGAAGAAAACGCGTGATGCCGGGGTCAGAAAAAAAGATGCTCAGGAGCAAAAAAATTTTTTTGTCTTAAATGTACAAGCGGATGCTAGGATGAGTTTCGGGGTGGAATTCCATGCTTAAAAATGTTATTATTTGCTGTTTTAAAAAATTGAGTGTTTTTGGTGCCCGAGGAAGAAAACGCGTGATGCCGGGGTCAGAAAAAAAGATGCTCAGGAGCAAAAAATTTTTTTTGTCTTAAATGTACAAGCGGATGCTAGGATGAGTTTCGGGGTGGAATTCCATGCTTAAAAATGTAATTATTTGCTGTTTTTAAAAATTGAGTGTTTTTGGTGCCCGAGGAAGAAAACGCGTGATGCCGGGGTCAGAAAAAAAGCTGCCCAGGAGCAAAAAATTTTTTTTGTCTTAAATGGAAAAACCAATGCTAGGATGAGTTTCGGGGTGGAATTCCATGCTTAAAAATGTTATTATTTGCTGTTTTTAAAAATTGATTGTTTTTGGTGCCCGAGGAAGAAAACGCGTGATGCCGGGGTCAGAAAAAAAGATGCTCAGGAGCAAAAAAATTTTTTTTGTCTTAAATGGAAAAACCAATGCTAGGATGAGTTTCAGGGTGGAATTCCATGCTTAAAAATGTTATTATTTGCTGTTTTTAAAAATCGAGTGTTTTTGGTGCCCGAGGAAGAAAACGCATGATGCCGGGGTCAGAAAAAAAGCTGCTTAGGAGCAAAAAAAATTTTTTGTCTTAAATGTACAAGCGGATGCTAGGATGAGTTTTGGGGTGGAATTCCATGCTTAAAAATGTTATTATTTGCTGTTTTTAAAAATTGAGTGTTTTTGGTGCCCGAGGAAGAAAACGCGTGATGCCGGGGTCAGAAAAAAAGATGCTCAGGAGCAAAAAAATTTTTTTGTCTTAAATGTACAAGCGGATGCTAGGATGAGTTTCGGGGTGGAATTCCATGCTTAAAAATGTTATTATTTGCTGTTTTTAAAAATTGAGTGTTTTTGGTGCCCGAGGAAGAAAACGCGTGATGCCGGGGTCAGAAAAAAAGATGCTCAGGAGCAAAAAATTTTTTTTGTCTTAAATGGAAAAACCAATGCTAGGATGAGTTTCGGGGTGGAATTCCATGCTTAAAAATGTTATTATTTGCTGTTTTTAAAAATCGAGTGTTTTTGGTGCCCGAGGAAGAAAACGCATGATGCCGGGGTCAGAAAAAAAGCTGCTTAGGAGCAAAAAAATTTTTTTGTCTTAAATGTACAAGCGGATGCTAGGATGAGTTTTGGGGTGGAATTCCATGCTTAAAAATGTTATTATTTGCTGTTTTTAAAAATTGAGTGTTTTTGGTGCCCGAGGAAGAAAACGCGTGATGCCGGGGTCAGAAAAAAAGATGCTCAGGAGCAAAAAAATTTTTTTGTCTTAAATGTACAAGCGGATGCTAGGATGAGTTTCGGGGTGGAATTCCATGCTTAAAAATGTTATTATTTGCTGTTTTTAAAAATTGAGTGTTTTTGGTGCCCGAGGAAGAAAACGCGTGATGCCGGGGTCAGAAAAAAAGATGCTCAGGAGCAAAAAAATTTTTTTGTCTTAAATGGAAAAACCAATGCTAGGATGAGTTTCGGGGTGGAATTCCATGCTTAAAAATGTTATTATTTGCTGTTTTTAAAAATCGAGTGTTTTTGGTGCCCGAGGAAGAAAACGCATGATGCCGGGGTCAGAAAAAAAGCTGCTTAGGAGCAAAAAAATTTTTTTGTCTTAAATGTACAAGCGGATGCTAGGATGAGTTTTGGGGTGGAATTCCATGCTTAAAAATGTTATTATTTGCTGTTTTTAAAAATTGAGTGTTTTTGGTGCCCGAGGAAGAAAACGCATGATGCCGGGGTCAGAAAAAAAGATGCTCAGGAGCAAAAAAAATTTTTTTGTCTTAAATGTACAAGCGGATGCTAGGATGAGTTTCGGGGTGGAATTCCATGCTTAAAAATGTTATTATTTGCTGTTTTTAAAAATTGAGTGTTTTTGGTGCCCGAGGAAGAAAACGCGTGATGCCGGGGTCAGAAAAAAAGATGCTCAGGAGCAAAAAAATTTTTTTGTCTTAAATGTACAAGCGGATGCTAGGATGAGTTTCGGGGTGGAATTCCATGCTTAAAAATGTTATTATTTGCTGTTTTTAAAAATTGAGTGTTTTTGGTGCCCGAGGAAGAAAACGCGTGATGCCGGGGTCAGAAAAAAAGATGCTCAGGAGCAAAAAAAATTTTTTGTGTTAAATGGAAAAACCAATGCTAGGATGAGTTTCGGGGTGGAATTCCATGCTTAAAAATGTTATTATTTGCTGTTTTTAAAAATTGAGTGTTTTTGGTTCCCGAGGAAGAAAACGCGTGATGCCGGGGTCAGAAAAAAAGCTGAACAGGAGCAAAAAAAATTTTTTTTGTCTTAAATGGCAAAACCAATGCTAGGATGAGTTTCGGGGTTGAATTCCATGCTTAAAAATGTTATTATTTGCTGTTTTTAAAAATCGAGTGTTTTTGGTGCCCGAGGAAGAAAACGCGTGATGCCGGGGTCAGAAAAAAAGATGCTCAGGAGCAAAAAAATTTTTTTGTCTTAAATGTACAAGCGGATGCTAGGATGAGTTTCGGGGTGGAATTCCATGCTTAAAAATGTTATTATTTGCTGTTTTTAAAAATTGAGTGTTTTTGGTGCCCGAGGAAGAAAACGCGTGATGCCGGGGTCAGAAAAAAAGATGCTCAGGAGCAAAAAAAATTTTTTGTGTTAAATGGCAAAACCAATGCTAGGATGAGTTTCGGGGTGGAATTCCATGCTTAAAAATGTTATTATTTGCTGTTTTTAAAAATTGAGTGTTTTTGGTGCCCGAGGAAGAAAACGCGTGATGCCGGGGTCAGAAAAAAAGCTGAACAGGAGCAAAAAAAATTTTTTTGTCTTAAATGGCAAAACCAATGCTAGGATGAGTTTCGGGGTGGAATTCCATGCTTAAAAATGTTATTATTTGCTGTTTTTAAAAATTGAGTGTTTTTGGTGCCCGAGGAAGAAAACGCGTGATGCCGGGGTCAGAAAAAAAGATGCTCAGGAGCAAAAAATTTTTTTTGTCTTAAATGTACAAGCGGATGCTAGGATGAGTTTCGGGGTGGAATTCCATGCTTAAAAATGTTATTATTTGCTGTTTTTAAAAATTGAGTGTTTTTGGTGCCCGAGGAAGAAAACGCGTGATGCCGGGGTCAGAAAAAAAGCTGCCCAGGAGCAAAAAAATTTTTTTGTCTTAAATGGAAAAACCAATGCTAGGATGAGTTTCGGGGTGGAATTCCATGCTTAAAAATGTTATTATTTGCTGTTTTTAAAAATTGATTGTTTTTGGTGCCCGAGGAAGAAAACGCGTGATGCCGGGGTCAGAAAAAAAGATGCTCAGGAGCAAAAAAAATTTTTTTGTCTTAAATGGAAAAACCAATGCTAGGATGAGTTTCAGGGTGGAATTCCATGCTTAAAAATGTTATTATTTGCTGTTTTTAAAAATCGAGTGTTTTTGGTGCCCGAGGAAGAAAACGCGTGATGCCGGGGTCAGAAAAAAAGCTGCTTAGGAGCAAAAAATTTTTTTTGTCTTAAATGTACAAGCGGATGCTAGGATGAGTTTCGGGGTGGAATTCCATGCTTAAAAATGTTATTATTTGCTGTTTTTAAAAATCGAGAGTTTTTGGTGCCCGAGGAAGAAAACGCGTGATGCCGGGGTCAGAAAAAAAGATGCTCAGGAGCAAAAATTTTTTTTTGTCTTAAATGTACAAGCGGATGCTAGGATGAGTTTCGGGGTGTAATTCCATGCTTAAAAATGTTATTATTTGCTGTTTTTAAAAATTGAGTGTTTTTGGTGCCCGAGGAAGAAAACGCGTGATGCCGGGGTCAGAAAAAAAGATGCTCAGGAGCAAAAAAATTTTTTTGTGTTAAATGGAAAAACCAATGCTAGGTTGAGTTTCGGGGTGGAATTCCATGCTTAAAAATGTTATTATTTGCTGTTTTTAAAAATTGAGTGTTTTTGGTGCCCGAGGAAGAAAACGCGTGATGCCGGGGTCAGAAAAAAAGCTGAACAGGAGCAAAAAAAATTTTTTTGTCTTAAATGGCAAAACCAATGCTAGGATGAGTTTCGGGGTGGAATTCCATGCTTAAAAATGTTATTATTTGCTGTTTTTAAAAATCGAGTGTTTTTGGTGCCCAAGGAAGAAAACGCGTGATGCCGGGGTCAGAAAAAAAGATGCTCAGGAGCAAAAAAATTTTTTTGTCTTAAATGTACAAGCGGATGCTAGGATGAGTTTCGGGGTGGAATTCCATGCTTAAAAATGTTATTATTTGCTGTTTTTAAAAATTGAGTGTTTTTGGTGCCCGAGGAAGAAAACGCGTGATGCCGGGGTCAGAAAAAAAGCTGCCCAGGAGCAAAAAAATTTTTTTGTCTTAAATGGAAAAACCAATGCTAGGATGAGTTTCGGGGTGGAATTCCATGCTTAAAAATGTTATTATTTGCTGTTTTTAAAAATTGATTGTTTTTGGTGCCCGAGGAAGAAAACGCGTGATGCCGGGGTCAGAAAAAAAGATGCTCAGGAGCAAAAAAAATTTTTTTGTCTTAAATGGAAAAACCAATGCTAGGATGAGTTTCAGGGTGGAATTCCATGCTTAAAAATGTTATTATTTGCTGTTTTTAAAAATCGAGTGTTTTTGGTGCCCGAGGAAGAAAACGTGTGATGCCGGGGTCAGAAAAAAAGCTGCTTAGGAGCAAAAAATTTTTTTTGTCTTAAATGTACAAGCGGATGCTAGGATGAGTTTCGGGGTGGAATTCCATGCTTAAAAATGTTATTATTTGCTGTTTTTAAAAATCGAGTGTTTTTGGTGCCCAAGGAAGAAAACGCGTGATGCCGGGGTCAGAAAAAAAGATGCTCAGGAGCAAAAAAATTTTTTTGTCTTAAATGTACAAGCGGATGCTAGGATGAGTTTCGGGGTGGAATTCCATGCTTAAAAATGTTATTATTTGCTGTTTTTAAAAATTGAGTGTTTTTGGTGCCCGAGGAAGAAAACGCGTGATGCCGGGGTCAGAAAAAAAGCTGCCCAGGAGCAAAAAATTTTTTTTGTCTTAAATGGAAAAACCAATGCTAGGATGAGTTTCGGGGTGGAATTCCATGCTTAAAAATGTTATTATTTGCTGTTTTTAAAAATCGAGAGTTTTTGGTGCCCGAGGAAGAAAACGCGTGATGCCGGGGTCAGAAAAAAAGATGCTCAGGAGCAAAAATTTTTTTTTGTCTTAAATGGAAAAACCAATGCTAGGATGAGTTTCGGGGTGTAATTCCATGCTTAAAAATGTTATTATTTGCTGTTTTTAAAAATTGAGTGTTTTTGGTGCCCGAGGAAGAAAACGCGTGATGCCGGGGTCAGAAAAAAAGCTGCCCAGGAGCAAAAAAATTTTTTTGTCTTAAATGGAAAAACCAATGCTAGGATGAGTTTCGGGGTGGAATTCCATGCTTAAAAATGTTATTATTTGCTGTTTTTAAAAATCGAGTGTTTTTGGTGCCCGAGGAAGAAAACGCGTGATGCCGGGGTCAGAAAAAAAGATGCTCAGGAGCAAAAAAAATTTTTTTGTCTTAAATGGAAAAACCAATGCTAGGATGAGTTTCAGGGTGGAATTCCATGCTTAAAAATGTTATTATTTGCTGTTTTTAAAAATCGAGTGTTTTTGGTGCCCGAGGAAGAAAACGTGTGATGCCGGGGTCAGAAAAAAAGCTGCTTAGGAGCAAAAAATTTTTTTTGTCTTAAATGTACAAGCGGATGCTAGGATGAGTTTCGGGGTGGAATTCCATGCTTAAAAATGTTATTATTTGCTGTTTTTAAAAATCGAGTGTTTTTGGTGCCCAAGGAAGAAAACGCGTGATGCCGGGGTCAGAAAAAAAGATGCTCAGGAGCAAAAAAATTTTTTTGTCTTAAATGTACAAGCGGATGCTAGGATGAGTTTCGGGGTGGAATTCCATGCTTAAAAATGTTATTATTTGCTGTTTTTAAAAATTGAGTGTTTTTGGTGCCCGAGGAAGAAAACGCGTGATGCCGGGGTCAGAAAAAAAGCTGCCCAGGAGCAAAAAATTTTTTTTGTCTTAAATGGAAAAACCAATGCTAGGATGAGTTTCGGGGTGGAATTCCATGCTTAAAAATGTTATTATTTGCTGTTTTTAAAAATCGAGAGTTTTTGGTGCCCGAGGAAGAAAACGCGTGATGCCGGGGTCAGAAAAAAAGATGCTCAGGAGCAAAAATTTTTTTTTGTCTTAAATGGAAAAACCAATGCTAGGATGAGTTTCGGGGTGTAATTCCATGCTTAAAAATGTTATTATTTGCTGTTTTTAAAAATTGAGTGTTTTTGGTGCCCGAGGAAGAAAACGCGTGATGCCGGGGTCAGAAAAAAAGCTGCCCAGGAGCAAAAAAATTTTTTTGTCTTAAATGGAAAAACCAATGCTAGGATGAGTTTCGGGGTGGAATTCCATGCTTAAAAATGTTATTATTTGCTGTTTTTAAAAATCGAGTGTTTTTGGTGCCCGAGGAAGAAAACGCGTGATGCCGGGGTCAGAAAAAAAGATGCTCAGGAGCAAAAATTTTTTTTTGTCTTAAATGGAAAAACCAATGCTAGGATGAGTTTCGGGGTGTAATTCCATGCTTAAAAATGTTATTATTTGCTGTTTTTAAAAATTGAGTGTTTTTGGTGCCCGAGGAAGAAAACGCGTGATGCCGGGGTCAGAAAAAAAGCTGCCCAGGAGCAAAAAAAATTTTTTGTCTTAAATGGAAAAACCAATGCTAGGATGAGTTTCGGGGTGTAATTCCATGCTTAAAAATGTTATTATTTGCTGTTTTTAAAAATCGAGTGTTTTTGGTGCCCCAGGAAGAAAATGCGTGATGCCGGGGTCAGAAAAAAAGATGCTCAGGAGCAAAAAAAATTTTTCGTCTTAAATGGCAAAACCAATGCTAGGATGAGTTTCGGTGTGGAATTCCATGCTTAAAAATGTTATTATTTGCTGTTTTTAAAAATCGAGAGTTTTTGGTGCCCGAGGAAGAAAACGCGTGATGCCGGGGTCAGAAAAAAAGATGCTCAGGAGCAAAAAATTTTTTTTGTCTTAAATGGAAAAACCAATGCTAGGATGAGTTTCGGGGTGTAATTCCATGCTTAAAAATGTTATTATTTGCTGTTTTTAAAAATTGAGTGTTTTTGGTGCCCGAGGAAGAAAACGCGTGATGCCAGGGTCAGAAAAAAAGATGCTCAGGAGCAAAAAAAATTTTTTGTCTTAAATGGCAAAACCAATGCTAGGATGAGTTTCGGGGTGGAATTCCATGCTTAAAAATGTTATTATTTGCTGTTTTTAAAAATCGAGTGTTTTTGGTGCCCAAGGAAGAAAACGCGTGATGCCGGGGTCAGAAAAAAAGATGCTCAGGAGCAAAAAATTTTTTTTGTCTTAAATGTACAAGCGGATGCTAGGATGAGTTTCGGGGTGGAATTCCATGCTTAAAAATGTTATTATTTGCTGTTTTTAAAAATTGAGTGTTTTTGGTGCCCGAGGAAGAAAACGCGTGATACCGGGGTCAGAAAAAAAGCTGCCCAGGAGCAAAAAAATTTTTTTGTCTTAAATGGAAAAACCAATACTAGGATGAGTTTCGGGGTGGAATTCCATGCTTAAAAATGTTATTATTTGCTGTTTTTAAAAATTGATTGTTTTTGGTGCCCGAGGAAGAAAACGCGTGATGCCGGGGTCAGAAAAAAAGATGCTCAGGAGGAAAAAAAATTTTTTTGTCTTAAATGGAAAAACCAATGCTAGGATGAGTTTCAGGGTGGAATTCCATGCTTAAAAATGTTATTATTTGCTGTTTTTAAAAATCGAGTGTTTTTGGTGCCCGAGGAAGAAAACGCGTGATGCCGGGGTCAGAAAAAAAGCTGCTTAGGAGCAAAAAATTTTTATTGTCTTAAATGTACAAGCGGATGCTAGGATGAGTTTCGGGGTGGAATTCCATGCTTAAAAATGTTATTATTTGCTGTTTTTAAAAATTGAGTGTTTTTGGTGCCCGAGGAAGAAAACGCGTGATGCCGGGGTCAGAAAAAAAGCTGCCCAGGAGCAAAAAAATTTTTTTGTCTTAAATGGAAAAACCAATGCTAGGATGAGTTTCGGGGTGTAATTCCATGCTTAAAAATGTTATTATTTGCTGTTTTTAAAAATCGAGTGTTTTTGGTGCCCCAGGAAGAAAATGCGTGATGCCGGGGTCAGAAAAAAAGATGCTCAGGAGCAAAAAAAATTTTTCGTCTTAAATGGCAAAACCAATGCTAGGATGAGTTTCGGTGTGGAATTCCATGCTTAAAAATGTTATTATTTGCTGTTTTTAAAAATCGAGAGTTTTTGGTGCCCGAGGAAGAAAACGCGTGATGCCGGGGTCAGAAAAAAAGATGCTCAGGAGCAAAAATTTTTTTTTGTCTTAAATGGAAAAACCAATGCTAGGATGAGTTTCGGGGTGTAATTCCATGCTTAAAAATGTTATTATTTGCTGTTTTTAAAAATTGAGTGTTTTTGGTGCCCGAGGAAGAAAACGCGTGATGCCGGGGTCAGAAAAAAAGATGCTCAGGAGCAAAAAAAATTTTTTGTCTTAAATGTACAAGCGGATGCTAGGATGAGTTTCGGGGTGGAATTCCATGCTTAAAAATGTTATTATTTGCTGTTTTTAAAAATTGAGTGTTTTTGGTGCCCGAGGAAGAAAACGCGTGATGCCGGGGTCAGAAAAAAAGATGCTCAGGAGCAAAAAAATTTTTTTGTGTTAAATGGAAAAACCAATGCTAGGATGAGTTTCGGGGTGGAATTCCATGCTTAAAAATGTTATTATTTGCTGTTTTTAAAAATTGAGTGTTTTTGGTGCCCGAGGAAGAAAACGCGTGATGCCGGGGTCAGAAAAAAAGCTGAACAGGAGCAAAAAAAATTTTTTTGTCTTAAATGGCAAAACCAATGCTAGGATGAGTTTCGGGGTGGAATTCCATGCTTAAAAATGTTATTATTTGCTGTTTTTAAAAATCGAGTGTTTTTGGTGCCCAAGGAAGAAAACGCGTGATGCCGGGGTCAGAAAAAAAGATGCTCAGGAGCAAAAAATTTTTTTTGTCTTAAATGTACAAGCGGATGCTAGGATGAGTTTCGGGGTGGAATTCCATGCTTAAAAATGTTATTATTTGCTGTTTTTAAAAATTGATTGTTTTTGGTGCCCGAGGAAGAAAACGCGTGATGCCGGGGTCAGAAAAAAAGATGCTCAGGAGCAAAAAAAATTTTTTTGTCTTAAATGGAAAAACCAATGCTAGGATGAGTTTCAGGGTGGAATTCCATGCTTAAAAATGTTATTATTTGCTGTTTTTAAAAATCGAGTGTTTTTGGTGCCCGAGGAAGAAAACGCGTGATGCCGGGGTCAGAAAAAAAGATGCTCAGGAGCAAAAAATTTTTTTTGTCTTAAATGTACAAGCGGATGCTAGGATGAGTTTCGGGGTGGAATTCCATGCTTAAAAATGTTATTATTTGCTGTTTTTAAAAATCGAGTGTTTTTGGTGCCCAAGGAAGAAAACGCGTGATGCCGGGGTCAGAAAAAAAGATGCTCAGGAGCAAAAAATTTTTTTTGTCTTAAATGTACAAGCGGATGCTAGGATGAGTTTCGGGGTGGAATTCCATGCTTAAAAATGTTATTATTTGCTGTTTTTAAAAATCGAGTGTTTTTGGTGCCCAAGGAAGAAAACGCGTGATGCCGGGGTCAGAAAAAAAGATGCTCAGGAGCAAAAAAATTTTTTTGTCTTAAATGTACAAGCGGATGCTAGGATGAGTTTCGGGGTGGAATTCCATGCTTAAAAATGTTATTATTTGCTGTTTTTAAAAATTGAGTGTTTTTGATGCCCGAGGAAGAAAACGCGTGATGCCGGGGTCAGAAAAAAAGCTGCCCAGGAGCAAAAAATTTTTTTTGTCTTAAATGGAAAAACCAATGCTAGGATGAGTTTCGGGGTGGAATTCCATGCTTAAAAATGTTATTATTTGCTGTTTTTAAAAATCGAGTGTTTTTGGTGCCCGAGGAAGAAAACGCGTGATGCCGGGGTCAGAAAAAAAGATGCTCAGGAGCAAAAAATTTTTTTTGTCTTAAATGGAAAAACCAATGCTAGGATGAGTTTCGGGGTGTAATTCCATGCTTAAAAATGTTATTATTTGCTGTTTTTAAAAATTGAGTGTTTTTGGTGCCCGAGGAAGAAAACGCGTGATGCCGGGGTCAGAAAAAAAGCTGCCCAGGAGCAAAAAAAATTTTTTGTCTTAAATGGAAAAACCAATGCTAGGATGAGTTTCGGGGTGTAATTCCATGCTTAAAAATGTTATTATTTGCTGTTTTTAAAAATCGAGTGTTTTTGGTGCCCCAGGAAGAAAATGCGTGATGCCGGGGTCAGAAAAAAAGATGCTCAGGAGCAAAAAAATTTTTTCGTCTTAAATGGCAAAACCAATGCTAGGATGAGTTTCGGTGTGGAATTCCATGCTTAAAAATGTTATTATTTGCTGTTTTTAAAAATTGAGTGTTTTTGGTGCCCGAGGAAGAAAACGCGTGATGCCGGGGTCAGAAAAAAAGCTGAACAGGAGCAAAAAAAATTTTTTTGTCTTAAATGGAAAAACCAATGCTAGGATGAGTTTCGGGGTGGAATTCCATGCTTAAAAATGTTATTATTTGCTGTTTTTAAAAATTGAGTGTTTTTGGTGCCCGAGGAAGAAAACGCGTGATGCCGGGGTCAGAAAAAAAGCTGAACAGGAGCAAAAAAATTTTTTTTGTCTTAAATGGAAAAACCAATGCTAGGATGAGTTTCGGGGTGGAATTCCATGCTTAAAAATGTTATTATTTGCTGTTTTTAAAAATTGAGTGTTTTTGGTGCCCGAGGAAGAAAACGCATGATGCCGGGGTCAGAAAAAAAGATGCTCAGGAGCAAAAAAATTTTTTTGTCTTAAATGGAAAAACCAATGCTAGGATGAGTTTCGGGGTGGAATTCCATGCTTAAAAATGTTATTATTTGCTGTTTTTAAAAATTGAGTGTTTTTGGTGCCCGAGGAAGAAAACGCGTGATGCCGGGGTCAGAAAAAAAGCTGCCCAGGAGCAAAAAATTTTTTTTGTCTTAAATGGAAAAACCAATGCTAGGATGAGTTTCGGGGTGGAATTCCATGCTTAAAAATGTTATTATTTGCTGTTTTTAAAAATCGAGAGTTTTTGGTGCCCGAGGAAGAAAACGCGTGATGCCGGGGTCAGAAAAAAAGATGCTCAGGAGCAAAAATTTTTTTTTGTCTTAAATGGAAAAACCAATGCTAGGATGAGTTTCGGGGTGTAATTCCATGCTTAAAAATGTTATTATTTGCTGTTTTTAAAAATTGAGTGTTTTTGGTGCCCGAGGAAGAAAACGCGTGATGCCGGGGTCAGAAAAAAAGATGCTCAGGAGCAAAAAAATTTTTTTGTCTTAAATGTACAAGCGGATGCTAGGATGAGTTTCGGGGTGGAATTCCATGCTTAAAAATGTTATTATTTGCTGTTTTTAAAAATTGAGTGTTTTTGGTGCCCGAGGAAGAAAACGCGTGATGCCGGGGTCAGAAAAAAAGATGCTCAGGAGCAAAAAAATTTTTTTGTGTTAAATGGAAAAACCAATGCTAGGATGAGTTTCGGGGTGGAATTCCATGCTTAAAAATGTTATTATTTGCTGTTTTTAAAAATTGAGTGTTTTTGGTGCCCGAGGAAGAAAACGCGTGATGCCGGGGTCAGAAAAAAAGCTGAACAGGAGCAAAAAAAATTTTTTTGTCTTAAATGGCAAAACCAATGCTAGGATGAGTTTCGGGGTGGAATTCCATGCTTAAAAATGTTATTATTTGCTGTTTTTAAAAATCGAGTGTTTTTGGTGCCCAAGGAAGAAAACGCGTGATGCCGGGGTCAGAAAAAAAGATGCTCAGGAGCAAAAAATTTTTTTTGTCTTAAATGTACAAGCGGATGCTAGGATGAGTTTCGGGGTGGAATTCCATGCTTAAAAATGTTATTATTTGCTGTTTTTAAAAATTGAGTGTTTTTGGTGCCCGAGGAAGAAAACGCGTGATGCCGGGGTCAGAAAAAAAGCTGCCCAGGAGCAAAAAAATTTTTTTGTCTTAAATGGAAAAACCAATGCTAGGATGAGTTTCGGGGTGGAATTCCATGCTTAAAAATGTTATTATTTGCTGTTTTTAAAAATTGATTGTTTTTGGTGCCCGAGGAAGAAAACGCGTGATGCCGGGGTCAGAAAAAAAGATGCTCAGGAGCAAAAAAAATTTTTTTGTCTTAAATGGAAAAACCAATGCTAGGATGAGTTTCAGGGTGGAATTCCATGCTTAAAAATGTTATTATTTGCTGTTTTTAAAAATCGAGTGTTTTTGGTGCCCGAGGAAGAAAACGCGTGATTCCGGGGTCAGAAAAAAAGCTGCTTAGGAGCAAAAAATTTTTTTTGTCTTAAATGTACAAGCGGATGCTAGGATGAGTTTCGGGGTGGAATTCCATGCTTAAAAATGTTATTATTTGCTGTTTTTAAAAATCGAGTGTTTTTGGTGCCCAAGGAAGAAAACGCGTGATGCCGGGGTCAGAAAAAAAGATGCTCAGGAGCAAAAAAATTTTTTTGTCTTAAATGTACAAGCGGATGCTAGGATGTGTTTCGGGGTGGAATTCCATGCTTAAAAATGTTATTATTTGCTGTTTTTAAAAATTGAGTGTTTTTGGTGCCCGAGGAAGAAAACGCGTGATGCCGGGGTCAGAAAAAAAGCTGCCCAGGAGCAAAAAATTTTTTTTGTCTTAAATGGAAAAACCAATGCTAGGATGAGTTTCGGGGTGGAATTCCATGCTTAAAAATGTTATTATTTGCTGTTTTTAAAAATCGAGAGTTTTTGGTGCCCGAGGAAGAAAACGCGTGATGCCGGGGTCAGAAAAAAAGATGCTCAGGAGCAAAAATTTTTTTTTGTCTTAAATGGAAAAACCAATGCTAGGATGAGTTTCGGGGTGTAATTCCATGCCTAAAAATGTTATTATTTGCTGTTTTTAAAAATCGAGTGTTTTTGGTGCCCGAGGAAGAAAACGCGTGATGCCGGGGTCAGAAAAAAAGCTGCCCAGGAGCAAAAAATTTTTTTTGTCTTAAATGGAAAAACCAATGCTAGGATGAGTTTCGGGGTGGAATTCCATGCTTAAAAATGTTATTATTTGCTGTTTTTAAAAATCGAGTGTTTTTGGTGCCCAAGGAAGAAAACGCGTGATGCCGGGGTCAGAAAAAAAGATGCTCAGGAGCAAAAAAATTTTTTTGTCTTAAATGTACAAGCGGATGCTAGGATGAGTTTCGGGGTGGAATTCCATGCTTAAAAATGTTATTATTTGCTGTTTTTAAAAATTGAGTGTTTTTGGTGCCCGAGGAAGAAAACGCGTGATGCCGGGGTCAGAAAAAAAGCTGCCCAGGAGCAAAAAATTTTTTTTGTCTTAAATGGAAAAACCAATGCTAGGATGAGTTTCGGGGTGGAATTCCATGCTTAAAAATGTTATTATTTGCTGTTTTTAAAAATCGAGAGTTTTTGGTGCCCGAGGAAGAAAACGCGTGATGCCGGGGTCAGAAAAAAAGATGCTCAGGAGCAAAAATTTTTTTTTGTCTTAAATGGAAAAACCAATGCTAGGATGAGTTTCGGGGTGTAATTCCATGCTTAAAAATGTTATTATTTGCTGTTTTTAAAAATTGAGTGTTTTTGGTGCCCGAGGAAGAAAACGCGTGATGCCGGGGTCAGAAAAAAAGCTGCCCAGGAGCAAAAAAATTTTTTTGTCTTAAATGGAAAAACCAATGCTAGGATGAGTTTCGGGGTGGAATTCCATGCTTAAAAATGTTATTATTTGCTGTTTTTAAAAATCGAGTGTTTTTGGTGCCCGAGGAAGAAAACGCGTGATGCCGGGGTCAGAAAAAAAGATGCTCAGGAGCAAAAATTTTTTTTTGTCTTAAATGGAAAAACCAATGCTAGGATGAGTTTCGGGGTGTAATTCCATGCTTAAAAATGTTATTATTTGCTGTTTTTAAAAATTGAGTGTTTTTGGTGCCCGAGGAAGAAAACGCGTGATGCCGGGGTCAGAAAAAAAGCTGCCCAGGAGCAAAAAAAATTTTTTGTCTTAAATGGAAAAACCAATGCTAGGATGAGTTTCGGGGTGTAATTCCATGCTTAAAAATGTTATTATTTGCTGTTTTTAAAAATCGAGTGTTTTTGGTGCCCGAGGAAGAAAATGCGTGATGCCGGGGTCAGAAAAAAAGATGCTCAGGAGCAAAAAAATTTTTTCGTCTTAAATGGCAAAACCAATGCTAGGATGAGTTTCGGTGTGGAATTCCATGCTTAAAAATGTTATTATTTGCTGTTTTTAAAAATTGAGTGTTTTTGGTGCCCGAGGAAGAAAACGCGTGATGCCGGGGTCAGAAAAAAAGCTGAACAGGAGCAAAAAAATTTTTTTTGTCTTAAATGGAAAAACCAATGCTAGGATGAGTTTCGGGGTGGAATTCCATGCTTAAAAATGTTATTATTTGCTGTTTTTAAAAATTGAGTGTTTTTGGTGCCCGAGGAAGAAAACGCGTGATGCCGGGGTCAGAAAAAAAGCTGAACAGGAGCAAAAAAATTTTTTTTGTCTTAAATGGAAAAACCAATGCTAGGATGAGTTTCGGGGTGGAATTCCATGCTTAAAAATGTTATTATTTGCTGTTTTTAAAAATTGAGTGTTTTTGGTGCCCGAGGAAGAAAACGCGTGATGCCGGGGTCAGAAATAAAGATGCTCAGGAGCAAAAAAATTTTTTTGTCTTAAATGGAAAAACCAATGCTAGGATGAGTTTCGGGGTGGAATTCCATGCTTAAAAATGTTATTATTTGCTGTTTTTAAAAATTGAGTGTTTTTGGTGCCCGAGGAAGAAAACGCGTGATGCCGGGGTCAGAAAAAAAGCTGCCCAGGAGCAAAAAAATTTTTTTGTCTTAAATGGAAAAACCAATGCTAGGATGAGTTTCGGGGTGGAATTCCATGCTTAAAAATGTTATTATTTGCTGTTTTAAAAAATCGAGTGTTTTTGGTGCCCGAGGAAGAAAACGCGTGATGCCGGGGTCAGAAAAAAAGATGCTCAGGAGCAAAAAATTTTTTTTGTCTTAAATGGAAAAACCAATGCTAGGATGAGTTTCGGGGTGTAATTCCATGCTTAAAAATGTTATTATTTGCTGTTTTTAAAAATTGAGTGTTTTTGGTGCCCGAGGAAGAAAACGCGTGATGCCGGGGTCAGAAAAAAAGCTGCCCAGGAGCAAAAAATTTTTTTTGTCTTAAATGGAAAAACCAATGCTAGGATGAGTTTCGGGGTGGAATTCCATGCTTAAAAATGTTATTATTTGCTGTTTTTAAAAATCGAGTGTTTTTGGTGCCCGAGGAAGAAAACGCGTGATGCCGGGGTCAGAAAAAAAGCTGAACAGGAGCAAAAAAATTTTTTTTGTCTTAAATGGAAAAACCAATGCTAGGATGAGTTTCGGGGTGGAATTCCATGCTTAAAAATGTTATTATTTGCTGTTTTTAAAAATTGAGTGTTTTTGGTGCCCGAGGAAGAAAACGCGTGATGCCGGGGTCAGAAATAAAGATGCTCAGGAGCAAAAAAATTTTTTTGTCTTAAATGGAAAAACCAATGCTAGGATGAGTTTCGGGGTGGAATTCCATGCTTAAAAATGTTATTATTTGCTGTTTTTAAAAATTGAGTGTTTTTGGTGCCCGAGGAAGAAAACGCGTGATGCCGGGGTCAGAAAAAAAGCTGAACAGGAGCAAAAAAATTTTTTTTGTCTTAAATGGAAAAACCAATGCTAGGATGAGTTTCGGGGTGGAATTCCATGCTTAAAAATGTTATTATTTGCTGTTTTTAAAAATCGAGTGTTTTTGGTGCCCGAGGAAGAAAACGCGTGATGCCGGGGTCAGAAAAAAAGATGCTCAGGAGCAAAAAATTTTTTTTGTCTTAAATGTACAAGCGGATGCTAGGATGAGTTTCGGGGTGGAATTCCATGCTTAAAAATGTTATTATTTGCTGTTTTTAAAAATTGAGTGTTTTTGGTGCCCGAGGAAGAAAACGCGTGATGCCGGGGTCAGAAAAAAAGATGCTCAGGAGCAAAAAATTTTTTTTGTCTTAAATGGAAAAACCAATGCTAGGATGAGTTTCGGGGTGGAATTCCATGCTTAAAAATGTTATTATTTGCTGTTTTTAAAAATTGAGTGTTTTTGGTGCCCGAGGAAGAAAACGCGTGATGCCGGGGTCAGAAAAAAAGCTGAACAGGAGCAAAAAAAATTTTTTTGTCTTAAATGGCAAAACCAATGCTAGGATGAGTTTCGGGGTGGAATTCCATGCTTAAAAATGTTATTATTTGCTGTTTTTAAAAATTGAGTGTTTTTGGTGCCCGAGGAAGAAAACGCGTTATGCCGGGGTCAGAAAAAAAGATGCTCAGGAGCAAAAAAAATTTTTTCTCTTAAATGTACAAGCGGATGCTAGGATGAGTTTCGGGGTGGAATTCCATGCTTAAAAATGTTATTATTTGCTGTTTTTAAAAATTGAGTGTTTTTGGTGCCCGAGGAAGAAAACGCGTGATGCCGGGGTCAGAAAAAAAGCTGCCCAGGAGCAAAAAAATTTTTTTGTCTTAAATGGAAAAACCAATGCTAGGATGAGTTTCGGGGTGGAATTCCATGCTTAAAAATGTTATTATTTGCTGTTTTAAAAAATCGAGTGTTTTTGGTGCCCGAGGAAGAAAACGCGTGATGCCGGGGTCAGAAAAAAAGATGCTCAGGAGCAAAAAATTTTTTTTGTCTTAAATGGAAAAACCAATGCTAGGATGAGTTTCGGGGTGTAATTCCATGCTTAAAAATGTTATTATTTGCTGTTTTTAAAAATTGAGTGTTTTTGGTGCCCGAGGAAGAAAACGCGTGATGCCGGGGTCAGAAAAAAAGCTGCCCAGGAGCAAAAAATTTTTTTTGTCTTAAATGGAAAAACCAATGCTAGGATGAGTTTCGGGGTGGAATTCCATGCTTAAAAATGTTATTATTTGCTGTTTTTAAAAATCGAGTGTTTTTGGTGCCCGAGGAAGAAAACGCGTGATGCCGGGGTCAGAAAAAAAGATGCTCAGGAGCAAAAAAATTTTTTTGTCTTAAATGGAAAAACCAATGCTAGGATGAGTTTCGGGGTGTAATTCCATGCTTTAAAATGTTATTATTTGCTGTTTTTAAAAATTGAGTGTTTTTGGTGCCCGAGGAAGAAAACGCGTGATGCCGGGGTCAGAAAAAAAGCTGCCCAGGAGCAAAAAAAATTTTTTGTCTTAAATGGAAAAACCAATGCTAGGATGAGTTTCGGGGTGTAATTCCATGCTTAAAAATGTTATTATTTGCTGTTTTTAAAAATCGAGTGTTTTTGGTGCCCGAGGAAGAAAATGCGTGATGCCGGGGTCAGAAAAAAAGATGCTCAGGAGCAAAAAAATTTTTTCGTCTTAAATGGCAAAACCAATGCTAGGATGAGTTTCGGTGTGGAATTCCATGCTTAAAAATGTTATTATTTGCTGTTTTTAAAAATTGAGTGTTTTTGGTGCCCGAGGAAGAAAACGCGTGATGCCGGGGTCAGAAAAAAAGCTGAACAGGAGCAAAAAAATTTTTTTTGTCTTAAATGGAAAAACCAATGCTAGGATGAGTTTCGGGGTGGAATTCCATGCTTAAAAATGTTATTATTTGCTGTTTTTAAAAATTGAGTGTTTTTGGTGCCCGAGGAAGAAAACGCGTGATGCCGGGGTCAGAAAAAAAGCTGAACAGGAGCAAAAAAATTTTTTTTGTCTTAAATGGAAAAACCAATGCTAGGATGAGTTTCGGGGTGGAATTCCATGCTTAAAAATGTTATTATTTGCTGTTTTTAAAAATTGAGTGTTTTTGGTGCCCGAGGAAGAAAACGCGTGATGCCGGGGTCAGAAATAAAGATGCTCAGGAGCAAAAAAATTTTTTTGTCTTAAATGGAAAAACCAATGCTAGGATGAGTTTCGGGGTGGAATTCCATGCTTAAAAATGTTATTATTTGCTGTTTTTAAAAATTGAGTGTTTTTGGTGCCCGAGGAAGAAAACGCGTGATGCCGGGGTCAGAAAAAAAGCTGAACAGGAGCAAAAAAATTTTTTTTGTCTTAAATGGAAAAACCAATGCTAGGATGAGTTTCGGGGTGGAATTCCATGCTTAAAAATGTTATTATTTGCTGTTTTTAAAAATTGAGTGTTTTTGGTGCCCGAGGAAGAAAACGCGTGATGCCGGGGTCAGAAATAAAGATGCTCAGGAGCAAAAAAATTTTTTTGTCTTAAATGGAAAAACCAATGCTAGGATGAGTTTCGGGGTGGAATTCCATGCTTAAAAATGTTATTATTTGCTGTTTTTAAAAATCGAGTGTTTTTGGTGCCCGAGGAAGAAAACGCGTGATGCCGGGGTCAGAAAAAAAGATGCTCAGGAGCAAAAAATTTTTTTTGTCTTAAATGTACAAGCGGATGCTAGGATGAGTTTCGGGGTGGAATTCCATGCTTAAAAATGTTATTATTTGCTGTTTTTAAAAATTGAGTGTTTTTGGTGCCCGAGGAAGAAAACGCGTGATGCCGGGGTCAGAAAAAAAGAT
The DNA here is from genome assembly GCF_059756535.1 of Pantherophis guttatus. NCBI lineage: Eukaryota > Metazoa > Chordata > Lepidosauria > Squamata > Colubridae > Pantherophis > Pantherophis guttatus. The sequence continues at coordinate 18,017,130 of NC_142075.1, read as the reverse complement.
GCTCAGGAGCAAAAAATTTTTTTTGTCTTAAATGGAAAAACCAATGCTAGGATGAGTTTCGGGGTGGAATTCCATGCTTAAAAATGTTATTATTTGCTGTTTTTAAAAATTGAGTGTTTTTGGTGCCCGAGGAAGAAAACGCGTGATGCCGGGGTCAGAAAAAAAGCTGAACAGGAGCAAAAAAAATTTTTTTGTCTTAAATGGCAAAACCAATGCTAGGATGAGTTTCGGGGTGGAATTCCATGCTTAAAAATGTTATTATTTGCTGTTTTTAAAAATTGAGTGTTTTTGGTGCCCGAGGAAGAAAACGCGTTATGCCGGGGTCAGAAAAAAAGATGCTTAGGAGCAAAAAAAATTTTTTCTCTTAAATGTACAAGCGGATGCTAGGATGAGTTTCGGGGTGGAATTCCATGCTTAAAAATGTTATTATTTGCTGTTTTTAAAAATTGAGTGTTTTTGGTGCCCGAGGAAGAAAACGCGTGATGCCGGGGTCAGAAAAAAAGCTGCCCAGGAGCAAAAAAATTTTTTTGTCTTAAATGGAAAAACCAATGCTAGGATGAGTTTCGGGGTGGAATTCCATGCTTAAAAATGTTATTATTTGCTGTTTTAAAAAATCGAGTGTTTTTGGTGCCCGAGGAAGAAAACGCGTGATGCCGGGGTCAGAAAAAAAGATGCTCAGGAGCAAAAAATTTTTTTTGTCTTAAATGGAAAAACCAATGCTAGGATGAGTTTCGGGGTGTAATTCCATGCTTAAAAATGTTATTATTTGCTGTTTTTAAAAATTGAGTGTTTTTGGTGCCCGAGGAAGAAAACGCGTGATGCCGGGGTCAGAAAAAAAGCTGCCCAGGAGCAAAAAATTTTTTTTGTCTTAAATGGAAAAACCAATGCTAGGATGAGTTTCGGGGTGGAATTCCATGCTTAAAAATGTTATTATTTGCTGTTTTTAAAAATCGAGTGTTTTTGGTGCCCGAGGAAGAAAACGCGTGATGCCGGGGTCAGAAAAAAAGATGCTCAGGAGCAAAAAAATTTTTTTGTCTTAAATGGAAAAACCAATGCTAGGATGAGTTTCGGGGTGTAATTCCATGCTTTAAAATGTTATTATTTGCTGTTTTTAAAAATTGAGTGTTTTTGGTGCCCGAGGAAGAAAACGCGTGATGCCGGGGTCAGAAAAAAAGCTGCCCAGGAGCAAAAAAATTTTTTTGTCTTAAATGGAAAAACCAATGCTAGGATGAGTTTCGGGGTGGAATTCCATGCTTAAAAATGTTATTATTTGCTGTTTTTAAAAATCGAGTGTTTTTGGTGCCCGAGGAAGAAAATGCGTGATGCCGGGGTCAGAAAAAAAGATGCTCAGGAGCAAAAAAATTTTTTTGTCTTAAATGGCAAAACCAATGCTAGGATGAGTTTCGGGGTGGAATTCCATGCTTAAAAATGTTATTATTTGCTGTTTTTAAAAATTGAGTGTTTTTGGTGCCCGAGGAAGAAAACGCGTGATGCCGGGGTCAGAAAAAAAGCTGAACAGGAGGAAAAAAATTTTTTTTGTCTTAAATGGAAAACCCAATGCTAGGATGAGTTTCGGGGTGGAATTCCATGCTTAAAAATGTTATTATTTGCTGTTTTTAAAAATCGAGTGTTTTTGGTGCCCAAGGAAGAAAACGCGTGATGCCGGGGTCAGAAAAAAAGATGCTCAGGAGCAAAAAAATTTTTTTGTCTTAAATGTACAAGCGGATGCTGGATGAGTTTCGGGGTGGAATTCCATGCTTAAAAATGTTATTATTTGCTGTTTTTAAAAATTGAGTGTTTTTGGTGCCCGAGGAAGAAAACGCGTGATGCCGGGGTCAGAAAAAAAGCTGAACAGGAGCAAAAAAATTTTTTTTGTCTTAAATGGAAAAACCAATGCTAGGATGAGTTTCGGGGTGGAATTCCATGCTTAAAAATGTTATTATTTTCTGTTTTTAAAAATTGAGTGTTTTTGGTGCCCGAGGAAGAAAACGCGTGATGCCGGGGTCAGAAAAAAAGCTGCCCAGGAGCAAAAAATTTTTTTTGTCTTAAATGGAAAAACCAATGCTAGGATGAGTTTCGGGGTGGAATTCCATGCTTAAAAATGTTATTATTTGCTGTTTTTAAAAATCGAGTGTTTTTGGTGCCCGAGGAAGAAAATGCGTGATGCCGGGGTCAGAAAAAAAGATGCCCAGGAGCAAAAAAATTTTTTTGTCTTAAATGGAAAAACCAATTCTAGGATGAGTTTCGGGGTGGAATTCCATGCTTAAAAATGTTATTATTTGCTGTTTTTAAAAATTGAGTGTTTTTGGTGCCCGAGGAAGAAAACGCGTGATGCCGGGGTCAGAAAAAAAGCTGAACAGGAGGAAAAAAATTTTTTTTGTCTTAAATGGAAAAACCAATGCTAGGATGAGTTTCGGGGTGGAATTCCATGCTTAAAAATGTTATTATTTGCTGTTTTTAAAAATCGAGTGTTTTTGGTGCCCAAGGAAGAAAACGCGTGATGCCGGGGTCAGAAAAAAAGATGCTCAGGAGCAAAAAAAATTTTTTGTCTTAAATGTACAAGCGGATGCTAGGATGAGTTTCGGGGTGGAATTCCATGCTTAAAAATGTTATTATTTGCTGTTTTTAAAAATTGAGTGTTTTTGGTGCCCGAGGAAGAAAACGCGTGATGCCGGGGTCAGAAAAAAAGCTGAACAGGAGCAAAAAAATTTTTTTTGTCTTAAATGGAAAAACCAATGCTAGGATGAGTTTCGGGGTGGAATTCCATGCTTAAAAATGTTATTATTTGCTGTTTTTAAAAATCGAGTGTTTTTGGTGCCCGAGGAAGAAAACGCGTGATGCCGGGGTCAGAAAAAAAGATGCTCAGGAGCAAAAAAAATTTTTTGTCTTAAATGTACAAGCGGATGCTAGGATGAGTTTCGGGGTGGAATTCCATGCTTAAAAATGTTATTATTTGCTGTTTTTAAAAATTGTGTGTTTTTGGTGCCCGAGGAAGAAAACGCGTGATGCCGGGGTCAGAAAAAAAGATGCTCAGGAGCAAAAAATTTTTTTTGTCTTAAATGTACAAGCGGATGCTAGGATGAGTTTCGGGGTGGAATTCCATGCTTAAAAATGTTATTATTTGCTGTTTTTAAAAATTGAGTGTTTTTGGTGCCCGAGGAAGAAAACGCGTGATGCCGGGGTCAGAAAAAAAGATGCTGAGGAGCAAAAAAATTTTTTTGTCTTAAATGTACAAGCGGATGCTAGGATGAGTTTCGGGGTGGAATTCCATGCTTAAAAATGTTATTATTTGCTGTTTTTAAAAATCGAGTGTTTTTGGTGCCCGAGGAAGAAAACGCGTGATGCCGGGGTCAGAAAAAAAGCTGCCCAGGAGCAAAAAATTTTTTTTGTCTTAAATGGAAAAACCAATGCTAGGATGAGTTTTGGGTTGGAATTCCATGCTTAAAAATGTTATTATTTGCTGTTTTTAAAAATCGAGTGTTTTTGGTGCCCGAGGAAGAAAACGCCTGATGCCGGGGTCAGAAAAAAAGCTGCTTAGGAGCAAAAAAAATTTTTTGTCTTAAATGTACAAGCGGATGCTAGGATGAGTTTCGGTGTGGAATTCCATGCTTAAAAATGTTATTATTTGCTGTTTTAAAAAATTGAGTGTTTTTGGTGCCCGAGGAAGAAAACACGTGATGCCGGGGTCAGAAAAAAAGATGCTCAGGAGCAAAAAAAATTTTTTGTCTTAAATGTACAAGCGGATGCTAGGATGAGTTTTGGGGTGGAATTCCATGCTTAAAAATGTTATTATTTGCTGTTTTTAAAAATTGAGTGTTTTTGGTGCCCGAGGAAGAAAACGCGTGATGCCGGGGTCAGAAAAAAAGATGCTCAGGAGCAAAAAAATTTTTTTTGTCTTAAATGGAAAAACCAATGCTAGGATGAGTTTCGGGGTGTAATTCCATGCTTAAAAATGTTATTATTTGCTGTTTTTAAAAATTGAGTTTTTTTGGTGCCCGAGGAAGAAAACGCGTGATGCCGGGGTCAGAAAAAAAGATGCTGAGGAGCAAAAAAAATTTTTTTGTCTTAAATGGAAAAACCAATGCTAGGATGAGTTTCGGGGTGTAATTCCATGCTTAAAAATGTTATTATTTGCTGTTTTTAAAAATCGAGTGTTTTTGGTGCCCGAGGAAGAAAACGCGTGATGCCGGGGTCAGAAAAAAAGATGCTCAGGAGCAAAAAAATTTTTTTGTCTTAAATGGCAAAACCAATATTAGGATGAGTTTCGGGTTGGAATTCCATGCTTAAAAATTTTATTATTTGCTGTTTTTAAAAATCGAGTGTTTTTGGTGCCCGAGGAAGAAAACGCGTGATGCCGGGGTCAGAAAAAAAGCTGCCCAGGAGCAAAAATTTTTTTTTGTCTTAAATGGAAAAACCAATTCTAGGATGAGTTTCGGGGTGGAATTCCATGCTTAAAAATGTTATTATTTGCTGTTTTTAAAAATCGAGTGTTTTTGGCGCCCGAGGAAGAAAACGCCTGATGCCGGGGTCAGAAAAAAAGATGCTCAGGAGCAAAAAAATTTTTTTGTCTTAAATGTACAAGCAGATGCTAGGATGAGTTTCGGGGTGGAATTCCATGCTTAAAAATGTTATTATTTGCTGTTTTTAAAAATTGAGTGTTTTTGGTGTCCGAGGAAGAAAACGCGTGATGCCGGGGTCAGAAAAAAAGATGCTCAGGAGCAAAAAAATTTTTTTGTCTTAAATGGAAAAACCAATGCTAGGATGAGTTTCGGGGTGTAATTCCATGCTTAAAAATGTTATTATTTGCTGTTTTTAAAAATTGAGTTTTTTTGGTGCCCGAGGAAGAAAACGCGTGATGCCGGGGTCAGAAAAAAAGATGCTCAGGAGCAAAAAATTTTTTTTGTCTTAAATGGAAAAACCAATGCTAGGATGAGTTTCGGGGTGTAATTCCATGCTTAAAAATGTTATTATTTGCTGTTTTTAAAAATTGATTGTTTTTGGTGCCCGAGGAAGAAAACGCGTGATGCCGGGGTCAGAAAAAAAGATGCTCAGGAGCAAAAAAAATTTTTTTGTCTTAAATGGAAAAACCAATGCTAGGATGAGTTTCGGGGTGGAATTCCATGCTTAAAAATGTTATTATTTGCTGTTTTTAAAAATTGATTGTTTTTGGTGCCCGAGGAAGAAAACGCGTGATGCCGGGGTCAGAAAAAAAGATGCTCAGGAGCAAAAAAAATTTTTTTGTCTTAAATGGCAAAACCAATATTAGGATGAGTTTCGGGGTGGAATTCCATGCTTAAAAATGTTATTATTTGCTGTTTTTAAAAATCGAGTGTTTTTGGTGCCCGAAGAAGAAAACGCGTGATGCCGGGGTCAGAAAAAAAGATGCTCAGGAGCAAAAAAAATTTTTTGTCTTAAATGTACAAGCAGATGCTAGGATGAGTTTCGGGTTGGAATTCCATGCTTAAAAATGTTATTATTTGCTGTTTTTAAAAATTGAGTGTTTTTGGTGCCCGAGGAAGAAAACGCGTGATGCCGGGGTCAGAAAAAAAGATGCTCAGGAGCAAAAAAAATTTTTTGTCTTAAATGTACAAGCAGATGCTAGGATGAGTTTCGGGGTGGAATTCCATGCTTAAAAATGTTATTATTTGCTGTTTTTAAAAATTGAGTGTTTTTGGTGCCCGAGGAAGAAAACGCGTGATGCCGGGGTCAGAAAAAAAGATGCTCAGGAGCAAAAAAACATTTTTTGTCTTAAATGTACAAGCGGATGCTAGGATGAGTTTCGGGGTGGAATTCCATGCTTAAAAATGTTATTATTTGCTGTTTTTAAAAATCGAGTGTTTTTGGTGCCCGAGGAAGAAAACGCGTGATGCCGGGGTCAGAAAAAAAGCTGCTTAGGAGCAAAAAAAATTTTTTGTCTTAAATGTACAAGCGGATGCTAGGATGAGTTTCGGGGTGGAATTCCATGCTTAAAAATGTTATTATTTGCTGTTTTTAAAAATTGAGTGTTTTTGGTGCCCGAGGAAGAAAACGCGTGATGCCGGGGTCAGAAAAAAAGAGGCTCAGGAGCAAAAAAACATTTTTTGTCTTAAATGTACAAGCGGATGCTAGGATGAGGTTCGGGGTGGAATTCCATGCTTAAAAATGTTATTATTTGCTGTTTTTAAAAATTGAGTGTTTTTGGTGCCCGAGGAAGAAAACGCGTGATGCCGGGGTCAGAAAAAAAGATGCTCAGGAGCAAAAAAAATTTTTTTGTCTTAAATGGCAAAACCAATATTAGGATGAGTTTCGGGGTGGAATTCCATGCTTAAAAATGTTATTATTTGCTGTTTTTAAAAATCGAGTGTTTTTGGTGCCCGAAGAAGAAAACGCGTGATGCCGGGGTCAGAAAAAAAGATGCTCAGGAGCAAAAAAAATTTTTTGTCTTAAATGTACAAGCAGATGCTAGGATGAGTTTCGGGTTGGAATTCCATGCTTAAAAATGTTATTATTTGCTGTTTTTAAAAATTGAGTGTTTTTGGTGCCCGAGGAAGAAAACGCGTGATGCCGGGGTCAGAAAAAAAGATGCTCAGGAGCAAAAAAAATTTTTTGTCTTAAATGTACAAGCAGATGCTAGGATGAGTTTCGGGGTGGAATTCCATGCTTAAAAATGTTATTATTTGCTGTTTTTAAAAATTGAGTGTTTTTGGTGCCCGAGGAAGAAAACGCGTGATGCCGGGGTCAGAAAAAAAGATGCTCAGGAGCAAAAAAACATTTTTTGTCTTAAATGTACAAGCGGATGCTAGGATGAGTTTCGGGGTGGAATTCCATGCTTAAAAATGTTATTATTTGCTGTTTTTAAAAATCGAGTGTTTTTGGTGCCCGAGGAAGAAAACGCGTGATGCCGGGGTCAGAAAAAAAGCTGCTTAGGAGCAAAAAAAATTTTTTGTCTTAAATGTACAAGCGGATGCTAGGATGAGTTTCGGGGTGGAATTCCATGCTTAAAAATGTTATTATTTGCTGTTTTTAAAAATTGAGTGTTTTTGGTGCCCGAGGAAGAAAACGCGTGATGCCGGGGTCAGAAAAAAAGAGGCTCAGGAGCAAAAAAACATTTTTTGTCTTAAATGTACAAGCGGATGCTAGGATGAGGTTCGGGGTGGAATTCCATGCTTAAAAATGTTATTATTTGCTGTTTTTAAAAATTGAGTGTTTTTGGTGCCCGAGGAAGAAAACGCGTGATGCCGGGGTCAGAAAAAAAGATGCTCAGGAGCAAAAAAAATTTTTTGTCTTAAATGGCAAAACCAATGCTAGGATGAGTTTCGGGGTGTAATTCCATGCTTAAAAATGTTATTATTTGCTGTTTTTAAAAATTGATTGTTTTTGGTGCCCGAGGAAGAAAACGCGTGATGCCGGGGTCAGAAAAAAAGATGCTCAGGAGCAAAAAAAATTTTTTTGTCTTAAATGGAAAAACCAATTCTAGGATGAGTTTCGGGGTGTAATTCCATGCTTAAAAATGTTATTATTTGCTGTTTTTAAAAATCGAGTGTTTTTGGTGCCCGAGGAAGAAAACGCGTGATGCCGGGGTCAGAAAAAAAGATGCTCAGGAGCAAAAAAATTTTTTTGTCTTAAATGGCAAAACCAATATTAGGATGAGTTTCGGGTTGGAATTCCATGCTTAAAAATTTTATTATTTGCTGTTTTTAAAAATCGAGTGTTTTTGGTGCCCCAGGAAGAAAACGCGTGATGCCGGGGTCAGAAAAAAAGCTGCCCAGGAGCAAAAATTTTTTTTTGTCTTAAATGGAAAAACCAATTCTAGGATGAGTTTCGGGGTGGAATTCCATGCTTAAAAATGTTATTATTTGCTGTTTTTAAAAATCGAGTGTTTTTGGTGCCTGAGGAAGAAAACGCGTGATGCCGGGGTCAGAAAAAAAGATGCTCAGGAGCAAAAAAATTTTTTTGTCTTAAATGGCAAAACCAATATTAGGATGAGTTTCGGGTTGGAATTCCATGCTTAAAAATGTTATTATTTGCTGTTTTTAAAAATCGAGTGTTTTTGGTGCCCGAAGAAGAAAACGCGTGATGCCGGGGTCAGAAAAAAAGATGCTCAGGAGCAAAAAAAATGTTTTGTCTTAAATGTACAAGCAGATGCTAGGATGAGTTTCGGGTTGGAATTCCATGCTTAAAAATGTTATTATTTGCTGTTTTTAAAAATTGAGTGTTTTTGGTGCCCGAGGAAGAAAACGCGTGATGCCGGGGTCAGAAAAAAAGATGCTCAGGAGCAAAAAAAATTTTTTGTCTTAAATGTACAAGCAGATGCTAGGATGAGTTTCGGGGTGGAATTCCATGCTTAAAAATGTTATTATTTGCTGTTTTTAAAAATCGAGTGTTTTTGGTGCCCGAGGAAGAAAACGCGTGATGCCGGGGTCAGAAAAAAAGCTGCTTAGGAGCAAAAAAAATTTTTTGTCTTAAATGTACAAGCAGATGCTAGGATGAGTTTCGGGGTGGAATTCCATGCTTAAAAATGTTATTATTTGCTGTTTTTAAAAATTGAGTGTTTTTGATGCCCGAGGAAGAAAACGCGTGATGCCGGGGTCAGAAAAAAAGAGGCTCAGGAGCAAAAAAACATTTTTTGTCTTAAATGTACAAGCGGATGCTAGGATGAGGTTCGGGGTGGAATTCCATGCTTAAAAATGTTATTATTTGCTGTTTTTAAAAATTGAGTGTTTTTGGTGCCCGAGGAAGAAAACGCGTGATGCCGGGGTCAGAAAAAAAGATGCTCAGGAGAAAAAAAAAATTTTTGTCTTAAATGGCAAAACCAATGCTAGGATGAGTTTCGGGGTGGAATTCCATGCTTAAAAATGTTATTATTTGCTGTTTTTAAAAATCGAGTGTTTTTGGTGCCCGAAGAAGAAAACGCGTGATGCCGGGGTCAGAAAAAAAGATGCTCAGGAGCAAAAAAAATTTTTTGTCTTAAATGTACAAGCAGATGCTAGGATGAGTTTCGGGTTGGAATTCCATGCTTAAAAATGTTATTATTTGCTGTTTTTAAAAATTGAGTGTTTTTGGTGCCCGAGGAAGAAAACGCGTGATGCCGGGGTCAGAAAAAAAGCTGCCCAGGAGCAAAAAAATTTTTTTGTCTTAAATGGCAAAACCAATGCTAGGATGAGTTTCGGGGTGGAATTCCATGCTTAAAAATGTTATTATTTGCTGTTTTTAAAAATCGAGTGTTTTTGGTGCCCGAGGAAGAAAACGCGTGATGCCGGGGTCAGAAAAAAAAGATGCTCAGGAGCAAAAAAAATTTTTTGTCTTAAATGTACAAGCAGATGCTAGGATGAGTTTCGGGTTGGAATTCCATGCTTAAAAATGTTATTATTTGCTGTTTTTAAAAATTGAGTGTTTTTGGTGCCCGAGGAAGAAAACGCGTGATGCCGGGGTCAGAAAAAAAGATGCTCAGGAGCAAAAAAATTTTTTTGTCTTAAATGTACAAGCAGATGCTAGGATGAGTTTCGGGGTGGAATTCCATGCTTAAAAATGTTATTATTTGCTGTTTTTAAAAATTGAGTGTTTTTGGTGCCCGAGGAAGAAAACGCGTGATGCCAGGGTCAGAAAAAAAGATGCTCAGGAGCAAAAAAAATTTTTTGTCTTAAATGTACAAGCGGATGCTAGGATGAGTTTCGGGGTGGAATTCCATGCTTAAAAATGTTATTATTTGCTGTTTTTAAAAATTGAGTGTTTTTGGTGCCCGAGGAAGAAAACGCGTGATGCCGGGGTCAGAAAAAAAGATGCTCAGGAGCAAAAAAAATTTTTTGTCTTAAATGGAAAAACCAATGCTAGGATGAGTTTCGGGGTGGAATTCCATGCTTAAAAATGTTATTATTTGCTGTTTTTAAAAATTGAGTGTTTTTGGTGCCCGAGGAAGAAAACGCGTGATGCCGGGGTCAGAAAAAAAGATGCTCAGGAGCAAAAAAATTTTTTTGTCTTAAATGGAAAAACCAATGCTAGGATGAGTTTCGGGGTGGAATTCCATGCTTAAAAATGTTATTATTTGCTGTTTTTAAAAATCGAGTGTTTTTGGTGCCCGAAGAAGAAAACGCGTGATGCCGGGGTCAGAAAAAAAGATGCTCAGGAGCAAAAAAAATTTTTTGTCTTAAATGTACAAGCAGATGCTAGGATGAGTTTCGGGTTGGAATTCCATGCTTAAAAATGTTATTATTTGCTGTTTTTAAAAATTGAGTGTTTTTGGTGCCCGAGGAAGAAAACGCGTGATGCCGGGGTCAGAAAAAAAGATGCTCAGGAGCAAAAAAAATTTTTTGTCTTAAATGTACAAGCAGATGCTAGGATGAGTTTCGGGGTGGAATTCCATGCTTAAAAATGTTATTATTTGCTGTTTTTAAAAATTGAGTGTTTTTGGTGCCCGAGGAAGAAAACGCGTGATGCCGGGGTCAGAAAAAAAGATGCTCAGGAGCAAAAAAACATTTTTTGTCTTAAATGTACAAGCGGATGCTAGGATGAGTTTCGGGGTGGAATTCCATGCTTAAAAATGTTATTATTTGCTGTTTTTAAAAATCGAGTGTTTTTGGTGCCCGAGGAAGAAAACGCGTGATGCCGGGGTCAGAAAAAAAGCTGCTTAGGAGCAAAAAAAATTTTTTGTCTTAAATGTACAAGCGGATGCTAGGATGAGTTTCGGGGTGGAATTCCATGCTTAAAAATGTTATTATTTGCTGTTTTTAAAAATTGAGTGTTTTTGGTGCCCGAGGAAGAAAACGCGTGATGCCGGGGTCAGAAAAAAAGAGGCTCAGGAGCAAAAAAACATTTTTTGTCTTAAATGTACAAGCGGATGCTAGGATGAGGTTCGGGGTGGAATTCCATGCTTAAAAATGTTATTATTTGCTGTTTTTAAAAATTGAGTGTTTTTGGTGCCCGAGGAAGAAAACGCGTGATGCCGGGGTCAGAAAAAAAGATGCTCAGGAGCAAAAAAAATTTTTTGTCTTAAATGGCAAAACCAATGCTAGGATGAGTTTCGGGGTGTAATTCCATGCTTAAAAATGTTATTATTTGCTGTTTTTAAAAATTGATTGTTTTTGGTGCCCGAGGAAGAAAACGCGTGATGCCGGGGTCAGAAAAAAAGATGCTCAGGAGCAAAAAAAATTTTTTTGTCTTAAATGGAAAAACCAATTCTAGGATGAGTTTCGGGGTGTAATTCCATGCTTAAAAATGTTATTATTTGCTGTTTTTAAAAATCGAGTGTTTTTGGTGCCCGAGGAAGAAAACGCGTGATGCCGGGGTCAGAAAAAAAGATGCTCAGGAGCAAAAAAATTTTTTTGTCTTAAATGGCAAAACCAATATTAGGATGAGTTTCGGGTTGGAATTCCATGCTTAAAAATTTTATTATTTGCTGTTTTTAAAAATCGAGTGTTTTTGGTGCCCCAGGAAGAAAACGCGTGATGCCGGGGTCAGAAAAAAAGCTGCCCAGGAGCAAAAATTTTTTTTTGTCTTAAATGGAAAAACCAATTCTAGGATGAGTTTCGGGGTGGAATTCCATGCTTAAAAATGTTATTATTTGCTGTTTTTAAAAATCGAGTGTTTTTGGTGCCTGAGGAAGAAAACGCGTGATGCCGGGGTCAGAAAAAAAGATGCTCAGGAGCAAAAAAATTTTTTTGTCTTAAATGGCAAAACCAATATTAGGATGAGTTTCGGGTTGGAATTCCATGCTTAAAAATGTTATTATTTGCTGTTTTTAAAAATCGAGTGTTTTTGGTGCCCGAAGAAGAAAACGCGTGATGCCGGGGTCAGAAAAAAAGATGCTCAGGAGCAAAAAAAATGTTTTGTCTTAAATGTACAAGCAGATGCTAGGATGAGTTTCGGGTTGGAATTCCATGCTTAAAAATGTTATTATTTGCTGTTTTTAAAAATTGAGTGTTTTTGGTGCCCGAGGAAGAAAACGCGTGATGCCGGGGTCAGAAAAAAAGATGCTCAGGAGCAAAAAAAATTTTTTGTCTTAAATGTACAAGCAGATGCTAGGATGAGTTTCGGGGTGGAATTCCATGCTTAAAAATGTTATTATTTGCTGTTTTTAAAAATCGAGTGTTTTTGGTGCCCGAGGAAGAAAACGCGTGATGCCGGGGTCAGAAAAAAAGCTGCTTAGGAGCAAAAAAAATTTTTTGTCTTAAATGTACAAGCAGATGCTAGGATGAGTTTCGGGGTGGAATTCCATGCTTAAAAATGTTATTATTTGCTGTTTTTAAAAATTGAGTGTTTTTGATGCCCGAGGAAGAAAACGCGTGATGCTGGGGTCAGAAAAAAAGAGGCTCAGGAGCAAAAAAACATTTTTTGTCTTAAATGTACAAGCGGATGCTAGGATGAGGTTCGGGGTGGAATTCCATGCTTAAAAATGTTATTATTTGCTGTTTTTAAAAATTGAGTGTTTTTGGTGCCCGAGGAAGAAAACGCGTGATGCCGGGGTCAGAAAAAAAGATGCTCAGGAGAAAAAAAAAATTTTTGTCTTAAATGGCAAAACCAATGCTAGGATGAGTTTCGGGGTGGAATTCCATGCTTAAAAATGTTATTATTTGCTGTTTTTAAAAATCGAGTGTTTTTGGTGCCCGAAGAAGAAAACGCGTGATGCCGGGGTCAGAAAAAAAGATGCTCAGGAGCAAAAAAAATTTTTTGTCTTAAATGTACAAGCAGATGCTAGGATGAGTTTCGGGTTGGAATTCCATGCTTAAAAATGTTATTATTTGCTGTTTTTAAAAATTGAGTGTTTTTGGTGCCCGAGGAAGAAAACGCGTGATGCCGGGGTCAGAAAAAAAGCTGCCCAGGAGCAAAAAAATTTTTTTGTCTTAAATGGCAAAACCAATGCTAGGATGAGTTTCGGGGTGGAATTCCATGCTTAAAAATGTTATTATTTGCTGTTTTTAAAAATCGAGTGTTTTTGGTGCCCGAGGAAGAAAACGCGTGATGCCGGGGTCAGAAAAAAAGATGCTCAGGAGCAAAAAAATTTTTTTGTCTTAAATGTACAAGCAGATGCTAGGATGAGTTTCGGGGTGGAATTCCATGCTTAAAAATGTTATTATTTGCTGTTTTTAAAAATTGAGTGTTTTTGGTGCCCGAGGAAGAAAACGCGTGATGCCAGGGTCAGAAAAAAAGATGCTCAGGAGCAAAAAAAATTTTTTGTCTTAAATGTACAAGCGGATGCTAGGATGAGTTTCGGGGTGGAATTCCATGCTTAAAAATGTTATTATTTGCTGTTTTTAAAAATTGAGTGTTTTTGGTGCCCGAGGAAGAAAACGCGTGATGCCGGGGTCAGAAAAAAAGATGCTCAGGAGCAAAAAAAATTTTTTGTCTTAAATGGAAAAACCAATGCTAGGATGAGTTTCGGGGTGGAATTCCATGCTTAAAAATGTTATTATTTGCTGTTTTTAAAAATTGAGTGTTTTTGGTGCCCGAGGATGAAAACGCGTGATGCCGGGGTCAGAAAAAAAGATGCTCAGGAGCAAAAAAATTTTTTTGTCTTAAATGGAAAAACCAATGCTAGGATGAGTTTCGGGGTGGAATTCCATGCTTAAAAATGTTATTATTTGCTGTTTTTAAAAATCGAGTGTTTTTGGTGCCCGAGGAAGAAAACGCGTGATGCCGGGGTCAGAAAAAAAGCTGCTCAGGAGCAAAAAAACATTTTTTGTCTTAAATGTACAAGCGGATGCTAGGATGAGTTTCGGGGTGGAATTCCATGCTTAAAAATGTTATTATTTGCTGTTTTTAAAAATTGAGTGTTTTTGGTGCCCGAGGAAGAAAACGCGTGATGCCGGGGTCAGAAAAAAAGCTGCTTTGGAGCAAAAAAAATTTTTTGTCTTAAATGTAGAAGCGGATGCTAGGATGAGTTTCGGGGTGGAATTCCATGCTTAAAAATGTTATTATTTGCTGTTTTTAAAAATTGAGTGTTTTTGGTGCCCGAGGAAGAAAACGCGTGATGCCGGGGTCAGAAAAAAAGATGCTCAGGAGCAAAAAAACATTTTTTGTCTTAAATGTACAAGCGGATGCTAGGATGAGGTTCGGGGTGGAATTCCATGCTTAAAAATGTTATTATTTGCTGTTTTTAAAAATTGAGTGTTTTTGGTGCCCGAGGAACAAAACGCGTGATGCCGGGGTCAGAAAAAAAGATGCTCAGGAGCAAAAAAAAATTTTTGTCTTAAATGGCAAAACCAATGCTAGGATGAGTTTCGGGGTGTAATTCCATGCTTAAAAATGTTATTATTTGCTGTTTTTAAAAATTGATTGTTTTTGGTGCCCGAGGAAGAAAACGCGTGATGCCGGGGTCAGAAAAAAAGATGCTCAGGAGCAAAAAAAATTTTTTTGTCTTAAATGGAAAAACCAATTCTAGGATGAGTTTCGGGGTGTAATTCCATGCTTAAAAATGTTATTATTTGCTGTTTTTAAAAATCGAGTGTTTTTGGTGCCCGAGGAAGAAAACGCGTGATGCCGGGGTCAGAAAAAAAGATGCTCAGGAGCAAAAAAATTTTTTTGTCTTAAATGGCAAAACCAATATTAGGATGAGTTTCGGGTTGGAATTCCATGCTTAAAAATTTTATTATTTGCTGTTTTTAAAAATCGAGTGTTTTTGGTGCCCCAGGAAGAAAACGCGTGATGCCGGGGTCAGAAAAAAAGCTGCCCAGGAGCAAAAATTTTTTTTTGTCTTAAATGGAAAAACCAATTCTAGGATGAGTTTCGGGGTGGAATTCCATGCTTAAAAATGTTATTATTTGCTGTTTTTAAAAATCGAGTGTTTTTGGTGCCTGAGGAAGAAAACGCGTGATGCCGGGGTCAGAAAAAAAGATGCTCAGGAGCAAAAAAAATTTTTTGTCTTAAATGGCAAAACCAATATTAGGATGAGTTTCGGGTTGGAATTCCATGCTTAAAAATGTTATTATTTGCTGTTTTTAAAAATCGAGTGTTTTTGGTGCCCGAAGAAGAAAACGCGTGATGCCGGGGTCAGAAAAAAAGATGCTCAGGAGCAAAAAAAATTTTTTGTCTTAAATGTACAAGCAGATGCTAGGATGAGTTTCGGGTTGGAATTCCATGCTTAAAAATGTTATTATTTGCTGTTTTTAAAAATTGAGTGTTTTTGGTGCCCGAGGAAGAAAACGCGTGATGCCGGGGTCAGAAAAAAAGATGCTCAGGAGCAAAAAAAATTTTTTGTCTTAAATGTACAAGCAGATGCTAGGATGAGTTTCGGGGTGGAATTCCATGCTTAAAAATGTTATTATTTGCTGTTTTTAAAAATCGAGTGTTTTTGGTGCCCGAGGAAGAAAACGCGTGATGCCGGGGTCAGAAAAAAAGCTGCTTAGGAGCAAAAAAAATTTTTTGTCTTAAATGTACAAGCGGATGCTAGGATGAGTTTCGGGGTGGAATTCCATGCTTAAAAATGTTATTATTTGCTGTTTTTAAAAATTGAGTGTTTTTGATGCCCGAGGAAGAAAACGCGTGATGCCGGGGTCAGAAAAAAAGAGGCTCAGGAGCAAAAAAACATTTTTTGTCTTAAATGTACAAGCGGATGCTAGGATGAGGTTCGGGGTGGAATTCCATGCTTAAAAATGTTATTATTTGCTGTTTTTAAAAATTGAGTGTTTTTGGTGCCCGAGGAAGAAAACGCGTGATGCCGGGGTCAGAAAAAAAGATGCTCAGGAGCAAAAAAAATTTTTTGTCTTAAATGGCAAAACCAATGCTAGGATGAGTTTCGGGGTGTAATTCCATGCTTAAAAATGTTATTATTTGCTGTTTTTAAAAATCGAGTGTTTTTGGTGCCCGAAGAAGAAAACGCGTGATGCCGGGGTCAGAAAAAAAGATGCTCAGGAGCAAAAAAAATTTTTTGTCTTAAATGTACAAGCAGATGCTAGGATGAGTTTCGGGTTGGAATTCCATGCTTAAAAATGTTATTATTTGCTGTTTTTAAAAATTGAGTGTTTTTGGTGCCCGAGGAAGAAAACGCGTGATGCCGGGGTCAGAAAAAAAGCTGCCCAGGAGCAAAAAAATTTTTTTGTCTTAAATGGCAAAACCAATGCTAGGATGAGTTTCGGGGTGGAATTCCATGCTTAAAAATGTTATTATTTGCTGTTTTTAAAAATCGAGTGTTTTTGGTGCCCGAGGAAGAAAACGCGTGATGCCGGGGTCAGAAAAAAAAGATGCTCAGGAGCAAAAAAAATTTTTTGTCTTAAATGTACAAGCAGATGCTAGGATGAGTTTCGGGTTGGAATTCCATGCTTAAAAATGTTATTATTTGCTGTTTTTAAAAATTGAGTGTTTTTGGTGCCCGAGGAAGAAAACGCGTGATGCCGGGGTCAGAAAAAAAGATGCTCAGGAGCAAAAAAATTTTTTTGTCTTAAATGTACAAGCAGATGCTAGGATGAGTTTCGGGGTGGAATTCCATGCTTAAAAATGTTATTATTTGCTGTTTTTAAAAATTGAGTGTTTTTGGTGCCCGAGGAAGAAAACGCGTGATGCCAGGGTCAGAAAAAAAGATGCTCAGGAGCAAAAAAAATTTTTTGTCTTAAATGTACAAGCGGATGCTAGGATGAGTTTCGGGGTGGAATTCCATGCTTAAAAATGTTATTATTTGCTGTTTTTAAAAATTGAGTGTTTTTGGTGCCCGAGGAAGAAAACGCGTGATGCCGGGGTCAGAAAAAAAGATGCTCAGGAGCAAAAAAAATTTTTTGTCTTAAATGGAAAAACCAATGCTAGGATGAGTTTCGGGGTGGAATTCCATGCTTAAAAATGTTATTATTTGCTGTTTTTAAAAATTGAGTGTTTTTGGTGCCCGAGGAAGAAAACGCGTGATGCCGGGGTCAGAAAAAAAGATGCTCAGGAGCAAAAAAAATTTTTTGTCTTAAATGGAAAAACCAATGCTAGGATGAGTTTCGGGGTGGAATTCCATGCTTAAAAATGTTATTATTTGCTGTTTTTAAAAATCGAGTGTTTTTGGTGCCCGAGGAAGAAAACGCGTGATGCCGGGGTCAGAAAAAAAGATGCTCAGGAGCAAAAAAATTTTTTTGTCTTAAATGGAAAAACCAATGCTAGGATGAGTTTCGGGGTGGAATTCCATGCTTAAAAATGTTATTATTTGCTGTTTTTCAAAATCGAGTGTTTTTGGTGCCCGAGGAAGAAAACGCGTGATGCCGGGGTCAGAAAAAAAGCTGCTCAGGAGCAAAAAAATTTTTTTGTCTTAAATGTACAAGCGGATGCTAGGATGAGTTTCGGGGTGGAATTCCATGCTTAAAAATGTTATTATTTCCTTTTTTTAAAAATCGAGTGTTTTTGGTACCCGAGGAAGAAAACGCGTGATGCCGGGGTCAGAAAAAAAGATGCTCAGGAGCAAAAAATTTTTTTTGTCTTAAATGTACAAGCGGATGCTAGGATCAGTTTCGGGGTGGAATTCCATGCTTAAAAATGTTATTATTTGCTGTTTTTCAAAATTGAGTGTTTTTGGTGCCCGAGGAAGAAAACGCGTGATGCCGGGGTCAGAAAAAAAGCTGCTCAGGAGCAAAAAATTTTTTTTGTCTTAAATGGAAAAACCAATGCTAGGATGAGTTTCCGGGTGGAATTCCATGCTTAAAAATGTTATTATTTGCTGTTTTTAAAAATCGAGTGTTTTTGGTGCCCGAGGAAGAAAACGCGTGATGCCGGGGTCAGAAAAAAAGATGCTCAGGAGCAAAAAAATTTTTTTGTCTTAAATGTACAAGCGGATGCTAGGATGAGTTTCGGGGTGGAATTCCATGCTTAAAAATGTTATTATTTGCTGTTTTTAAAAATTGAGTGTTTTTGGTGCCCGAGGAAGAAAACGCGTGATGCCGGGGTCAGAAAAAAAGATGCTCAGGAGCAAAAAAAATTTTTTGTCTTAAATGGAAAAACCAATGCTAGGATGAGTTTCGGGGTGGAATTCCATACTTAAAAATGTTATTATTTGCTGTTTTTAAAAATTGAGTGTTTTTGGTGCCCGAGGAAGAAAACGCGTGATGCCGGGGTCAGAAAAAAAGCTGCCCAGGAGCAAAAAAATTTTTTTGTCTTAAATGGAAAAACCAATGCTAGGATGAGTTTCGGGGTGGAATTCCATGCTTAAAAATGTTATTATTTGCTGTTTTTAAAAATCGAGTGTTTTTGGTGCCCGAGGAAGAAAACGCGTGATGCCGGGGTCAGAAAAAAAGATGCTCAGGAGCAAAAAAATTTTTTTGTCTTAAATATACAAGCGGATGCTAGGATGAGTTTCGGGGTGGAATTCCATGCTTAAAAATGTTATTATTTGCTGTTTTTCAAAATTGAGTGTTTTTGGTGCCCGAGGAAGAAAACGCGTGATGCCGGGGTCAGAAAAAAAGATGCTCAGGAGCAAAAAAAATTTTTTGTCTTAAATGGCAAAACCAATGCTAGGATGAGTTTCGGGGTGGAATTCCATGCTTTAAAATGTTATTATTTGCTGTTTTTAAAAATCGAGTGTTTTTGGTGCCCGAAGAAGAAAACGCGTGATGCCGGGGTCAGAAAAAAAGATGCTCAGGAGCAAAAAAAATTTTTTGTCTTAAATGTACAAGCAGATGCTAGGATGAGTTTCGGGTTGGAATTCTATGCTTAAAAATGTTATTATTTGCTGTTTTTAAAAATTGAGTGTTTTTGGTGCCCGAGGAAGAAAACGCGTGATGCCGGGGTCAGAAAAAAAGATGCTCAGGAGCAAAAAAATTTTTTTGTCTTAAATGTACAAGCAGATGCTAGGATGAGTTTCGGGGTGGAATTCCATGCTTAAAAATGTTATTATTTGCTGTTTTTAAAAATTGAGTGTTTTTGGTGCCCGAGGAAGAAAACGCGTGATGCCAGGGTCAGAAAAAAAGATGCTCAGGAGCAAAAAAAATTTTTTGTCTTAAATGTACAAGCGGATGCTAGGATGAGTTTCGGGGTGGAATTCCATGCTTAAAAATGTTATTATTTGCTGTTTTTAAAAATTGAGTGTTTTTGGTGCCCGAGGAAGAAAACGCGTGATGCCGGGGTCAGAAAAAAAGATGCTCAGGAGCAAAAAAAATTTTTTGTCTTAAATGGAAAAACCAATGCTAGGATGAGTTTCGGGGTGGAATTCCATGCTTAAAAATGTTATT
Source organism: Pantherophis guttatus (assembly GCF_059756535.1). Lineage (NCBI taxonomy): Eukaryota > Metazoa > Chordata > Lepidosauria > Squamata > Colubridae > Pantherophis > Pantherophis guttatus. The sequence goes on along the minus strand of NC_142075.1, from coordinate 17,998,030 downwards.
ATTTGCTGTTTTTAAAAATTGAGTGTTTTTGGTGCCCGAGGAAGAAAACGCGTGATGCCGGGGTCAGAAAAAAAGATGCTCAGGAGCAAAAAAATTTTTTTGTCTTAAATGGAAAAACCAATGCTAGGATGAGTTTCGGGGTGGAATTCCATGCTTAAAAATGTTATTATTTGCTGTTTTTAAAAATCGAGTGTTTTTGGTGCCCGAGGAAGAAAACGCGTGATGCCGGGGTCAGAAAAAAAGCTGCTCAGGAGCAAAAAAACATTTTTTGTCTTAAATGTACAAGCGGATGCTAGGATGAGTTTCGGGGTGGAATTCCATGCTTAAAAATGTTATTATTTGCTGTTTTTAAAAATCGAGTGTTTTTGGTGCCCGAGGAAGAAAACGCGTGATGCCGGGGTCAGAAAAAAAGATGCTCAGGAGCAAAAAAATTTTTTTGTCTTAAATGTACAAGCGGATGCTAGGATGAGTTTCGGGGTGGAATTCCATGCTTAAAAATGTTATTATTTGCTGTTTTTAAAAATTGAGTGTTTTTGGTGCCCGAGGAAGAAAACGCGTGATGCCGGGGTCAGAAAAAAAGATGCTCAGGAGCAAAAAATTTTTTTTGTCTTAAATGGCAAAACCAATGCTAGGATGAGTTTCGGGGTGGAATTCCATGCTTAAAAACGTTATTATTTGCTGTTTTTAAAAATCGAGTGTTTTTGGTGCCCGAGGAAGAAAACGCGTGATGCCGGGGTCAGAAAAAAAGATGCTCAGGAGCAAAAAAATTTTTTTTGTCTTAAATGGAAAAACCAATGCTAGGATGAGTTTCGGGGTGGAATTCCATGCTTAAAAATGTTATTATTTGCTGTTTTTCAAAATCGAGTGTTTTTGGTGCCCGAGGAAGAAAACGCGTGATGCCGCGGTCAGAAAAAAAGATGCTCAGGAGCAAAAAAATTTTTTTGTCTTAAATGGCAAAACCAATGCTAGGATGAGTTTCGGGGTGGAATTCCATGCTTAAAAATGTTATTATTTGCTGTTTTATTTTTAAATCGAGTGTTTTTGGTGCCCGAGGAAGAAAACGCGTGATGCCGGGGTCAGAAAAAAAGATGCTCAGGAGCAAAAAAATTTTTTTGTCTTAAATGTACAAGCGGATGCTAGGATCAGTTTCGGGGTGGAATTCCATGCTTAAAAATGTTATTATTTGCTGTTTTAAAAAATTGAGTGTTTTTGGTGCCCGAGGAAGAAAACGCGTGATGCCGGGGTCAGAAAAAAAGCTGCTCAGGAGCAAAAAAAATTTTTTGTCTTAAATGTAAAAGCGGATGCTAGGACGAGTTTCGGGGTGGAATTCCATGCTTAAAAATGTTATTATTTGCTGTTTTTCAAAATCGAGTGTTTTTGGTGCCCGAGGAAGAAAACGCGTGATGCCGGGGTCAGAAAAAAAGCTGCTCAGGAGCAAAAAAAATTTTTTGTCTTAAATGTAAAAGCGGATGCTAGGACGAGTTTCGGGGTGGAATTCCATGCTTAAAAATGTTATTATTTGCTGTTTTTAAAAATCGAGTGTTTTTGGTGCCCGAGGAAGAAAACGCGTGATGCTGGGGTCAGAAAAAAAGATGCTCAGGAGCAAAAAATTTTTTTTGTCTTAAATGTACAAGCGGATGCTAGGATCAGTTTCGGGGTGGAATTCCATGCTTAAAAATGTTATTATTTGCTGTTTTTCAAAATTGAGTGTTTTTGGTGCCCGAGGAAGAAAACGCGTGATGCCGGGGTCAGAAAAAAAGCTGCTCAGGAGCAAAAAATTTTTTTTGTCTTAAATGGAAAAACCAATGCTACGATGAGTTTCGGGGTGGAATTCCATGCTTAAAAATGTTATTATTTGCTGTTTTTCAAAATTGAGTGTTTTTGGTGCCCGAGGAAGAAAACGCGTGATGCCGGGGTCAGAAAAAAAGATGCTCAGGAGCAAAAAATTTTTTTTGTCTTAAATGTACAAGCGGATGCTAGGATCAGTTTCGGGGTGGAATTCCATGCTTAAAAATGTTATTATTTGCTGTTTTTAAAAATTGAGTGTTTTTGGTGCCCGAGGAAGAAAACGCGTGATGCCGGGGTCAGAAAAAAAGATGCTCAGGAGCAAAAAATTTTTTTTGTCTTAAATGGCAAAACCAATGCTAGGATGAGTTTCGGGGTGGAATTCCATGCTTAAAAATGTTATTATTTGCTGTTTTTAAAAATCGAGTGTTTTTGGTGCCCGAGGAAGAAAACGCGTGATGCCGGGGTCAGAAAAAAAGATGCTCAGGAGCAAAAAAATTTTTTTTGTCTTAAATGGAAAAACCAATGCTAGGATGAGTTTCGGGGTGGAATTCCATGCTTAAAAATGTTATTATTTGCTGTTTTTCAAAATCGAGTGTTTTTGGTGCCCGAGGAAGAAAACGCCTGATGCCGGGGTCAGAAAAAAAGATGCTCAGGAGCAAAAAAAATTTTTTGTCTTAAATGGCAAAACCAATGCTAGGATGAGTTTCGGGGTGGAATTCCATGCTTAAAAATGTTATTATTTGCTGTTTTTAAAAATTGAGTGTTTTTGGTGCCCGAGGAAGAAAACGCGTGATGCCGGGGTCAGAAAAAAAGCTGCTCAGGAGCAAAAAAAATTTTTTGTCTTAAATGTACAAGCGGATGCTAGGATGAGTTTCGGGGTGGAATTCCATGCTTAAAAATGTTATTATTTCCTTTTTTTAAAAATCGAGTGTTTTTGGTACCCGAGGAAGAAAACGCGTGATGCCGGGGTCAGAAAAAAAGCTGCTCAGGAGCAAAAAAATTTTTTTGTCTTAAATGGAAAAACCAATGCTACGATGAGTTTCGGGGTGGAATTCCATGCTTAAAAATGTTATTATTTGCTGTTTTTCAAAATCGAGTGTTTTTGGTGCCCGAGGAAGAAAACGCGTGATGCCGGGGTCAGAAAAAAAGCTGCTCAGGAGCAAAAAAAATTTTTTGTCTTAAATGGAAAAACCAATGCTAGGATGAGTTTCCGGGTGGAATTCCATGCTTAAAAATGTTATTATTTGCTGTTTTTAAAAATCGAGTGTTTTTGGTGCCCGAGGAAGAAAACGCGTGATGCCGGGGTCAGAAAAAAAGATGCTCAGGAGCAAAAAAATTTTTTTGTCTTAAATGTACAAGCGGATGCTAGGATGAGTTTCGGGGTGGAATTCCATGCTTAAAAATGTTATTATTTGCTGTTTTTAAAAATTGAGTGTTTTTGGTGCCCGAGGAAGAAAACGCGTGATGCCGGGGTCAGAAAAAAAGATGCTCAGGAGCAAAAAATTTTTTTTGTCTTAAATGGCAAAACCAATGCTAGGATGAGTTTCGGGGTGGAATTCCATGCTTAAAAATGTTATTATTTGCTGTTTTTAAAAATCGAGTGTTTTTGGTGCCCGAGGAAGAAAACGCGTGATGCCGGGGTCAGAAAAAAAGATGCTCAGGAGCAAAAAAAATTTTTTTGTCTTAAATGGAAAAACCAATGCTAGGATGAGTTTCGGGGTGGAATTCCATGCTTAAAAATGTTATTATTTGCTGTTTTTCAAAATCGAGTGTTTTTGGTGCCCGAGGAAGAAAACGCGTGATGCCGCGGTCAGAAAAAAAGATGCTCAGGAGCAAAAAAATTTTTTTGTCTTAAATGGCAAAACCAATGCTAGGATGAGTTTCGGGGTGGAATTCCATGCTTAAAAATGTTATTATTTGCTGTTTTAAAAAATCGAGTGTTTTTGGTGCCCGAGGAAGAAAACGCGTGATGCCGCGGTCAGAAAAAAAGATGCTCAGGAGCAAAAAAATTTTTTTGTCTTAAATGGCAAAACCAATGCTAGGATGAGTTTCGGGGTGGAATTCCATGCTTAAAAATGTTATTATTTGCTGTTTTAAAAAATTGAGTGTTTTTGGTGCCCGAGGAAGAAAACGCGTGATGCCGGGGTCAGAAAAAAAGCTGCTCAGGAGCAAAAAAAATTTTTTGTCTTAAATGTAAAAGCGGATGCTAGGACGAGTTTCGGGGTGGAATTCCATGCTTAAAAATGTTATTATTTGCTGTTTTTCAAAATCGAGTGTTTTTGGTGCCCGAGGAAGAAAACGCGTGATGCCGGGGTCAGAAAAAAAGCTGCTCAGGAGCAAAAAAAATTTTTTGTCTTAAATGTAAAAGCGGATGCTAGGACGAGTTTCGGGGTGGAATTCCATGCTTAAAAATGTTATTATTTGCTGTTTTTCAAAATCGAGTGTTTTTGGTGCCCGAGGAAGAAAACGCGTGATGCCGGGGTCAGAAAAAAAGATGCTCAGGAGCAAAAAAATTTTTTTGTCTTAAATGTACAAGCAGATGCTAGGATGAGTTTCGGGGTGGAATTCCATGCTTAAAAATGTTATTATTTGCTGTTTTTAAAAATCGAGTGTTTTTGGTACCCGAGGAAGAAAACGCGTGATGCCGGGGTCAGAAAAAAAGATGCTCAGGAGCAAAAAAATTTTTTTGTCTTAAATGTACAAGCGGATGCTAGGATCAGTTTCGGGGTGGAATTCCATGCTTAAAAATGTTATTATTTGCTGTTTTTCAAAATTGAGTGTTTTTGGTGCCCGAGGAAGAAAACGCGTGATGCCGGGGTCAGAAAAAAAGCTGCTCAGGAGCAAAAAAATTTTTTTGTCTTAAATGGAAAAACCAATGCTACGATGAGTTTCGGGGTGGAATTCCATGCTTAAAAATGTTATTATTTGCTGTTTTTAAAAATCGAGTGTTTTTGGTGCCCGAGGAAGAAAACGCGTGATGCCGGGGTCAGAAAAAAAGCTGCTCAGGAGCAAAAAAATTTTTTTGTCTTAAATGTACAAGCGGATGCTAGGATCAGTTTCGGGGTGGAATTCCATGCTTAAAAATGTTATTATTTGCTGTTTTTCAAAATTGAGTGTTTTTGGTGCCCGAGGAAGAAAACGCGTGATGCCGGGGTCAGAAAAAAAGCTGCTCAGGAGCAAAAAAATTTTTTTGTCTTAAATGTACAAGCGGATGCTAGGATGAGTTTCGGGGTGGAATTCCATGCTTAAAAATGTTATTATTTGCTGTTTTTAAAAATCGAGTGTTTTTGGTGCCCGAGGAAGAAAACGCGTGATGCCGGGGTCAGAAAAAAAGCTGCTCAGGAGCAAAAAAATTTTTTTGTCTTAAATGGAAAAACCAATGCTAGGATGAGTTTCCGGGTGGAATTCCATGCTTAAAAATGTTATTATTTGCTGTTTTTAAAAATCGAGTGTTTTTGGTGCCCGAGGAAGAAAACGCGTGATGCCGGGGTCAGAAAAAAAGATGCTCAGGAGCAAAAAAATTTTTTGTCTTAAATGTACAAGCGGATGCTAGGATGAGTTTCGGGGTGGAATTCCATGCTTAAAAATGTTATTATTTGCTGTTTTTAAAAATTGAGTGTTTTTGGTGCCCGAGGAAGAAAACGCGTGATGCCGGGGTCAGAAAAAAAGATGCTCAGGAGCAAAAAATTTTTTTTGTCTTAAATGTACAAGCGGATGCTAGGATCAGTTTCGGGGTGGAATTCCATGCTTAAAAATGTTATTATTTGCTGTTTTTAAAAATTGAGTGTTTTTGGTGCCCGAGGAAGAAAACGCGTGATGCCGGGGTCAGAAAAAAAGCTGCTCAGGAGCAAAAAAATTTTTTTGTCTTAAATGGAAAAACCAATGCTACGATGAGTTTCGGGGTGGAATTCCATGCTTAAAAATGTTATTATTTGCTGTTTTTAAAAATCGAGTGTTTTTGGTGCCCGAGGAAGAAAACGCGTGATGCCGGGGTCAGAAAAAAAGCTGCTCAGGAGCAAAAAAATTTTTTTGTCTTAAATGTACAAGCGGATGCTAGGATGAGTTTCGGGGTGGAATTCCATGCTTAAAAATGTTATTATTTCCTTTTTTTAAAAATCGAGTGTTTTTGGTACCCGAGGAAGAAAACGCGTGATGCCGGGGTCAGAAAAAAAGATGCTCAGGAGCAAAAAAATTTTTTTGTCTTAAATGTACAAGCGGATGCTAGGATCAGTTTCGGGGTGGAATTCCATGCTTAAAAATGTTATTATTTGCTGTTTTTCAAAATTGAGTGTTTTTGGTGCCCGAGGAAGAAAACGCGTGATGCCGGGGTCAGAAAAAAAGCTGCTCAGGAGCAAAAATTTTTTTTTGTCTTAAATGGAAAAACCAATGCTACGATGAGTTTCGGGGTGGAATTCCATGCTTAAAAATGTTATTATTTGCTGTTTTTCAAAATCGAGTGTTTTTGGTGCCCGAGGAAGAAAACGCGTGATGCCGGTGTCAGAAAAAAAGATGCTCAGGAGCAAAAAAAATTTTTTGTCTTAAATGGCAAAACCAATGCTAGGATGAGCTTCGGGGTGGAATTCCATGCTTAAAAATGTTATTATTTGCTGTTTTTAAAAATCGAGTGTTTTTGGTGCCCGAGGAAGAAAACGCGTGATGCCGCGGTCAGAAAAAAAGATGCTCAGGAGCAAAAAAATTTTTTTGTCTTAAATGGCAAAACCAATGCTAGGATGAGTTTCGGGGTGGAATTCCATGCTTAAAAATGTTATTATTTGCTGTTTTTAAAAATCGGGTGTTTTTGGTACCCGAGGAAGAAAACGCGTGATGCCGGGGTCAGAAAAAAAGCTGCTTAGGGGCAAAAATTTTTTTTTGTCTTAAATTTACAAGCGGATGCTAGGATGAGTTTCGGGGTGGAATTCCATGCTTAAAAATGTTATTATTTGCTGTTTAAAAAATTGAGTGTTTTTGGTGCCCGAGGAAGAAAACGCGTGATGCCGGGGTCAGAAAAAAAGATGCTCAGGAGCAAAAAAAATTTTTTGTCTTAAATGGAAAAACCAATGCTAGGATGAGTTTCGGGTTGGAATTCCATGCTTAAAAATGTTATTATTTGCTGTTTTTAAAAATTGAGTGTTTTTGGTGCCCGAGGAAGAAAACGCGTGATGCCGGGGTCAGAAAAAAAGATGCTCAGGAGCAAAAAAATTTTTTTGTTTTAAATGGAAAAACCAATGCTAGGATGAGTTTCAGGGTGGAATTCCATGCTTAAAAATGTTATTATTTGCTGTTTTATTTTTAAATCGAGTGTTTTTGGTGCCCGAGGAAGAAAACGCGTGATGCCGGGGTCAGAAAAAAAGATGCTCAGGAGCAAAAAAAATTATTTGTCTTAAATGTACAAGCGGATGCTAGGATGAGTTTCGGGGTGGAATTCCATGCTTAAAAATGTTATTATTTGCTGTTTTTAAAAATCGAGTGTTTTTGGTGCCCGAGGAAGAAAACGCGTGATGCCGGGGTCAGAAAAAAAGATGCTCAGGAGCAAAAAAAATTTTTTGTCTTAAATGTACAAGCGGATACTAGGATCAGTTTCGGGGTGGAATTCCATGCTTAAAAATGTTATTATTTGCTGTTTTAAAAAATTGAGTGTTTTTGGTGCCCGAGGAAGAAAACGCGTGATGCCGGGGTCAGAAAAAAAGCTGCTCAGGAGCAAAAAAATTTTTGTCTTAAATGTACAAGCTGATGCTAGGATGAGTTTCGGGGTGGAATTCCATGCTTAAAAATGTTATTATTTGCTGTTTTTAAAAATCGAGTGTTTTTGGTGCCCGAGGAAGAAAACGCGTGATGCCGGGGTCAGAAAAAAAGATGCTCAGGAGCAAAAAAAATTTTTTGTCTTAAATGTACAAGCGGATGCTAGGACGAGTTTCGGGGTGGAATTCCATGCTTAAAAATGTTATTATTTGCTGTTTTTAAAAATCGAGTGTTTTTGGTGCCCGAGGAAGAAAACGCGTGATGCCGTGGTCAGAAAAAAAGCTGCTCAGGAGCAAAAAAATTTTTTTGTCTTAAATGTAAAAGCGGATGCTAGGACGAGTTTCGGGGTGGAATTCCATGCTTAAAAATGTTATTATTTGCTGTTTTTCAAAATCGAGTGTTTTTGGTGCCCGAGGAAGAAAACGCGTGATGCCGGGGTCAGAAAAAAAGATGCTCAGGAGCAAAAAAATTTTTTTGTCTTAAATGTACAAGCGGATGCTAGGATGAGTTTCGGGGTGGAATTCCATGCTTAAAAATGTTATTATTTGCTGTTTTTAAAAATCGAGTGTTTTTGGTACCCGAGGAAGAAAACGCGTGATGCCGGGGTCAGAAAAAAAGCTGCTTAGGGGCAAAAATTTTTTTTTGTCTTAAATTTACAAGCGGATGCTAGGATGAGTTTCGGGGTGGAATTCCATGCTTAAAAATGTTATTATTTGCTGTTTAAAAAATTGAGTGTTTTTGGTGCCCGAGGAAGAAAACGCGTGATGCCGGGGTCAGAAAAAAAGATGCTCAGGAGCAAAAAAAATTTTTTGTCTTAAATGGAAAAACCAATGCTAGGATGAGTTTCGGGTTGGAATTCCATGCTTAAAAATGTTATTATTTGCTGTTTTTAAAAATTGAGTGTTTTTGGTGCCCGAGGAAGAAAACGCGTGATGCCGGGGTCAGAAAAAAAGCTGCTCAGGAGCAAAAAAAATTTTTTGTCTTAAATGGAAAAACCAATGCTAGGATGAGTTTCGGGTTGGAATTCCATGCTTAAAAATGTTATTATTTGCTGTTTTTAAAAATTGAGTGTTTTTGGTGCCCGAGGAAGAAAACGCGTGATGCCGGGGTCAGAAAAAAAGATGCTCAGGAGCAAAAAAATTTTTTTGTCTTAAATGGAAAAACCAATGCTAGGATGAGTTTCGGGTTGGAATTCCATGCTTAAAAATGTTATTATTTGCTGTTTTATTTTTAAATCGAGTGTTTTTGGTGCCCGAGGAAGAAAACGCGTGATGCCGGGGTCAGAAAAAAAGCTGCTCAGGAGCAAAAAATTTTTTTTGTCTTAAATGGAAAAACCAATGCTACGATGAGTTTCGGGGTGGAATTCCATGCTTAAAAATGTTATTATTTGCTGTTTTTCAAAATCGAGTGTTTTTGGTGCCCGAGGAAGAAAACGCGTGATGCCGGGGTCAGAAAAAAAGCTGCTCAGGAGCAAAAAAATTTTTTTGTCTTAAATGGAAAAACCAATGCTAGGATGAGTTTCCGGGTGGAATTCCATGCTTAAAAATGTTATTATTTGCTGTTTTTAAAAATTGAGTGTTTTTGGTGCCTGAGGAAGAAAACGCGTGATGCCGGGGTCAGAAAAAAAGATGCTCAGGAGCAAAAAAAATTTTTTGTCTTAAATGTACAAGCGGATGCTAGGATGAGTTTCGGGGTGGAATTCCATGCTTAAAAATGTTATTATTTGCTGTTTTTAAAAATCGAGTGTTTTTGGTGCCCGAGGAAGAAAACGCGTGATGCCGGGGTCAGAAAAAAAGATGCTCAGGAGCAAAAAATTTTTTTTGTCTTAAATGTACAAGCGGATGCTAGGATGAGTTTCGGGGTTGAATTCCATGCTTACAAATGTTATTATTTGCTGTTTTAAAAAATTGAGTGTTTTTGGTGCCCGAGGAAGAAAACGCGTGATGCCGGTGTCAGAAAAAAAGATGCTCAGGAGCAAAAAAAATTTTTTGTCTTAAATGGCAAAACCAATGCTAGGATGAGCTTCGGGGTGGAATTCCATGCTTAAAAATGTTATTATTTGCTGTTTTTAAAAATCGAGTGTTTTTGGTGCCCGAGGAAGAAAACGCGTGATGCCGCGGTCAGAAAAAAAGATGCTCAGGAGCAAAAAAATTTTTTTGTCTTAAATGGAAAAACCAATGCTAGGATGAGTTTCCGGGTGGAATTCCATGCTTAAAAATGTTATTATTTGCTGTTTTTAAAAATTGAGTGTTTTTGGTGCCCGAGGAAGAAAACGCGTGATGCCGGGGTCAGAAAAAAAGATGCTCAGGAGCAAAAAAAATTTTTTGTCTTAAATGTACAAGCGGATGCTAGGATGAGTTTCGGGGTGGAATTCCATGCTTAAAAATGTTATTATTTGCTGTTTTTAAAAATCGAGTGTTTTTGGTGCCCGAGGAAGAAAACGCGTGATGCCGGGGTCAGAAAAAAAGATGCTCAGGAGCAAAAAAATTTTTTTGTCTTAAATGTACAAGCGGATGCTAGGATGAGTTTCGGGGTGGAATTCCATGCTTACAAATGTTATTATTTGCTGTTTTAAAAAATTGAGTGTTTTTGGTGCCCGAGGAAGAAAACGCGTGATGCCGGTGTCAGAAAAAAAGATGCTCAGGAGCAAAAAAAATTTTTTGTCTTAAATGGCAAAACCAATGCTAGGATGAGCTTCGGGGTGGAATTCCATGCTTAAAAATGTTATTATTTGCTGTTTTTAAAAATCGAGTGTTTTTGGTGCCCGAGGAAGAAAACGCGTGATGCCGCGGTCAGAAAAAAAGATGCTCAGGAGCAAAAAAATTTTTTTGTCTTAAATGGCAAAACCAATGCTAGGATGAGTTTCGGGGTTGAATTCCATGCTTAAAAATCTTATTATTTGCTGTTTTTAAAAATCGGGTGTTTTTGGTACCCGAGGAAGAAAACGCGTGATGCCGGGGTCAGAAAAAAAGCTGCTTAGGGGCAAAAATTTTTTTTTGTCTTAAATTTACAAGCGGATGCTAGGATGAGTTTCGGGGTGGAATTCCATGCTTAAAAATGTTATTATTTGCTGTTTAAAAAATTGAGTGTTTTTGGTGCCCGAGGAAGAAAACGCGTGATGCCGGGGTCAGAAAAAAAGATGCTCAGGAGCAAAAAAAATTTTTTGTCTTAAATGGAAAAACCAATGCTAGGATGAGTTTCGGGTTGGAATTCCATGCTTAAAAATGTTATTATTTGCTGTTTTATTTTTAAATCGAGTGTTTTTGGTGCCCGAGGAAGAAAACGCGTGATGCCGGGGTCAGAAAAAAAGATGCTCAGGAGCAAAAAAAAATTTTTGTCTTAAATGTACAAGCGGATGCTAGGATGAGTTTCGGGGTGGAATTCCATGCTTAAAAATGTTATTATTTGCTGTTTTTAAAAATCGAGTGTTTTTGGTGCCCGAGGAAGAAAACGCGTGATGCCGGGGTCAGAAAAAAAGATGCTCAGGAGCAAAAAATTTTTTTTGTTTTAAATGGAAAAACCAATGCTAGGATGAGTTTCAGGGTGGAATTCCATGCTTAAAAATGTTATTATTTGCTGTTTTATTTTTAAATCGAGTGTTTTTGGTGCCCGAGGAAGAAAACGCGTGATGCCGGGGTCAGAAAAAAAGATGCTCAGGAGCAAAAAAAATTTTTTGTCTTAAATGTACAAGCGGATGCTAGGATGAGTTTCGGGGTGGAATTCCATGCTTAAAAATGTTATTATTTGCTGTTTTTAAAAATCGAGTGTTTTTGGTGCCCGAGGAAGAAAACGCGTGATGCCGGGGTCAGAAAAAAAGATGCTCAGGAGCAAAAAAAAATTTTTGTCTTAAATGTACAAGCGGATGCTAGGATCAGTTTCGGGGTGGAATTCCATGCTTAAAAATGTTATTATTTGCTGTTTTAAAAAATTGAGTGTTTTTGGTGCCCGAGGAAGAAAACGCGTGATGCCGGGGTCAGAAAAAAAGCTGCTCAGGAGCAAAAAAAATTTTGTCTTAAATGTACAAGCGGATGCTAGGATCAGTTTCGGGGTGGAATTCCATGCTTAAAAATGTTATTATTTGCTGTTTTAAAAAATCGAGTGTTTTTGGTGCCCAAGGAAGAAAACGCGTGATGCCGGGGTCAGAAAAAAAGATGCTCAGGAGCAAAAAAATTTTTTTGTCTTAAATGTACAAGCGGATGCTAGGATGAGTTTCGGGGTGGAATTCCATGCTTAAAAATGTTATTATTTGCTGTTTTTAAAAATCGAGTGTTTTTGGTGCCCGAGGAAGAAAACGCGTGATGCCGGGGTCAGAAAAAAAGATGCTCAGGAGCAAAAAAAATTTTTTGTCTTAAATGTACAAGCGGATGCTAGGACGAGTTTCGGGGTGGAATTCCATGCTTAAAAATGTTATTATTTGCTGTTTTTAAAAATCGAGTGTTTTTGGTGCCCGAGGAAGAAAACGCGTGATGCCGTGGTCAGAAAAAAAGCTGCTCAGGAGGAAAAAAAATTTTTTGTCTTAAATGTAAAAGCGGATGCTAGGACGAGTTTCGGGGTGGAATTCCATGCTTAAAAATGTTATTATTTGCTGTTTTTCAAAATCGAGTGTTTTTGGTGCCCGAGGAAGAAAACGCGTGATGCCGGGGTCAGAAAAAAAGATGCTCAGGAGCAAAAAAATTTTTTTGTCTTAAATGTACAAGCGGATGCTAGGATGAGTTTCGGGGTGGAATTCCATGCTTAAAAATGTTATTATTTGCTGTTTTTAAAAATCGAGTGTTTTTGGTACCCGAGGAAGAAAACGCGTGATGCCGGGGTCAGAAAAAAAGCTGCTTAGGGGCAAAAATTTTTTTTTGTCTTAAATTTACAAGCGGATGCTAGCATGAGTTTCGGGGTGGAATTCCATGCTTAAAAATGTTATTATTTGCTGTTTAAAAAATTGAGTGTTTTTGGTGCCCGAGGAAGAAAACGCGTGATGCCGGGGTCAGAAAAAAAAATGCTCAGGAGCAAAAAAAATTTTTTGTCTTAAATGGAAAAACCAATGCTAGGATGAGTTTCGGGTTGGAATTCCATGCTTAAAAATGTTATTATTTGCTGTTTTTAGAAATTGAGTGTTTTTGGTGCCCGAGGAAGAAAACGCGTGATGCCGGGGTCAGAAAAAAAGATGCTCAGGAGCAAAAAAATTTTTTTGTCTTAAATGGAAAAACCAATGCTAGGATGAGTTTCGGGGTGGAATTCCATGCTTAAAAATGTTATTATTTGCTGTTTTATTTTTAAATCGAGTGTTTTTGGTGCCCGAGGAAGAAAACGCGTGATGCCGGGGTCAGAAAAAAAGATGCTCAGGAGCAAAAAAAAATTTTTGTCTTAAATGTACAAGCGGATGCTAGGATGAGTTTCGGGGTGGAATTCCATGCTTAAAAATGTTATTATTTGCTGTTTTTAAAAATCGAGTGTTTTTGGTGCCCGAGGAAGAAAACGCGTGATGCCGGGGTCAGAAAAAAAGATGCTCAGGAGCAAAAAATTTTTTTTGTTTTAAATGGAAAAACCAATGCTAGGATGAGTTTCAGGGTGGAATTCCATGCTTAAAAATGTTATTATTTGCTGTTTTATTTTTAAATCGAGTGTTTTTGGTGCCCGAGGAAGAAAACGCGTGATGCCGGGGTCAGAAAAAAAGATGCTCAGGAGCAAAAAAAATTTTTTGTCTTAAATGTACAAGCGGATGCTAGGATCAGTTTCGGGGTGGAATTCCATGCTTAAAAATGTTATTATTTGCTGTTTTAAAAAATTGAGTGTTTTTGGTGCCCGAGGAAGAAAACGCGTGATGCCGGGGTCAGAAAAAAAGATGCTCAGGAGCAAAAAAAATTTTGTCTTAAATGTACAAGCTGATGCTAGGATGAGTTTCGGGGTGGAATTCCATGCTTAAAAATGTTATTATTTGCTGTTTTTAAAAATCGAGTGTTTTTGGTGCCCGAGGAAGAAAACGCGTGATGCCGGGGTCAGAAAAAAAGATGCTCAGGAGCAAAAAAAATTTTTTGTCTTAAATGTACAAGCAGATGCTAGGACGAGTTTCGGGGTGGAATTCCATGCTTAAAAATGTTATTATTTGCTGTTTTTAAAAATCGAGTGTTTTTGGTGCCCGAGGAAGAAAACGCGTGATGCCGGGGTCAGAAAAAAAGCTGCTCAGGAGCAAAAAAATTTTTTTGTCTTAAATGTAAAAGCGGATGCTAGGACGAGTTTCGGGGTGGAATTCCATGCTTAAAAATGTTATTATTTGCTGTTTTTCAAAATCGAGTGTTTTTGGTGCCCGAGGAAGAAAACGCGTGATGCCGGGGTCAGAAAAAAAGATGCTCAGGAGCAAAAAAATTTTTTTGTCTTAAATGTACAAGCGGATGCTAGGATGAGTTTCGGGGTGGAATTCCATGCTTAAAAATGTTATTATTTGCTGTTTTTAAAAATCGAGTGTTTTTGGTACCCGAGGAAGAAAACGCGTGATGCCGGGGTCAGAAAAAAAGATGCTCAGGAGCAAAAAAATTTTTTTGTCTTAAATGTACAAGCGGATGCTAGGATCAGTTTCGGGGTGGAATTCCATGCTTAAAAATGTTATTATTTGCTGTTTTTCAAAATTGAGTGTTTTTGGTGCCCGAGGAAGAAAACGCGTGATGCCGGGGTCAGAAAAAAAGCTGCTCAGGAGCAAAAAATTTTTTTTGTCTTAAATGGAAAAACCAATGCTACGATGAGTTTCGGGGTGGAATTCCATGCTTAAAAATGTTATTATTTGCTGTTTTTCAAAATCGAGTGTTTTTGGTGCCCGAGGAAGAAAACGCGTGATGCCGGGGTCAGAAAAAAAGCTGCTCAGGAGCAAAAAAATTTTTTTGTCTTAAATGTACAAGCGGATGCTAGGATTAGTTTCGGGGTGGAATTCCATGCTTAAAAATGTTATTATTTGCTGTTTTTAAAAATTGAGTGTTTTTGGTGCCCGAGGAAGAAAACGCGTGATGCCCAGGAAAAAAAAGGCTTTTTGAAGCCAAATTTGTTTTTTAAAACCAAATGCAAAAACGGACCCCAGGGTGAGTTTTGGGATGAAATTCCATGTCTAAAGATGGTGTTGCTTCCACTTTTTAAAAATCGAGCCTTTTTGGTGCCTGGGGAAGAAAACGCGTGACTCTGCGGTCAGGAAAAATGCTGCCCAGGAAAAAAATGGTTTTTGAAGCCAAATTTGTTTTTTCAAACCAAATGCAAAAATGGGCCCCAGGATGAGTTTTGGGATGAAATTCCATGTCTAAAGATGGTGTTGCTTCCATTTTTTAAAAACCGAGCCTTTTTGGTGCCTGGGGAAGAAAACGCATGACTCCGCGGTCAGGAAAAATGCTGCCAAGGAAAAAAAAATTTTTGAAGCCAAATTTTTTTTTTAAAACTAAATTTAAAAACGGACCCCATGGGTTATTTTAAGGGTAATGGATTTTAATTTCTTGGGAAGCCAATTTGATTTAATTCTGTTTTTAAATTATTTTAAATTTTATATTGTATGTATTTTAATTTTGGCTGTTCACCGCCCTGAGTCCTTCGGGAGAAGGGCGGTATACAAATTTAAATAACAAACAAAAAACAAACAAATAAAAAAAAATTCTGGAATGTGCAGAAATGGATAGGTTAACCCTAAAAATCAAAAGAAAAGAAGACTCGGAATATTTTATAACATGAGAACAGAGGTTGGTTTCAGCAGGATCTGACCAGTTCTGGAGAACCGGTAGTGGAAATTTTGAGTAGTTCAGAGAACTGGTAAATAGACTGGCCCAGCCTCCATCTATTCTCTACCTCCCAAGTTCCAGCTGATTGGAAGGAAATGGGGATTTTGCAGTAACTTTCCCCTCCAATGCCCACCAAGCCACGCCCACCAAGGCATGCCATGCCCACCAAGGCATGCCCACAGAACCAGTAGTAAAAAAAATTTGAAACCCACCACTGCATGGGAACTATTCTATAGATCTATTATTATTAACTATCTATTCTGACAGATCCTGAGGTTAGAGGAGTGGAATTATGTGTCATATGGACTACATGGGAAAGAAAAACTGATGAGTAAATATTTTGATGGTTATACAATCAACACTATGATGGAAGATTTTCAATAACAATTGATATTATTCCATATATGTTTACATACATATGAGTATAATGATTATGATGATGATGTTTATATGTTAACACCTTGGACACCTAGAAAGCACACTGTTCAACATAGCAATGGAATATGTGATATCAAACAATAAAAAATATTTAATAACAAAATATACAGTTCCATGCATTTCCTCATTTGCAAGCTTCCATAGAGGTGGAGACCATGTACATTCAATAAAGAATAATTCAATAAAGAAAAAAAATCATA
Organism: Pantherophis guttatus; assembly: GCF_059756535.1. Lineage (NCBI taxonomy): Eukaryota > Metazoa > Chordata > Lepidosauria > Squamata > Colubridae > Pantherophis > Pantherophis guttatus. The sequence goes on along the minus strand of NC_142075.1, from coordinate 17,982,123 downwards.
ATATTTCACCCAGATCAACTGCATGATTTTGTGGATTGATGAATGTCCTCGACAAGAAACTGGAAGATGGATGGTTGGTAGTGAACGCCTGCCAATGTTTCATTCTTTTAGTAGAAGTAAACAAAACTCTGCTAGCTTGGATGTCTTTCAGGAGAGTTGCAAACCCAATCTGTTTTGGAGGTGTTTTTGGTAAAGTTAAATCTCAGTGATACATTGTTCCAATCTGTATTTTTTGTGTGCATGCACTGACTTTGCAAATTGCAACGGTTAAAACGTTACTGTTGCATATGAATTGATTTATTTTCTTAATTTGCTGGACCACCCCTCAGAAAGAGAAATAAACTGAAAATGGGACCATCTGTTTTTGAACAAATGAGTTGATGTCCAATTCTATGTTGCAATTTTTTAAACACTGACAGATTACCGCTCTGATCAGGTTTTTTTCAGTCGAAGCAAATGCATCGTCTTCCGACATACTTTGCAATCTTGAAGCTTGTTTATATTAAAGAGAGTTTTTAAAAAACCCGATTCCCTTCCAACATATAGGCTTATAGTTTTAGTCTTATCTAACCAAGCAGCCCTTTTCCCGCTCAACAGAATTTGAAACCCCCAGACCGACATGAATTTAATATGCCAAATGTGAATTCAGAGAGGGGGTCCTAGATGCTCTCTTTTTTAAATATATATATATATTTACTAGCTGAACGCCCATGCTTCGTTATGAAACTATGTGCTTGGACTTGATAAATAAACACTTACAGCCTGGAACATAATGTAGAATGTGTAACTCCGTAGCATCAGAGTGTGTTAATATAATGCAACTGGCAGTTGGAACAGAGTGGGAGGGGGACGGGAATGTTCCAGCCTGCAGCATCCATTGGTATTCATCTGGCTAGCATCCTGTCAGTGTGTGAGAGAGTTGAGGAGTGTTTGGAAACTCAAATAGTATTTGCTGTGTGAGCAAGAAGGAGACAGGAAAGAGCCTGGCCGTGGCTTAGCTCAAGTGTTCTGTATTAAACTGTATTAATCACTGCTTCCTGCTGTGAAAGTAAAACTGAAAGTGAAACTCCTCTCCTCTGCTTGTGTTTTGCATTTGGAACAGATTTCTTTTCAGATGGGGAGGGGGAGTAGAACTCCTTAGCATCAGAGTGTGTTAATCATAATATAGGAAATACTAATGCTCTGATGGTCATTTCAAAAAATCCTTTCTTAGTGAGCACCTAGAAGCCAAGAGGAACATACATGGCAAATTTCAAGTTTGTAGGCTTTACGGATAAAATCTATTCCATGTGTCATCATATTCTGTCTCTCCTTTGTTTTTTAATGCTAACATTAGTCTATCCATTTCTGCGCATGTTAATATCTCCCTTATTATCTCCTTTTCTGAAGGGGTGTTTCCACTTTTCCATTGCTGTGCATATATCATTCTCGCTGCTGTTAGGATGTGAAGTATTAGGTGTATTGACCCTTTGCTATAGCCTTCTGTAATAATACCTAATAGAAATAGTTCTGGCTTGAATCCTATACATTGCCGAACCATTTTTTCTAGTCACATCTGAATTTGTAACCAAAATCTCCTTGCCTTTTTACAGGTCCACCATACTAAGTGATCTCTAAGCTTGGTGGTTTTCTTGCAAACATTTCATCACCAATCTAGGTAACAGCATCAGTACACCCGTTTCTAGTCTGGTGCCTTAACCACTAGACCAAACTGGCGCTTGTATTAAATTGTATTTACATTTTTAATACAAGACTAAATGATCAATTCCTTAAACTAAGATTTCACAAGTGAAGAAAGGTTTAAGTTCACAAGAATAGTAGAGCAAAGAGGCTGGTTAGTGTATGATAAATACAGAGTGAAAAGTGCTCATTTCTTAAGGATTCAACCTGCTTTTAAAACAAAGGCCGAGGTCTCTAAGTTACGGAAACCCAGATCAAGTTGCCTTTTGAACCCTGCACTTAATGCAGCCCTGAAGGTCGAACGTTTGTTGCTCGGAAGAATTAAAATAAAAATTAAAAAGTAGCCCAGTTCTCCAATATAATCTCTCTCTTTGTTTGCCCCTCTGGCTTGGCACTTGAAAATTCAAGCCACGGCAATCAAATTCTAATTATGAAACTTCGAGACAAATTCTTTTATTTCAACCAAGTAAGTCGGCACTTCAGGATTAATAACACTTTCGATGCCTCGCATGCGAGACGATGGGAAACATTGCAGTAATGAGGTCTTCTGCTGGGAATCTGGTTTGTAACACTGAGCAAAAACAGATCCCTCTTCCAGCAGCACGAGGTGCTTTCAAACAACGCTAGTCCCTCAATCTCCCCTGTGTTCAGCAAACTGAAATCCAGACGGCCACGGTTAGGGATGGAGAAGGGAAAGGGATGGTACCCTTTAGCAGGGGTGGGATTCAAAAATTTTAGCAACCGGTTCTCTGCCCAGTTGCTGGGTGGCCGTGGCCATGGTGGGTGTGGCCTACTCGGCCTCCTGCACCATGGTGGGGGGCGTTTTTGCCCTCCCCAAGCTCCGGAGGCTTTCCTTGAGCCTCTGGGTGGGCGAAAACAGCCTCCCCCGGCTCTGGAGGCCCTCTGGAGGCTGGACACAGGCCCATTTCCAGACTTCTGGTACTTCCGGTAGGCCCATTTTTCACCCTCCCAAACCCTCCATGCGGGCCCTGCACTTACCTGGCATCCAAAACTATATTTGGTCATTTTGTTTACTTCCTATTGCTTCATCTCTTTCCTATCTTTCAACCAACTATACCACTTTTCCCATACTAAATAAAAGTCATGTTCTTCCCTATTTTGTAATTCCTTTGTGAGTCTATCTAATTCCGCACATTCCATAATTTTATTGATTACTTTATCTGGTGTTGGTATATCACTACTCTTCCAGTGTTGCGCGTATAGTATTCGTGCTGCTGTTATCATATGTATAACATTGTTATAGACCTCGTTCAACATTACCTTCTTCACTGATTTCCCCTTTTAAGAGACAGGTATTTTTTTTCAAATGAATATCTTTCAAGACCCAGGGTAATTAATATTTATTAAAGGGTCTCAAAACAGAGCCCTCTCTCTAAAAACTCCCTGCCCCATCTTGTTTCTCCAAACTGGGGGGGAATGCAATTACCGTAGCTTAGTCATAACCTTTAAAGCGCTCCATGGCTTAGGACCTGGGTACCTACAAGACCGTCTTTTGCCACCAATAGCCTCCCGCCGACCAGTTCGTTCTCACAGGGAGGGATTACTTCAGGGTACCGTCAGTCAAATTATGTCGATTGGCGACTCCCAGGGGGAGGGCCTTCTCTGTGAGGGCTCCAACCCTTTGGAATGAACTGCCCCCGGAGATACGGAATATCCCTGATCTCCGTGCTTTCCGCCGTGCCCTCAAGACCCTGATGTTCCAATAGGCGGGGCTAAACATATGAACATGTGAATGTTTTTTTTTAAATGTTATCTAATTCTGGGTTTTATTTAATTGGCCAAACTAAGTAATAATTTTAATTAGCAATTTTATGATGTTTGTGGGTCTATATTTTTCTTGGCTGTACACCGCCTTGAGTCCTACGGGAGAAAGGCAGTATAGAAATATAATTAATAAATAAATAAATAATAAATAAATAACATGGTTATTTTTCTCAAAAAGCCGCAAATGCAATCGGTACCCATATTGTGGACTTTAGTCCTCTTAGATTAACAGCCCCCAACTTTTGGGGCACCAGCAAATTTTATGCTCTTTGATCGGTTTTGCATAAAGAAGTTGTTTTATTCTCATATTTTTCTTTGCACTGTTGGAAGAAACATCCTTCTGGGTTCTGCTCCAAGTGGGGAAACAGACACTGGAAACATGGAGACTGCTTGGAAAGATGGTTTAATGGTGGACAGGATCACATGGCTTGAGTTCCTGAACAGAAAAGGGGCAGATACAGTAAATCCTCGGGTTTTTATGCTCTCTCTGGCTCTGCATTTCTTGGGGCCCCGAAAGAGTATCCTGATTGGTTGTCAGACTCCCATGGGGTGGGGGGTCTTAGCTAGCCTTGCTGGCTGATGGTCACATGTGCTTCCCAGGTCACATGTGGTGAGTTTCTGCTGCTTTTGTGTAGAGGGCTAATCCTATCTTTGTTGGATCTTTGGCAATTCCTACTATGGCTCTGCCTGAAGGAGGTAGATCTTTGTTATGTAGAATAGACTGGCCCAAGCCTTAATGGCCCATTGACAAAGGGTGGGGGCAGGAAGATGGGAGCTGCTTCAAAACATGCTTATCCATTTCTCATCCAGGGAAATATAATATTCTGCCTTTTTCATATTTCCCAAAATATTTCACTCTTCCAGGAAAGGGGTGGGTGCTAACTTCCTACAGCACAAAGCAAAAAAAAAAAAGAGAGAGAGAGAGAGAGAGGTTTCACTGGGCAATCCATCCAGGTCAGTTTTGCTTGGACCGAGACTCACGAGCCAACACTTGATTTTGGCATTTCATTTGCTACTCTGTTTTCTGCCCTCTACCAGCCAAGCGCACTTCGTGGTGCTTTATCTCATATATGCAAATGTTACCTTTACAAGGTGGCTAATTTTCGTCCTCCTTCAAACGGTGCTTTAAATGTGAAGTGTGCGGCGGTGACATCCGCACTCCCATTAGTAAAGTACTTTGTGGGATCCCAGGATTGCATTTTCAATTTTTGGTTTTGGAGTCACGAGGGGGAAATAAATTAAAATATTTGGAGATTTATTGTGCTAAATGCTGGTGTTCAATTTCTCTGGGACCAGAACAAAAATCTTTTCCTGTAATTTCTGCTTTATCCTTTATTTTTAGAAGATCGGAAACCTTCTTACAGATTTCTCTCCCTGAATATTTTTTTTGGGGGGAGGATAGTTCTTCTTGGGTGTGGAGATGAAGATAGGACTTCTGGTGAAGGTATTTTATGGCTGGTGGTTTTATTTTATGGCTGCTTCTCAACCTGAAACTTCCTAATAGTGAGAATAATTAACCAGTGGAACAGCTTGCCTCCAGAAATTGTGGTTGCTCCATCACTGGAGGTTTTTAAGAAGAGACTGGATAGCCACTTGTCTCAAATTGTATCAAATTGAGCAGGGGGTTGGACTAGGAGACCTCCAAGGTCCCTTCCAGCTCTATTCTGATTGATTGATTGATTGATTGATTGATTGAAAAACTCCATGGCACAAGTTTCTTCATGAGACCATTACTTGCTTTTAGAAGAAGCTACAGAAAGCATAACGTTCAGATGGTTTAGGCCAGAGGAAGCTAGGCAGATTGGTGTATAGTGGTTAAGTCATCAGGTTAAGTCAGGGGTGAAATCCAGCAGGTTCTGACAGGTTCTGGAGAACCGGTAGCGGGAATTTTGAGCAGTTCGGAGAACCGGCAAATGCCACCTCTGGCTGGCCCCAGAGTGGGGTGGGAATGGAGATTTTGCAATATCCTTCCCCCAGGAGTGGGGAGGGAATGGGGATTTTGCAGTACCCTTCTCCTGGAGTGGGGTGGGAATGGAGATTTTGCAATATCCTTCCCCAGGAGTGGGGTGGGAATGGGAATTGCGCAATATCCTTCCCCCTGGAGTAGGGTGGGAATGGAGATTTTGCAGTATGCTTCCCCCAGGAGTGGGGAGGGAATGGGGATTTTGCAGTACCCGTCTCCTGGAGGGGGGAGGGAATGGAGATTTTGCAGTATCCTTCCCCTGCCATGCCCACCAAGCCACGCCCACCAAGCCACACCCACAGAACCGGTAGTAAAAAAAAATTTGGGATTTCACCATTGGGTTAAGTCCTACCTCAGGGACAAAACCAGCTGACTGATCTCAGGCCAGTCACTCTATCTCAGCTCTAAGAAGCAGACAATGGCAAAGGATTTCGAAATCTTGCTCATGAAAACTGCAGGGAACTTATCCGGGCAGTGACCAAGATTCAACACGGACTTGAAGGGATCAAAACAAATAAACAAACGCAGATGAAGCTTCTGCACAAAAACTATAGAACCCTGGTTGGTGTGTGTGTGTGTATGAGAGAGAGAAAGACTCTGTGTGTGTGTGTGTTTGTGTGTGGAGCAGAGAAGGACCTTTTCACTGCATTGTTCTTTCGCCAACCAGCATCTCAGCCCTGCTTCCAAATAGAATCCTGAAATCTGTTTCCAAACCATAAAGTTAAAATCTTCCTGGACAATTGACAATCCATTTCCAAAGCATGTCGTTTCACTCTGTGGGTATGTAATTTAACGTATCTGGAGCCAACGATGTTTCGTATACTATAATTGAGAGAGTCCAACAAGGCAGGAGGGGAAAAAGCACATCACTCAAAGGGCTGGGAGAGAAACCTTGGCTAAAGTGAGTGTCCACGATTATAGCGTTATTTATAACACGATATTATTACTGTATTATTATATATTTGTATTACAGGCAGTCCTCGAGTTACGGTCGCAATTGAGCCCCAAAATTTATGTTGCTAACGGAAACATTTGTTCAGTGAGTTTTGCCCGTTTTACAACTTCTCTTGCCACAGTTGCTAAGCGAATCATTGCATGTGTTAAGTTAGTAACACGCAGGGGTGGGCTTTAAAAATTTTACCAAGGGGGGGGTTCTCTGTCCGGTTGATGGGTGGGCATGGCCATGGTGGGCGTGGCCTATTCAGCCTCCTGCACCATGGTGGTGGTGGGGGGGTGGTTTTGCCCTCCCTGGGCTCCAGCGGCTTTCTTCGAGCCTCCGGGAGAGTAAAAAATAAGACCTGCTACCTTTTTGGTGGCAAAAAACATATGACAGGGTCTTATTTTCGGGAAAATACGGTAATTCCCACAACACTGTCAAACTATTTACTAAGACTGTATTACTATTCTTCTTCTCATCCTTCCTATTACCTATCTCCTTTTCTACTTATGACTATAACTTCGTTACTTGTATCTTTATGATTTATATTGTGTTATTTAGTTTCCTAGTATGATTTTTGTTGATTGCTTATTTAGTATCCCATGACTGTCACTAAGCGTTGTATCTTATGATTCATGATGAATGTATTTATGATTATGATCATGATTTATCACTTATATCTTTTATGTTACACTGAGACATAATTCCTGGTGTGTCCGATCACACTTGGCCAATAAAGAATTCTATTCTATTCTAATAGTGTGCCCAATCAAATATCATTAAATATAGAATTAAATGGATTCTAACCCAACCTAATGAGATTGCTCTCTGGTCATGCACTGAAACATTTCTGCTGCTTTCTGTCTCATTAAGCATTGGATTTGTTGACAATTTTCAGGTCAGTTGTGTTTGTCTCTTACTTCTAGCCTCGGCCTGTTCTGGCAATCTCTCAGATGACTGTTCATTTGGTGTTTATTTTAGATCCAAGCTGACATTCGGCTGTTTTATTAGAGGCATTGCTTTTTTTCTTTTCATAACTTGTGTGAGTCAGTTATTATTTTGGGGATATCGCTCTGATGAGTCATAAACCAATAAGCAAACAAGAACATTTTCAAGAGCGGCAACAGGTTGTGTCTTTCAGGAAGCTGATGGGTGGAAATGCAGTGGGGTTTTTTTTCTTATCTCTTTCCTTGAGAACATTAGAAAGGTAGAATAGAATAGAATAACAGAGTTGGAAGGGACCTTGGAGGTCTTCTAGTCCAACCCCCTGCTTAGGCAGGAAACCCTATACCACTTCAGACAAATGGTTATCCAATTTCTTCTTAAGAATTTCCAGTGTTGGAGCATTTGCAACTTCTGGAGGCAAATTGTTCCACTGATTATTTGTTTTTGTTGTCAAGAAATTTCTCCTTAGTTCTAGATTGCTTCTGTCCTTGATTAGTTTCCATCCATTGCTGCTTCTTCTGCCCTCAGGTGCTTTGGAGAATAGCTTGACTCCCTCTTCTTTGGGGCAGCCCCTGAGATATTGGAACACTGCTATCCTGTCTCCCCTAGTCGTTCTTTTCATTAAACTAGACATACCCAGTTCCTGCAACCGTTCTTCATAAGTTTTAGCCTCCAGTCCCCTAATCATCTTTGTTGTTCTTTGCAGTAGAGAAGACACTCTGTAGTTATAAAGCAAAATTGTGAAACCGGGATCCTGAAATTCACAGATCACCCAAACATCTTGGGGTGCTGCACCCAATGGTCTCCAAACAGTCATTTGTAGCAAGACAGCAAATTATTAAAGAAATGGGGATGTTTAACATCAGAGCTGAATATAGTATATATATTTAGAATTCTTCTGTCGTTAATGATAGTGCGAACGTTTGAATCTCCCAGCGTTTTTTCTCTGCAGATTCAGTCATGTGTACCTCTGCAGTTCCAAACTTCATTCACTACAAAGGTACACCATTACTATTAAGTTGTCAGAATATTCATGACTGGGAAGACATGGTAACAAGGTCAGTCAATGAAAAGGCATAGCAACTAAGTCAGCCAATGGGAGCTGAAACAGTTTGGAGTCTGGGCGTGGCTCAGCTCTGAGTCTGTGCAAAAAGGAAACTAAAACTAGTCTCTCTGCTGTACTCTGTGTGTGTTTGTACTTACAAGCTCTCTTCTCTACCACGTTGGAAGAATCTGCTGTTGGTATTGTACATTTATTCATGTGTTATTATGTATATAAAGAGAAGTTAATGAATCCTGCAGAATCAGTTATCTGTGTGTGCTTTCTGGATTTGATTTTTGCAACAAACTCTGATATAAGTGGCCATGCATTTTGATATACAGTCCTTGATTTCCTTCAAATTCAAAACAAAATCAGAAGGGTTTGCATAGCTAACCCAGAGTGCCTGATTATTCCAATGCCATTAATGAAACGTTTATAGTATATATCTCTATGCCAAGGTTAGATGGCTCCAGAGTTTTCCCCCAAAGAGGTTCTGTAATCAGGTTTTGAGCCAATATTACTCGTGATATTTGAACCGATATCACACATCGCTTTAATTTTTAAAGAGTAGAACACAAGGCAACTTGTGTTGATAAAGAGCGCAACAAGAAGTGAAAAGAAGGAAAAGGGATGACAGGATAGCAGTGTTCCAATATCTCAGGGGTTGCCACAAAGAAGAGGGAGTCAAGCTATTCTCCAAAGCACCTGAGGGCAGGACAAGAAGCAACAGGTGGAAACTATTCAAGGAGAGAAGCGCTGCTGGCTGGGGGATTCTGGGAGTTGAAGTCCACCCATCTTCAAGCTACCAAGGTTGAGAAACACTGATCTAATTTTAAAGTAATCCAGCTATAAGAAGACCAGGTTCTACCATTCCTGGATCTCCTGAGGAGGTTCAAATTCAGTGGTGGAAAATTCAAAATTGTTTACTACCAGTTCTGTGGGAGTGGCTTGGTGGCAGTGGAGGGATGCTGCCGGTTTAACCGGTTTGGTGAGTGCGTGCTTTGCACTGAAAATGGAGCATTTAGAAGCTCATCTGCTTATCTTCCACGTCAGCAATGATAAGTAGAACAGGAAGGGTGGGGTAATCAGCTGTGCCACGCGATTGAGAGGAGCTAGAAAGCAGGAAATAAAGGACATGATAGGGCAGGGGCGGGTGGCTGGGGCCAGCTGATCGTCGGTTCAAACCAGCTGAATACCACCTCTGTTCAAATTCCTTTTCAACCCTTGATGTCAGTGGTGAAATCCAATTTTTTTTACTACCAGTTCTGTGGGCATGGTGTGGCTTGGTGGGCATGGCAGGGGAAGGATATTGCAAAATCTCCATTCCCACCCCACTCTGGGACCAGCCAGAGGTGGTATTTGCCAGTTCTCAGAACTACTCAAAATTTTGACTACCGGTTCTCAGAATTGCTCCAAATTTCCACTACCGGTTCTCAGAACTGCTCAAAATGTCCGCTACCAGTTCTGCAGAACCTGTCAGAACCTGCTAGATTTCACCCCTGCTTGATGTTCACCTTGGGCCTGTCAACATTTTCCAGGGCCACCATCTCATGCTGTTGTTTTGAAGATAGAAATATGATTTCTCCTCCGCCTTTGAACTGTGGAAGAAAAAGTGGGATATAAGTGCCAAGAGGCAAAATCAAAGAAAATGCAAACAATAAGAGAAATATGCAAAGACTACTCTAGGAGGAAAAATGAATAACTGCTGCTCATGTGACAGAAGGTGACATCTGAGAAAGATGTCAGCTAGTTTATCGTTATTATTTTTTTTTAAATCGGGAAAAGAATGAATTACATCCAGATTGCAAAGGAAAGGACATGGAGATACTGCCACCCAGAGGAGAGATTATTGCCAAAATGCTAGTTTTAGAGTTTGCTTGACAGGTAGTTCTCATTTAGTAACCCCAATTGGGAGCCACAACTGGGTCATCAAGTGAAGCGGTCGCTAAGTGAAACTTCAATTGTGTTTAAGATCTTCTTTCAAGCTTTCCTTTGCTTTACAGGCCTACAAAGTTCATTATTGCAAGGATTGGTTGCCAGCTGTTTCATCCCTATAGTAACCCTGAATGTTCATTAAACAAGACAATCACTAAATAAGGACTACCTATATACCCACGGTTCAGAGGAAAGTGCCTGGGAAAGAAAATTCCTGATGCCGGGGTCAGGTACACAGGCGGAGGGGAGGGGGGTTGGGAGACCCAAAAAAATGTTTTAACCCAAATGCAAAAATGGATGCCAGGATGAGATTCAGGGAGGAATTTCATGCTTAAGAATGATGCTGCTTGCTGTTTTTAAAAATTGACCGTATTGGGTACCTGGGAAAGAAAATTCCTGATGCCGGGGTCAGAGACGTGGGTGGCCAGGAGATCAAAAAAATTTTTCAACTTGAATGCAAAAATGGACACCAAGACAAGATTCAGAGTGGAATTTCATCAGAGGAGGTATTCACTTACCTTCAGTGGTGGGTTGCCCCCGGTTCGCACCGGTTCTATAGAACCAGTAGTAAAACCGGTGGGAGGCTCCGCCCACTGACCCTGATGTCATGAAAATGCTCCTGCGCTTGCGCAGAAGAGCGTGTGCATGCGTGGCCCTGTTGCAAACCGGTAGTTAAGGTAAGTAGAACCCACCCCTGCTCACCTTCCCTACCGGTTCACAAATGTGAGCGAGCAGGGACTTCTGCGCATGCGCAGAGCATCAAAAATGGGACATGATGATGTCCGGGCAGGTGGGCGGAGCTTCCCGCAGTCACCGCTACTGATTCGCCCAAACCGGATTGAACCAGCTGAATACCCCCACTGAATTTCACGCTTAGTTTGCTGTTTTTAAAAATCAACCAAGAGCAAGATCAGCAGGTATGAGTGTCAAGTTTTGAGGTCGTCTCAAATAAATTGCATTTCAGACAAAGTCTTTGAAGAAAAACTCCTATTTATTAAGCACGGTATTCTAAACCCGACTACAATCGAAGCCAACACTGACTTCCAGCCCCAAAACCCTCCCTTTCCGTTCCCCACTCCCCTGCACTCATTGGCCATCTTCCAAGTCATTCTACCCCTAATCTACTCCAGCTCAAAGCAATTTTCCCCCTCCCATCCCATCTCCTAGGGGATATTATCTCCAGGGAAAATAAGTAGGTGAAAAGTCAAATGTCCCTTTCCAGACGCCTTCGCTTCTCCTTCTTATGTCAGCACTAGAGTAAATGCAGGTTGAAGTGCTGACAGTGAGATGAACCCATCATTTTGAAAAATGTTTAACCTGAGAGAGAGAGAGAAAAAAAAATTCTTAAAAGAGAAAGGAACAAAGTCCTTGATTAGAGAAAGCCTTCTGCAGGATCAACAAGGTTTGCTGATTTTTTTCTCATGGGCTACAGGATGGGGAATTAAGCGAGGCAAGGATCAGAATGAAGAAGTTTGCAGGAAAGTATGCCTTGCGGATGGTGGAGCTCAACTTTATGGTTGGTTGGTTGGTATCAGAAAAAAAAAGAAAGAAAGAGGGAAAGACAAAAAAAGAAAAAAAAAACCTATTCTACCCAGAAAGCCAAATCAATTGTAGACCATCTGTGCAAGAGTCAACTCCAGAGAAACTAAACACAATGCAAATCTTTATTACCAACTTAGCTTGAAAGAATCATGTGCCTAAAGCAAAGGGGGGAAAAAAAGCAAAAAAGAGAGATAACTAAAGAAACGGATACAACCTTCCAACCTTCTTTCTAACAGATATTAACAACACCATTATCTCCCTTTCCTCTTAACTGTTCCAGAGATCCTTTCTGCC